>NC_048223.1:64947632-65247632 GCF_002007445.2 Ailuropoda melanoleuca | reverse complement strand
CTCCTCTTCAGTAGAAATATTTTTGTACAAATACTGTATATGAATAGCTTTATAACATCTTTACAAATCTTTATATTAATTTTAAAGTCACTGTCGCTTTCTCTCCGTCATAGAAACTCTGTTGAGACTACTGGATAGAAGTCATTTTATCTATCAGAAGTATGCATTGGTTTATCAGGGTGTTAGGTGAATGGGCTTCTTCTCATGGCTCTTTCGTTCATCTGTCTTTTCAGAACTTGACAGCCCGGAAGAGCTGGGGAAGAAGCGGATCTGCAGGATTATCACAAAGGACTTCCCCCAGTATTTTGCTGTGGTTTCGAGGATTAAGCAGGAAAGCAACCAGATTGGTCCTGAAGGCGGGATTCTGAGCAGCACCACTGTGCCCCTCGTCCAGGCTTCTTTCCCAGAGGGTGCTTTAACCAAAAGAATTCGAGTGGGGCTCCAGGTAATGTGTGCAAAATGTTGTTTCTTCGGCACGTGGAGAGAGTGTGTGAGCACGTTCCCCTCAGAAAACAGTTGCTGTAACTCATCCTAATTATATTGCCAATCAAAGCACTCGGCCATTTTGGGAATCATTAACCTATTTCAAATGAAAAACGTGAAGTATAAAGTGAGCTTGGTGGCTTATTCCATAAGGTACGTATTTTAGGGTTTTTCTTTTCAAAGTATCCCTTGGTTTCTGATGAAAGATTGTTTTGTTAACCGTAGGGTATTGGTATTCGGAGTGACAAGAGCGCCAAACAGCAAATACACCATTAAAGAAACAAACCGCATTTGATTTGGTTTATAAGATGCCATTTCATAAAAATCAGTAATAAGGAAACTTGCAAGCTTTCTGATTTTGATTGAAGTAGGTCATAAATACTGGATTTTATCCAAACCAGTTGGAACTTGTATGGGTTTGGAAAGCTAACTGAAAATCTTGGCAAGAGTCGTCTTTCTTATATTTATTTGTTTCAGTTAGACCTACTGAAAAAAGAAAATAATAAGGAAAGTACTTTAATTTGTGTCAATTAATATAGTCATGAATAGTTTAACCGAGGTTCTTCTTGTGAGGATTTTTAGAGTGAAGTACTCTAAGCGCTGGGAAGGTCTTCAGTAACCACTTGGAGCTAAGGAGACGGCCTTATATTTCAGTGACATGAAGTCCCGTTCAGCTGTCTCCCATACTGAGTATCTTACCAAACAGCAAAGAAGCCAAAAGGAAGACGTTAGGTTTGGTAGTCTTGAACGGAAATCTTAAATGCCCTTTTGTTACTTAACTCCGAAGACCTCGATTTTTACCTGAGCCCAAATCGCCTATGTAATTATTTACTGGATGTCCTGCATGGGTTTAAAATACACTAGCCTCAGTGTTTGCTGCCCTGTACTTTGGGTTAGCCTGAGAGACTTCTCTGCTGTGAGATCTGATTGCCCCTCTGTCACGCAAGCTCATGTCCTCCGTATTCCCTTGGGGAAGTACACCGCCTGGCTCCTGCTACAGTGTGAGGTTGTTTGGGTTCTTTTTTTGTGTCCTCCTGAAATGGTGAGAAAGACGAAGAAAGACTTTTTTTTGGGGGGGGGGGTTGTCTGTTTTTAGTTTTTTTCCTCCTCACTTTAAAAGTCCATTTTCCAATGAGAGGAAAATGTTCACGTCCATCTGAGGTCCTTCCTCTGTCTTTAGGCGCAGCCTGTTCCTGATGAAATTGTGAAAAAGACCCTTGGAAACAAAGCCACGTTTAGCCCAATCGTCACCGTGGAACCAAGAAGAAGGAAGTTCCATAAACCTATCACGATGACCATTCCGGTGCCCCCGCCGTCTGGAGAAGGCGTGGCCAACGGCTACAAGGGGGACACCACCCCCAATCTGCGCTTGCTCTGCAGCATCACAGGTGCGGTTCCCGTGCTGCGGCACCTGGTGCGCACGCGCAGCTTGCCCTGATTCTGGGCGCACGTGCAAAGCCTTTGAAACATCCGGGCCGACTTCAAAATAAAACGTTTTGCTTGTCCATCACCTCATCTGTATTATTCCTGTACTCTCCTTGAAGGTGCTGAGATCATGACTCATTTCAAGTTCAGTGATGTCATTTTCCCTACTGTTAAGTGTGGTGTTAGTATTAGTGCTCTTTGAAGGTTATTGAAATAGTACTGAATCTACTAGAGCATGTAGGTCATTGCTCGGGGACCTAGTCAGAGGTGGTGGACCTAGTAACACCCTTTAGACTACAGGAAATTGGACCGACTTTGGAGAAAACAGGGCTCCCGCAGAGCAGCAGGTGTAAGGCAGAGCAGAGGACGTGATTCTTCTCACCACACAGTGCCCGAGTAGAATCCAGTAGACTAGATTTGCAGGGTCAGGAGGACACGTGTTGCGATAAGCACCTGGAATCCAGAGCTCAATTCGTTTGATCAACCTAATACGATTTTTAACAGAAAGTCCTAAATTAAGATAGGTAGTTTTTTGTTTTTATGAGTAGTTCTAATGGCTGATTCGTCTTTTTACCCTGGAAAATGAAATGATTTAGGCAGTACTTTTAAAAGCTGCTGCTGTGTAACTTTCTTGATAGTTCTTGTCTTTTTCAAAAAGTAAAAAAATAAGAATTATATTATGTCTTTGAACAATAAATCTTTGCACTTATAAATTGCACTTACAAAATGTACTTTAGAGCCTGTGGTTGCCCCACATTTAAGCCATTCGTTAGTAGCCAGACAAACCAAAAAGTAATTTTTTTAAAAATATCATATCTTACAAGGAGATCGGTATAAGGCAGTAAAAGCACAGAAGGAGAATAGAGAGGAAAACCACCCTTAGTGTCTGCTGTGAATTGAATGTGCTGAAGTTTTGCGAGTTCCTGGCTGTGCCAGAGGAAGCGGATGATGGTGAAGATTTTACAAGGAGCATCTCCCATGGTAAAGTCAACATATCTGCTCTTGTTCTCCCAGGGGGCACCTCGCCGGCTCAGTGGGAGGACATCACAGGAACTACTCCCCTGACATTCATAAAGGATTGTGTCTCTTTTACAACCAATGTGTCAGCCAGGTATGGAAATAAAGGAATCCAAAAAGCACTAAAGAATTACTTTTATTACCTTTTGGAAAGTGAAAGTTTTTGTGCTCAATACTAGTACGATTATTTCTTAAAATTTTGGTGGCAAAATTGGGCCTAACTCAGAAATTTAAAATTGACTGGCATAAGTCATCTTACCCAGTTCTCTCACAAGGAGCTATATGGTGCTAGACTTGCTTCTTTTAGTTCTTAGCAATTTGTAGAAACCTATTTCTGTTGATTGTTACGGAAATCTGGCCCCATTTACTAAGGGAGGACAGCAACTTGTTTTTCATTGTTATGCTTCTAAAGAAAAAAGACTGATAGAATTTCCATTTCTCTCCCATTTTCTTCCATAAAATTCTTGCTCAGTCCAATATAAAGTAAGAGATTAAACTCTTAACCAGGAGTAGAAAGGACAGCTAATCATGACTAAATATAGGAGGGTTGGGGAACAGAATCTTATGGAAAGGAGAAGCAAGAAAAAAAAAAAATCCTTAGCCTTTCCTCAGCAAAATCACAGCAAATAGTAAATGTAGGCCTCTGTAAACAGAGTAAACATCTTCGCTGTTTCTGTTCTATTTTTTTAATAATTTTTTTTAAGATTTGGGTTTTAAATCACCTCATTTTCATACTTCTGTTTTGGTTTTGTTTATCTCAGATTTTGGCTTGCAGACTGCCATCAAGTTTTAGAAACCGTGGGGTTAGCCACACAACTGTACAGAGAATTAATATGTGTTCCATATATGGCCAAGTTCGTTGTTTTCGCCAAAATGAATGATCCCATAGAATCCTCCCTGCGCTGTTTCTGCATGACCGATGACAAAGTGGACAAAACTTTAGAGCAGCAAGAGAATTTTGAGGAAGTCGCAAGAAGCAAAGATATTGAGGTACCTCGTTCACAACCAGTCCGTTCCATTACATTCCCCAGATACGGGGTTTTGTGCTGAGGTCATAATGGCATTCACTGGAAATACCAAGTACATTCCTGATTTCAGGTTTTGATTTAAAAATCTGTTATAGACTTATTCTCAAATTATTTTATGTGTCTTTGAGGTTATCTTGGTTACAATGCAGGACTAACGAATCTACACCATGGTCTTCACTTCTCGGTGGTGACTTGAGTTGTCTTATTTTTATGGTCACTGTCTTTAACACATTACTATGATTTTACTTTTTCAAACCCAGTGAAAGTATCTGAGTAAAACAACAACAACAACAACAACAAAAACCCTTTCAAACATGTCTGAATTGCTAGAATAGAACTGAATGTATAATTCTGTCCTGTACATGTGCCTGATTTTGGTTTCCAATCACAGTAGTTGCACTGTGAGCCAACAGAGTTATTTTTGTGGAAAATAACACCATAGAAGTAATTTCCTAATAAGGAGACAAATGTGACATAGAAATATGTCAGTCTTTTAATATTGTATGACTTAAAATCTCAAAATTCTTTCAACTTAAGTTAACATTAAATTATGTATTTCTTTTACTCTAAAAGGTTCTGGAAGGAAAACCTATTTATGTTGATTGCTATGGGAATCTGGCCCCACTTACCAAAGGAGGACAGCAACTTGTTTTTAACTTTTATGCTTTCAAGGAAAATAGACTGCCATTTTCCATCAAGGTAATTCATCAACAGAGACTCTGAATTTTAAAAAAGAAAAAAAAAGGCTCTTAGAGAATAAAAATAAAGAGTCTAGAGATTTATTCAGTTTGAGATATCCCACCAAACTTGAATGCAGAGGAACAAGGTCAGATTTTGTCCTGGTTCTCCCCAAGTGTACTTTTGAGCCAGGAAAGCTTTATAATTAGTTAAAAAAAAAAAAACAAAAAAACTTTACCTTTTAAACATCTAAATGATTATTTATGTTCAAGCAGGTGTTTGTAAGACCAAACAATCTAGAATAATAAAATGCATCCTATCTGGTTAATGCTCAGTAATCAAATAATGGATGAAATCCAAACTCAGTATTTAAGTTCCGTCTTCATTTCTGATGGAGCCCAAGGACATTCTGGAGAGACCGTCTTCCTCCTCAGAGAACAGAAGGACATGGGACAGCTGTTTAGTTTGATGATTATTTCCTGTTATTATTGTTGCTAAAACCAAGGCCTTGGGAAAAAGAAATTATTGGACAGGAAGAAAATGCATATAACCCAGACCATATAGCAGATTGCCAGGGAAACAAGCAGGCATAGCGGTCCTGGGTCTGATCTCAGAATTGGGTATTCTAAATCCCGTTGAGTTCACACGTGACCTTCGCCGTTGATCTGTAATGGTTACTGTCATCTTTTCCCTTTACTTTGCCTGCCTCTTGAAAGGGCGGTATAAAATAAACATGTTTAACTCTTGTACAGACAGGAATCCTCAGAGAAGTCTCTTTCTATAACTGTCAACCACCTAAATTCTTCTAGATTAGAGACACCAGCCAGGAGCCCTGTGGTCGTCTCTCTTTTCTGAAAGAACCAAAGACAACAAAAGGACTGCCTCAAACAGCTGTTTGCAACTTAAATATCACTCTGCCAGCACATAAAAAGGTATCTTTTAATACTGGTTTATTGTAACTCTCTTTCCCTGGTCTTGAAGAAGTGGGCCCTTGGTATGCAATTAAGGAATGCTTTGTAACATGATTAAAGTTCTTGAAACTCGAGTTTTATTAGTCTCTTTGTGTAGATTAAGTCTTGTTACTGTGGTGTCAGATCCTTATGGTTTGTATGATGGAGTCCTCTGTATATTGCTTCTGCTTCTGCTGCTAGCTCATAGATTCTTATGCGTTGGAATAACGTCACACGTTGATTTGCCATGGATGTACAGTTCTTGATATTTTGTGTTGGCTTCTTTTGATTTGCTTTGCTTTCTTGATTCAGCTTGCATTTTGTGCTCCCTACTCAGTCCTTTTCATATCCTGATATTCTTTTCCCTGCTGTCCATTATAATATTCCTTGTCTCTGCAATGCATCTTGGAACCAAAAGGAGACAGAGTCAGATCAAGATGATGAGGTAATATGAACACTTCTGCTTTTACTCTATCAGAGATAGAATAGAAATTAAGTCTGTATCAAAGAAGTTGCAGAGGGCTGCAGTGTGGGAAACGTATTCTGTGTTGGCAGGTCTTAGCGTAAGTGAAGTAAAGGGTATACATTTTTTTAAAGAATGGTTTGCTCTTCCTCCACATATACGAGAATGCTTCAGGGCATTTGGTAATATAATCCAGCTAATGATTTAAAAAGAGGAACTAACATTCTTTCAGCATTGTAAAGTGTAATAGCTTGGCATGTATAAATACACATTTGTTCATATTTTTGCCTAGTATCCACTCTGTGTAACATTTAAATCAAGATCATGAGTAACATGAAATTTTATTGTATATATCAAGCTGTTCTATTTAATACAAAATATGTGTTCCATGGCTGCTGATAAATATTTGGTATTCTATTTAAAGAAAATTATCTTGGCCATTTTTAAGGGCATAGTTGTTCCATTTGGTTTTGAATGAATTTTTCCTTACAAAGGCATCTCCTACTATTTCCCCAAGTTATAGGATAATTGGATTTTTCAAACTCACGTCAGTACTAGAAATAGAATCCTTATTTCTAATAAAACCAGTAACCTTTTTTTAACCTCACCTACACTCTGTGCCTTTTAACATGTAGAAACAACAGCAGTAACCGGAATGAGACACCATGTGCCCCTTTTCCTTGAATGTACTCACATAGAGTGACTGTACATCGTGATATATGTGCTTTCAATACGAATGAATTTGGGGAGATTTCCTGCTCAGCATCAGAAGTCTCTGTAACGCTCGTCTTGTATTTGTAGTCCCCTGTAGTCTGCTGTGTTGGCGCTCTTATATTTGCTAAATGATGGTGATTTGGTTGAGACATTGGGGTGGGGTTGTAGACCCACAATAGGAAATTAATATTTTCATGAGGAAAATCCATCAGAAGAAAAATAAAGATAAACGAGGGATCCACATGCCATCCTACAAAATGTTTCAAAACTATGAAAATGTCACAAGGAAGTTGGACATAGTCTCTTTTTCCTTTGTCCTTTTCAGGCCGAGAAAGCAGATCGACGACAGAGCTTTGCGTCTTTAGCTTTACGTAAGCGCTACAGCTACTTGACTGAGCCTGGAATGAGTGAGTTTTCTAACACGTCTACTAATCTATGTGGATTTTTGTAAGAAGAGGCATTTTTTCTGTACAAACTGAATCGGGGCGGGGGGTCATTTGAAAACCCAATGGCTAAATTGGAAAATTTTATCATGAAATATAAGTGATATTTTGTACATAGTTGAAGATACAAATTACAAACTCCCTTAGATCATAAATTCAAAACAGTTTTTTTTAAAAAAAAATTAACCTCTTTTTATATATTAGAAACATCTACTCATTATGTGTCTTTAAACCTTGATTTCACTTTGATTGTTAACTATGCTAGGAGATAACATACCAATGTTCTTCAAATCTATGCTCAAAAAAGAAAATATTTATTTTTATATATGTGGGATAGTACAAAGAATAAAGTAACTTTGATTGTCATCTCATTTTTCTTAATATAGGTAGATCATTGTATCTTAGTCCTGATTCTCCTTCTTCCCAGTTTGCAAGAATTAGATTTTCCTACAGTCTTGAGGTAGCACTTCTATACTGATTCCTTATTTCCTCCTTCTTTTCACCCCAACCCCTCCTCCGCCCCGGCCTTTGTTAAACACCAGTTCCAAGGCTAGTCTTCACTAGACTGCCTAAGCCCTTTTCTTCTCTTGGTGATTGTTTTGTTCATTGCTAACTGGCTTGCAGGTTTAGTCATATTCATTCATCTGTCTTGCTCCCCACCTCATCCTTTCCCATTCCCTCAGCCCTCCAGAGAAGCCCTCCACCAACAGGAGCTAAGAATGCTGAGAGCAGCACTGTGTTGGATTCATCAAAAGAGGATTTTTACAAAAATTATTGTTCAGTTAGCAAACAATTTCTAGCTCTTTTCCATTACTCACAGTTAACTTGAGTTCAGGGGAGATTGGAAATTTAACAGTAAGAGCCACAACTTTGGTTTTCCCCACCTTTCCTGAATTCTTGTTTCTGTGGGCCAAGATAGCATATTAAATGTGCAGCAGGAAGATTCCACCACTTAGCTTAGATGGTCTTAGCTTAATCTTCTGGAGTCTAGTTCCTTGACTATGAGGGAAGCTTTTATATTCAGACACAAAATAGAGAGCATAAAAGAAAAGAAATGCTTCCACACTCATGAATGTTCTTCCAGATCTCAGTTTTTGCCTCTAGCATAAATGCCTAAATCCTTCCAAAACCGTAGGGCTAAGTTTAACTCCTATTATCACAAAGCAGGGACGGTATATGTGTATAACTAGATGGTTTTTCAATATGACTAAATCTCCTGAGTAGAAGTTTTCTTTGGAATACTGTTTTGCCCCAGAGCTAAGACTCTCGGGGGTAGCTGGTTGATACTCCTGGGCAATATCCTTAAAATCTGAAGTTTCCATGACCAGCTCCTTTAGGTCCAAGGCACCTCTGGGCAGGTGAGTGCCCATATGCTTCTGGTCTCTAAAGTGTTTGGGGGGATATATGAGTTTAAGGTGAGGTCTGTGCTAAGTCAACTAATTTTTTTCCACTTGGGAAAGTATTGTTATTTTTTAGTTAGTTTCAGTTGTAGCATAATATGTGGCTTACCTTCCTTGACTTTTGATAGAAAGAAGAGGGTATTTTTCTCTGTTTAATGAAAGGGAGCCTAATGATGATAAACAGGAATGGAAAGGACTAAGATGGGACTATAAGGAAACTAAGGAAATTCTGTGGCCCCTTCATTGGTGTTAGAACTCCAAGTGATGCAGCTTTTCCCTCAGTACCCTGTCCTTTCAAACCACACCCCCCCAAAATAAAGAGGCTGAAATAGTTCAATGCCTGACATCCAAAACCTCCCAGAGATTTTCTTTGTTATAAAGAGCATCACGGAGTATGTGTCATTAAAGCCTAAACTGTGTAACCGATCAGTAAATTGGCTGCTTCATGAGAAGTATAAAACCATGCATGTGGTTCAGAGGACTTCTTTGCTTGATGGAGCCAGGCTTCAGTGGGGAAGGAGAGATGCTTTGCCAGTTTCTGGTAGTTATAAAAATAAATTCTCTTGAGACATTGGACTGAGCCCAAGTCACTGAATTGAAGGAATCCCCAAACCTTCCATTTGCACTGTGGTGTTTCCAAAAGAGTTAAGCAATATAATATTGAGAATTATGACTAGGAGGGGTAACAAACGGGTGAGTTTTTCCTCAGTTCTTCCACATTTCTTTAGAATAATGTGTAAGCTTAGAAGAGGACATGTTCTGAATGTCTGAATTTAAATGTACACTAGGAATGAAAACCTTCACCCTTGTGGGAGTAGCTGCTAATCCAAGGACTGGATTATAGCAATGGCCCGGGCACAGCATGAAGAGGAGCATAAAAGATGGAGCAGATTCTCATTTCCTCTTCGCGTGTCACTATTATTCTGCACCAGTGCTTTCTGGGAGCGAAACTGTACTCAACTTTGACGTAGACCACTAGCCCTTGGCAGGCATTCCAAATCTCTGTGACCAGCTCGGTTTGTGTGTTTAGAGTTGTAGAAGTGGAGAGGACCAAGTGTGTGTTTGCTCTCCCCCGGCGATTGTGCTTACCTCACTTGTGTGTTTCTTGTCCCATTGCCAGATGAATGCTGGTATTAAATCCATCTTTCCTAGTGGTAGGTCTGCCTCATGGCTGCTCCGGTGTTTGGGGTATCTATGAGTCCCATGAACATTCTGGGAAGGCACCAGAATTGGTACCTTTGCCATGATAAAAATGTATACAGTTCCATACTGTATCCCACTGCAGATACTTAAATATGGGGTGTTAAAAATACGACTGCTTTTTAGATTTTCCCATGATACCTTTTGAGAATTAAAAGTATAATCAACTGTGGAAAAAAAAATACCCAAAATAAACCATGTGCTTTTATCCATAATGAATATAACTCCAGATGTGGATTTATTTAGTTGCACATGTGTTTTTAATATGCAGTATTAAATATTTTCCTAAAGTCTCAAAAGGTACCAAGATTTTGCATCTCATGGAAAAAGTGTACTCTTCTTTCTAAATGCTCTTGTGGAAGTATTTTTAAAGTTTATATATTGTGCATAATACGGCATAAATCTATATTACTTCATTGGCTTGTTTGCCATGATATATTGCGCATGATAAAATGTTTTCCGTTGCTTTGCTTGCTTATGGTAACCATGACCCATATTTCCTGCTTTTTTCCCCCTTTGTGTGTATGTACATATGCATTTTTAAATCATTTCATATTTCATTTTCTTTTTCCTCACCAAAAGGAATATGCTGCATGGGAAAAATAAATGCAAACATTCCTTTTCTTTGTTTTTTTTTTTTTTTTTCCTTTTAAAGTTCTGACTCAGAAAATTTCTTGCTCTTATTGGCTTTTTATTGGTGTGAAGCATAACCGAATTGTGCATGGAAGGTACAGATTTAAAATCTAGTGGCTTCACAGTTTGCACATCAGTTGCCTGTCACATAAAAGTTACCTTGGATTCTGCATGAAATAGGCTTGAGTAGTTTTCTAAAAAACAGTTCTGGATATTTAATGTACAGTGACACACATCGATATGGTTCTAAGTAGGTGCAATCTCTATCACCGAAAGGTTCAAGGAGAGGGAACGTTAGAAATTGCTAAAATGAAAGTTATATGGTTGCACAAAACGAACTTGTACCAATACAGGCAAAGCAGAATGGCTGCTGCTATTTCAAAACCAGCACATAAGAAAGTCAATAGGAAGTAAGGGAACGGTTTTCCATTGTGGTTATTTTTCTCATCATTAATTCTTTCCTCATGTTTTCTGTTTCTCATTGTTGGCCTCTTTGGTTGCGATGTGCTTTTTCTGTCTTTCATTTCACATTGCTCTGTTTTTTGTTTGTTTGTTTGTTTATTTTAACTTTGGATTAGTTATGTCTGTGGAATTTTTTTCCTCTTTTACTTTAATTGTTCCTTTTGCCTCTTCCATTCTAAATCATGCAAACAATTGTACTTGCTTTTGTAATATTTCAAAGTTTACTGACCAATTTTTTTCTCTGGTCTCTCTGTTTCTCAACCATTTTTGTTGATTTTTGTGTTTGATTTCATTTTAAAATTTAAGAAACAGTTGAACGGAGTGCAGGAGCAACAAGATCCCTCCCCACCACTTACTCATACAAGCCATTCTTTTCTACAAGACCATACCAGTCCTGGACAACAGCTCCGATTACAGTGCCTGGGCCAGCCAAGTCAGGCTTCACTTCCTTATCAAGCTCTTCCTCTAATACGCCATCAGCTTCTCCGTTAAAATCAATATGGTCTGTTTCGACTCCTTCTCCAATCAAATCCACATTAGGCGCGTCAACTACATCTTCAGTTAAATCCATTAGTGATGTGGCATCTCCAATTAGATCCTTTCGGACAATTTCTTCACCGATAAAAACAGTGGTGTCACAATCTCCATACAATATCCAAGTTTCCTCTGGTACCCTGGGTAGAGCTCCCACAGTCCCAGAGGCCTCGCCTTTAAAAGGGCTGGCATCCAATTCTACGTTTTCCTCCCGCACCTCTCCAGTGACTACAGCAGGGTCTCTTTTAGAGAGGTCGTCCATTACTATGACACCCCCTGCCTCCCCCAAGTCAAACATTAATATGTATTCCTCAAGTTTGCCATTTAAGTCCATTATTACATCAGCAGCACCGCTAATATCTTCACCTCTAAAGTCAGTGGTGTCTCCAGCTAAATCAGCAGTTGATGTCATTTCATCAGCTAAAGTCACGATGGCCTCTTCTCTCTCATCGCCTGTGAAACAGATGCCCGGACACGCAGAGGTGGCACTGGTCAATGGGTCTATCTCCCCTCTGAAATACCCGTCATCGTCAACGTTAATTAACGGATGCAAAGCCACTGCCACGTTACAGGAAAAAATTTCCACAGCTACAAACTCTGTGAGCTCTGTGGTTAATGCAGCCACTGACACAGTTGAGAAGGTGTTTTCTACCACGACAGCAATGCCATTTTCCCCACTCAGGTCATACGTTTCTTCGACGCCATCAGCTTTCCAGTCTCTAAGAACTCCTTCCGCAAGTGCACTCTACACATCCCTTGGGTCGTCAATATCTGCAACTACCTCATCTGTAACCTCATCAGTAATAACAGTGCCAGTATACTCTGTAGTCAGTGTTTTGCCCGAACCAGCATTAAAGAAACTTCCAGACTCTAGTTCACTTACAAAATCAGCAGCAGCCTTGCTGTCACCCATTAAAACATTGACTACGGAGACACGTCCTCAGCCCCATTTCAGTCGAACTTCATCTCCAGTTAAGTCGTCTTTGTTCCTTGCACCCTCTGCCCTTAAGCTGTCTACACCATCTTCTTTATCTTCCAGTCAGGAGATCTTAAAAGACGTGGCCGAAATGAAAGAGGACCTAATGCGGATGACTGCAATACTACAAACAGACGTGCCTGAGGAGAAGCCATTCCAACCCGAACTCCCAAAAGAAGGGAGAATTGACGACGAAGAACCTTTCAAAATCGTTGAGAAAGTAAAGGAAGACTTAGTGAAAGTGAGTGAAATCCTTAAGAAAGACGTGTGTGTAGATAACAAAGGACCACCCAAATCACCGAAGAGTGACAAAGGACTCTCTCCCGAAGACGACTGGATAGAGTTTAGTTCGGAAGAAATAAGAGAAGCGAGACAACAAGCGGCTGCGAGCCATTCTCCATCTCTGCCGGAGAGAGTGCAAGTGAGAGCAAAAGCCGCCTCTGAGAAGGATTATAACTTGACCAAAGTTATTGATTACTTAACAAACGATATTGGGAGTAGTTCGTTGACAAATTTAAAGTACAAGTTTGAGGATGCAAAGAAGGATGGTGAAGAGAGACAGAAAAGGATTTTAAAGCCAGCGATCGCTTTGCAGGAACACAAACTCAAAATGCCTCCAGCCTCCATGAGGCCTTCCACCTCTGAGAAAGAGTTGTGTAAAATGGCCGATTCCTTTTTCGGAACGGATACTATTTTAGAGTCTCCGGATGACTTTTCTCAACATGACCAAGACAAAAGCCCGTTGTCTGACAGTGGCTTTGAAACGAGAAGTGAAAAAACGCCCTCAGCCCCACAGAGCGCTGAGAGCACTGGTCCTAAGCCACTCTTTCACGAAGTCCCCATCCCTCCTGTCATCACAGAAACGAGAACTGAAGTGGTGCATGTTATCAGGAGCTATGAGCCCTCGGCTGGCGATGCTCCCCCGGGCCAGCCGGAGGAGCCCGTGTCACCCAAACCATCACCCACTTTTACGGAGCTGGAACCAAAGCCCACCACCTCTAGTATTAAGGAAAAAGTTAAGGCGTTTCAAATGAAAGCCAACAGTGAAGAAGACGACCACAGCCGAGTTTTGAGCAAAGGCATGCGTGTTAAAGAAGAGACCCACATAACCACAACCACCAGAATGGTCTATCATTCCCCACCAGGCAGCGAAGGTGCCTCTGAAAGAATCGAGGAAACCATGTCAGTCCATGACATCATGAAGGCCTTTCAGTCCGGGCGGGACCCTTCTAAAGAACTGGCAGGGCTGTTCGAGCATAAGTCGGCAGTGCCTCCAGACGTTCACAAGTCTGCTGCTGAAACCGCAGCCCAGCATACAGAGAAGGACAACCAAATGAAACCCAAACTGGAGCGTATAATAGAAGTCCACATCGAAAAAGGTAACCAAGCTGAGCCCACTGAAGTCATTATTAGAGAAACCAAAAAGCATCCAGAGAAGGAAATGTATGTATATCAGAAAGACTTATCCCGGGGAGATATTAACCTAAAAGATTTTCTGCCAGAAAAACACGATGCTTTTCCTTGTCCAGAGGAACAGGGTCAGCAAGAAGAAGAAGAACTTACTGCCGAAGAGTCATTGCCTTCCTATCTGGAGTCTTCCAGAGTAAACACTCCTGTGTCCCAAGAAGAAGATAGTCGCCCTAGTTCTGCTCAACTCATATCTGATGACTCTTATAAAACATTGAAGCTTTTGAGTCAACACTCAATAGAATACCATGACGATGAGTTGTCAGAACTAAGAGGGGAGTCTTACAGGTTTGCTGAGAAAATGCTTCTGTCAGAAAAGCTAGATGTGTCTCATTCTGATACCGAGGAATCGGTTACAGACCATGCAGGACCCCCTAGCTCAGAGTTACAGGGGTCTGATAAGCGGTCCAGAGAAAAAGTAGTCACTGCCCCCAAAAAAGAAATTCTCTCCAAAATCTATAAAGATGTGTCTGAAAATGGTGTAGGTAAAGTGTCTAAAGATGAGCATTTTGATAAAGTGACAGTGTTGCACTATTCTGGCGATGTTAGTAGTCCAAAACATGCCATGTGGATGCGCTTTACTGAGGACAGATTAGACAGAGGTAGAGAGAAGTTGATATATGAAGATAGGGTGGACAGGACTGTGAAGGAAGCTGAAGAAAAACTGACTGAAGTGTCACAGTTTTTTCGTGACAGAACCGAAAAGCTAAATGATGAACTGCAGTCCCCAGAGAAAAAGCCACGCCCTCGAAATGGCAAAGAATACTCTTCTCAGAGCTCTACCAGTAGCAGCCCCGAGAAGGTACTGCTGACAGAACTGTTGGCATCCAATGATGAGTGGGTTAAGGCAAAGCAGCATGGCCATGACGGACAAGGCTTCCCCACAGCCGATGAGAAGAAAGCAGCCGGTCAGCCCAGCAGCCCAGAGAAGATGGTTCTGTCCCCACAGCCCGAGGACAGCAAGTCCACGGAGGAAGCCAAAGAAAGCATTTCACAGAGCAAGGCACCAGAAGGGCCCCAGTCTGGGTTTCAGCTCAAACAATCTAAACTCAGTTCCATTAGATTAAAATTTGAACAAGGCGCACAGGCAAAAAGTAAGGACGTGTCTCAAGAAGACAGAAAGCTGGAGGGCCAGTCGAGAATCCCAGTTAAAAAAATCCAGGAGAGCAAGCTGCCCGTCTACCAGGTGTTTGCTAGAGAAAAGCAGCCGAAGGCCGTAGACCTTGCAGACGAAAGTGTATCTGTGCAAAACGATTTGATGGTACCGAAGGCCAAAGCTGAGCCTGCCCAGAGCAACGAGATTGTTGTAAATGATTCTGGCTCCGAGGATGTGAAAGCACAGAGGACTGAAATGTCAAGTAAAGCAATGCCTGACTATTTTTCTGAGCAACAGGCTAAAGACTTGGCATGTCATGTAACCTCAGATTTAGCAACTAAGGGACCATGGGACAAAAAGGTCTTTAGAACATGGGAAAGTTCCGGAGCCACTAACAATAAGTCACAGAAAGAAAAACTTTCGCATGTACTCGTTCACGATGTAAGAGAGAATCACATTGGTTATCCTGAGAGTAAGATTGTTGATCAAAGGAATGAATTCATGTCTGTGACTGAGAGAGAACACAAATTGTTAACAAATGGCTCTCTCTCAGAAATTAAGGAAATGACTGTAAAATCTCCCTCCAAAAAGGTCTTATATAGGGAATATGTTGTGAAAGAAGGGGAGCGGCCGGGTGGGCCTCTTGACCAACCTTCGAGGAGGAGTGAGAGCTCAGCGGTGTCGCACATCCCTGTCAGAGCTGCGGAGGGAAGGAGAGTGCTGTCTTCTGATATCCCCGATGGCGTTTGCGAGCAGTCGACATTCCCCCAACATGAACTATCACAAAAGTTATCCCAGTCCAGTATGAGTAAAGAGACAGTCGAGACACAGCACTTTAATTCTATAGAAGATGAAAAAGTTACCTATTCAGAAATCAGCAAAGTGTCCAAACGTCAGAGTTATGTAGGCTTATGCCCTCCTCTCGATGAAACCGAAACCTCTCCCACCAAATCTCCTGATTCCTTAGAGTTTAGCCCAGGAAAGGAATCTCCCTCTAGTGATGTGTTCGACCATAGTCCCCTTGATGGATTGGAAAGAGTTGCTCCACTAGCCCAGACAGAGGGAGGGAAAGACATAAAAACTTTACCTGTGTATGTCAGTTTTGTACAGGTGGGGAAGCAATATGAAAAGGAGATACAACAAGGAAGTGTAAAAAAGATCATAAGTCAGGAATGTAAGACAGTACAAGAGACCAGGGGGACCTTTTATACAACTAGGCAGCAAAAGCAGCCTCCTTCTCCCCAAGGTAGTCCAGAAGATGACACCCTAGAGCAAGTTTCCTTTCTAGACAGCTCTGGGAAAAGCCCTCTAACCCCAGAAACACCCAGTTCAGAGGAGGTGAGTTACGAATTTACGTCTAAGACACCAGACTCGCTCATAGCTTACATACCAGGCAAACCCAGCCCAATTCCCGAGGTTTCTGAGGAATCGGAGGAGGAGGAGCAGGCCAAGTCAGCCTCCGTAAAGCAGACTACAGTGGAGGAAGCAACTGCTGAGCTTGAAACGCCTACCGATGTCGGCAAAGACTCTAACCAAAGACCCAAAAGTAATAGAGTTGCCTATATTGAATTTCCCCCTCCTCCACCACTGGATGCAGACCAGATGGAGCTGGAGAAGAAACATCATTATCTCCCGGAGAGGGAGGTTGACATGATTGAAGTCAGTCTGCAAGATGAGCATGACAAGTACCAGCTGGCCGAACCGGTCATCCGAGTGCAGCCGCCCTCGCCAGTTCCCCCTGGGGCAGACATCAGTGATTCGAGTGATGACGAATCCATCTATCAGCCAGTCCCCGTTAAAAAATACACCTTCAAATTAAAGGAAGTAGATGATGAACAAAAGGAAATGACAAAATCCAAAGCTCCTGCTGACAAGCCTACCAACCAGAAAGAATTGGAAACTAATGGATCTGGAAAAGATAATGAGTTTGGCCTTGGCCTCGATTCACCTCAGAACGAAACTGCCCAGAATGGGAACAATGACCAGTCCATCACGGAGTGTTCCATTGCCACCACGGCTGAGTTTTCTCACGACACAGATGCCACAGAGATTGACTCTCTGGACGGCTATGACCTGCAAGATGAAGACGATGGCTTGACAGAGAGTGATTCTAAACTCCCAGGTCAAACCATGGAAATTAAGAAAGATGTCTGGAACACGGAGGGCATTCTGAAGCCGGCCGATCGCTCCTTTAGCCAAAGTAAACTTGAAGTTATCGAGGAGGAAGGAAGGGTGGGACCAGACGAAGACAGGCCACCTTCTAAAAGTTCCTCATCTGAAAAGACTCCTGATAAGACTGATCAGAAATCGGGGGCCCAGTTCTTCACACTAGAAGGCAGACATCCTGACAGATCAGTGTTTCCTGATACTTACTTCAGTTACAAAGTAGATGAAGAATTTGCCACTCCTTTCAAAACAGTAGCTACCAAAGGTCTAGATTTTGATCCTTGGTCTAATAACCGAGGGGATGATGAAGTTTTTGACAGTAAATCACGGGAAGATGAAACTAAGCCATTTGGTCTGGCTGTGGAAGACCGCTCTCCAGCAACAACCCCTGATACAACGCCAGCCAGAACGCCAACTGACGAAAGTACCCCAACTAGTGAGCCTAACCCCTTCCCATTTCATGAAGGGAAAATGTTTGAGATGACTCGCAGTGGTGCAATTGACATGAGCAAGAGGGATTTTGTTGAAGAGAGGCTCCAATTTTTCCAGATTGGTGAGCATACTTCTGAAGGGAAGTCAGGGGACCAGGGGGAAGGGGATAAAAGTATGGTCACTGCCACACCACAGCCACAGTCAGGGGACACCACTGTAGAAACCAATCTAGAGAGAAATGTAGAGGCACCTCCAGTCGAACCTAACCCCAGCAGCCCGACCAGCGGAGAGTGTCAGGAAGGCGCAGCCAGTAGTGGCTCCCTGGAGAAATCGGCAGCAGCCACTGGCGCCTCTAAAGTTGACCCCAAGTTGCGCACGCCAATAAAAATGGGAATTTCTGCATCCACCATGACCATGAAGAAAGAAGGCTCTGGAGAAGTGACAGATAAGATAGAAGCTGTGATGACCAGTTGTCAGGGACTAGAGAATGAAACTATAACAATGATTTCAAATACAGCCAATAGCCACATGGGCACTAGGCCCCAAGAAAAACATGATTTCCAGAAAGATAACTTTAATAACAACAACAATTTGGATTCTTCCACTATACAGACAGATAACATTACAAGTAATGTAGCTCTTACAGAACATTCTGCACCCACTTGTACCACAGAGAAAGCTAATCCAGTGAAAATCTCATCAGGAAAAAAGACAGGGGTACTGCAAGGACACTGTGTAAGAGATAAGCAGAAAGCTCTTGGAGAGCAGCAAAAGACCAAGGAATCGATAGGGATTAGGCGAAAATCCAAACTTCCCATAAAGGCCACTTCACCAAAAGATATCTGCCCACCAAGTCATATGCCAAACATGAAAGTGAGTAAAACGAAGCAGGTCAGTCAATCTGAGAAAACCAAAACCCTTACTGCTTCTTCCTGTGTAGACGTAAAGTCCCGAATTCCAGTAAAAGACACACACAGGGATAACGCAGTTAGGAAAGCACGCGTCACACAAAAGCAAGGGCAGCCAGAGAAAGGCAAGGCCAAACAGCTTCCATCCAAGTTGCCAGTAAAGGTAAGATCCACCTGTGTCACCAGCACCACCACCACCACCACCACCGCCACAGTGAAAGTTAGGAAGAGTCAGCTTAAGGAAGTATGTAAACATTCCATTGAATATTTTAAGGGAATTAGTGGTGAGACCTTAAAGCTTGTGGAGCGCCTCTCGGAAGAAGACAAAAAGATGCAGTCCGAGTTGTCCGATGAGGAAGACAGTACCTCAAGAAACACGTCGTTGTCCGAGACTTCCCGGGGTGGCCAGCCTTCAGTTACAACGAAGTCTGCTAGAGATAAGAAAACAGAGGCAGCGCCTTTAAAATCAAAGAGTGAAAAGGCCGGCAGTGAGAAAAGGAGCAGTAGGAGGACTGGTGAGGATGAAGGCAGTCAGGTCTCTCGAGCACTCTTTGCTCACATCCTGGAGAACGAGTGTAGTTCGTAAACACTTTCCGACTCGTAGAGCCTAGTGCATGAACTGTCGTGATTGCCTGTGCAGTGACTTAACCGTAGTTTCTCATTCTGTCATTGTCATCTGTGTGTGCTGTCTCTACACTCTTCTCTCCCTTTTAACCCAACGACACCACAAGCAGCTAGGGAAGCATGCTGAAGACATTGGTGTCATTCCAGATGAGCCACTTTTTTTTTCTTTTTAATGTACTAATGATTCTGTTAGAGTAAAAGCACAGACGTTGAGATCCCATCATGGTGTTTCCACCGACACAACAATTCTGTAACCGTTGTCCAGTAGCTAGCTCGTCAGCATGTGTGATCCCATCACATTGAGCTTCCATGTAGTCGCACATCTGGCCGGGGCAGGTGACAATCACGTGAGCCATGTGAAAAGACAAGTGTTCATGTAGGTGACTAGGACACATTTAAGTGTACAGTGTTAGCATTAGTCTCTCTGTAAAATCTGAGTACTGCTAAAAAGCAATTTTCCAGTATCGTGTCTTTCTTGATGATTATTTTAATTAATAAATTGTAAATCGTAGGTCCACAGAGTCCATGTGAACGGACAGATATCAGGATGGCAATAGTAGCCGATCACCTGGGACTTAGTTGGACAGGTAAGTGTGTACACTCCTGCGTGAAACGAATACAGTTTCTTAATTTCTTTGTCTTACTCACAAGAGGTTCGTTATACAAAACGGAAACAAGCAACAAGTAGGAAACAAAACATTTTTATCATCCACAGTTCTATCTACCCAGAGAAAATTATCGATAATAACTCACATACTGTTTTTCAAAGCTTTTTCAATGCATACACACTGAAGAATAGAAACTTAAATCTTACTTTACCTTAAATGGGGGCACTTTCTTCACACTGCCTTTTCTGGTGATAGAAGAGAACATTTTACCTAGTAGTAAATTTATTTTCTGGGGTCAAGGAAAACACAATTAAGGCCTAGGACTTTTAAATAATCCAAAATTGTAAACATGCTGTGTTCCCTTCGAGCAGTTAGGCAACCGTTCAATTAACACATGCCTATGTTTCCCAAGTGTTCATCATTCGTGAGTCTTCCTCACGGTTTTTATGATATACACAGATTATCTGTATGTTTGTTTACCTGAGTCTTTTCTTAAGGTGGACTCACTTTTATGCCCAAAGATTTATTTAAAAGGAAATCTGACATCACTTTGCTAAAGGAAAACAGGGATCATTTTCAATAACTACATTAACAAGGGAATGAGAGGAAGTTGACAATTTGAATTACAGTTTTTTAGGTAGGATACACGTATAGAAACCCATTCAGTTTACTAAAGTCATTGAGTTTGGTGAGATGAAGAAACTGTTTATGATCTGTGTGTAGAAAAGGGATATTTAGCTTGATTTCACTTCATTACAGATGAAGATAAGATTCTGTGTCAGTTGGACAGTTCTGCTTTGTAGATTTGATGTTAACTGGGCCTCCAAAATCCTACCTCACATGAATCAGAGAAATTTTAAGTTTTAGAGGTTGAGTGTCTTTAATGCATAGCCAAGAAAACACAATAGCTTAAAATATAAATGTTAACCATTGTCATATCTAAGTCACCTTGTATACCCTCTGCGATATTCTGTGCTCAGGGAAACGATTATCTCTGCTGTTGAAAGGGAGACTATGAAACCAGATAATGGTAAATAAGGTCAGCTACATTTTCTTCCTTTAAATGGCCTACGTCTTGCCCTCACCCCCAACTTATTAAACCTTCCCGTCTCCTTCCACCCCGCCTCTGCTCTCAGGCACACTGCTCACGACCAGGAGCCTAGTGGTACTCTGAGAACACAGGTGGTCTGAGTAATCCTCAGCAGCTTGTCGAGAGTTAATAGCAATTCGTTATGTATAAATATTTGCTAACATAAAATTAATAACAATTGCATTTTAACATCAGACATTGTGATCTGAATACATACCGGAGCAAATGTCGGTTTTGCAGTATTATGTACCCATGCTATTAGATGATTTACCGTAGGCAAATCCAGTCCTTAAGTCTGTTAGAGCAAATTTTTGGAGAAGATGTGACATAAAGCTATTAAATTGTAAAATTCTTTGCGACAGTGTGTCTCTGCTTTTCACTGGATCACTCGACAAAGGATACAGTTGGGTCCTAAGGGCTTGTTGGACAGTAAGGAGTATTGTCTCTTAAAGCACGAGAGGATGAAGAACTTAAAAGAAATTTAACTTCTGTGATTTGAAGGACTATCTGTTGAGTGAAGATTATCATTAAAATGATTATTTAGAAGAGCAAAATTTAATTTTGTCCCTCAGAACCACTGTTAATGTCTTAATGTACTTTGATTTTTGTATAAAAAGCTTTAAAATGTTACATATACCGTGTAATTTTTTGCTTTTTTGTTTGTTATTACCTAGTTTCCACAAAACTGCATATTCTTTGATCTTGGTTTTCATGGATAAATGACATCCAGTATACATACTTTATAATGGTGCTTTCTAACTTCGGGTCACACGCACTCATGAGTCATGAAATCAATACATACTTTGGTTTTGTTTTTAATAGAATAGAATGGGAGGAAATGTCTGTGCGTTACGTGTATTACGGCTAAGTTTTGCTTCTTGAAGATCTGGTTTCATTTATATAAACATCGCGCTATACAATGTGTATCTAACTGTAGGCCGCGATCAGAACAGTTCACAAGCCACTGCATTAACTCAGTTAACTCTCCTTTTGTTCCACACTTGGATCGTTTTCCTTTTGTTAATAGTACAAACCTGAGATAAACATTCACGTGTGTAAATCCTCGCGTCCAACCCAATGTATCATCCCCGAGAGTTCCTAGAAGTGAAGTCGCTTGATCTGGAGGCTTATGAGCCCCTGAATGCATTTTGCCAAATGCTAGAAATATTTAAGCAGGGTAGAATCTTGACCAATTCCTTTTCCATAGGAGGATTTTTTTTCCCATTTATTTCTAGAATCACTTAAAGTAATACATACCTGAGGAATTTTTTTTAACTGTGTAGGAAGTACACAGTGAAAAGTCAGGCTCCTTCTCATCTTTGACTCCTGTTCCCCTCTGCCAAGGCAGCCACTCACGCTCACATGCATCTTCCCAGAGACACTCTCTGAGTAACAAGGCCAAGCATACGGGTATAGACATTTAGGTGGACACAAAACTATTTCCCTTTTATTTGTTATACAAGTGGCAGTATAGCGTAGACAGCGATCTGGTCAGTGGTCATCATTGAACCTCCCAAGTGGAATTCCTGAAGGCCCACTACCAGCGTCTCCTGTGCCTGATTCATGGGTGTGTATCCCTGCCCATCTCATATAAAGCTCGAGCAAATTGCAAAGAATAATTTGACTGAATTCAAAGAATGCAGCAACATCCTCTTTGGACAAATCAGAATCCTTATAAAAGAATCTCTCAAGAGGGGATCCAATTGTAACTAAGCAGTTATCTCAGGAGAGTTAAGTCACAGCCTGGGTGTGATCACTGCTTCCCTGAAAAACAAGCATATAAAGATTAATGCTCAAGGCTGGACTGGGTTTTACTATAAAATTCCTTTTTGTGTGTCTGTGGCAGTTGAACATTACATTTATGAAACGTGATAAAAGTAGAATGTGAAATCTTAGTAACTCTTTTTCTTTTCTACAGAACTGGCAAGGGAACTGAATTTTTCAGTGGACGAAATCAATCAAATACGTGTGGAAAATCCAAATTCTTTAATTTCTCAAAGCTTCATGTTATTAAAAAAATGGGTTACCAGAGACGGAAAAAATGCCACAAGTATGCTGATATTATATTACTTTAACTTTCAAAACTGCGTATATTCAGTATTTTAGATAAGCCTACTATTAATAGACCAGAGTAATCATAAAGGAATAGCAAGTCTTTTGAAGTTACTTCGTTTAATTTAACGCTAATATTCTAAACACCTGTCTTTAGGAAGCTTCTTAAGAAAGCAAGTAGTAGTGAATTTTTTTGCATTTTGTCTTTTGTTCTCTCCGTGACCAACAAAAATGAAAATTGAATTCTAGCTGTTAAATCATGGGGTGGTAGTCAAAAGCACCCTGAAGTTACTGCTGTGGCCAGGCTAGATGCACAGGGAGAGAAAGGAAGGAGGATAGGATCAAATCATTTTAATCAGCTTCATCTATGCTGCAGAGAATTCTCCAATATTTTTAGGTTTGCTTTGGTTTGGTGGTGTTGGGGTCGGGGGAGGGGAGCGGTGCTCTACTATGACAAGTGCCACCCCACGACAGTGTGGAATAAGTTATTGTGGGTTTGCCTATGTCAGTCTGACCTTAGTAAGTCATTAGAATGCTAAGCATCAAAATGAGGGTGATCTGTGTTGACAGTCTAAAAGGAGAGGAACATGTTTAAAATTTTAATAGATCCCCTTGTAACTAAAAGGAGGCTAGCTATTTTGAGGCCCATCTGCTCAGCATCTTACAGGGGAATGAATGTTGCTGTCATCACACACAGCTTCACAAAGTGGTTCTTAAGACCCTGACATGACCTCCCTGTAACAGCTAGCTTTCTGAGCCCCTCTGCATGGTGAAACGGCAGAGCTGCAGGGAGGAGGAGCTAAACCGCTAGGAGGGTGGAGAATGCCGTGCTTTTGTGTGGATATTGTGATGACTGGAAGAAAATAATTTAATCGGGTTTTCAACCCTTTTTTCTCCTTTTTCAGCTGATGCCTTAACGTCGGTCTTGACAAAAATTAATCGAATAGATATAGTGACTCTCCTAGAAGGACCAATATTTGATTATGGAAATATTTCAGGCACCAGAAGTTTTGCAGATGAGAACAATGTTTTCCATGACCCTGTTGATGGTAATTGAATTTAGTGTTCATATTTATTTAATCATTTGATAAAATTTGAAAGTGTGTAGGACAAGGCAGTCACTTAAAACCAACTAAATTGTGATTTGCTTGACTTAATTTCTCATTTTCACAGCATATTCTCTGCTACAGTCTGCAAATAAACACTCTGATAGAACAAACTTGATAAATGTCTGTTATATAAAATACAAATGAGATCTAAAAGCATAAGTTAACTGAAAGAGTTGGTATTTCAAATATTTTACATGACCAGGTGGAAGAAAATTTAATATCTAGAGAATGCATGGTTTTTGTCATTTTCCCATTAACCTAAAAAACTAGTGAACTCTTTTATTCACATATTGATAAGACCAAATTGATAAGCTATCTTTTATCAAACAATCGAGGTACTGGGTCAAGTTTAAGCATATAGCGTAGACATTGTTAAGTAACATGGTGAATTCCTGTTTGGGATCCACTTATTTAAGCATATACTGAGAAAGTCTAATGCATCTCTCAAAAACGTGTTTTACTTATTTAGCATTATTTTCACTGTATATGCTTCCATTTATTGTTTGGAAAAACCCTACCTGGTCTATCATATATAAAAATCAGTGTCATTCCTAATTCAGATGTCACAGATGTCACCAATAACATAGTTAATCCCTTTTTTACATTAGCTTGATTTATGGAATAATATTGTCATCTTCCTTCATTATGTAAATTGGGGCTTTTTAAATCAAAGTATCAAGTAAAGTATAACAAATATCTTACTGTGTTTTTCAAGGTGCTTGTCTTCCCTTACAAATGGAAATTTATTCCAATAATGAATTTTGAGTAAAAAATGATGATGGTGTGGAGGTAGAAAGAAGAGCTAGGGATGTTTTTCTACTATCCCCAGTTTTGAAAAATATGGTGTTTTTTCCCCGTTTTTAAACTGGCAAAGTTAGACTAACAAGAATCAACAACTTCTAGTTCTACATATATTATGTGAGCAAAGTTGTCAAATTCTTAAAAAGTTTCTGCTTGCTAAAGTCAACAGAAAATTTAAAGCATACCTTATTATCCACATAACATTAACACAATGGGCAATAATGTCAAAAGTGGTTTCTTATCAAGCTTACAAATACCACAGAACCTTGGAAAAAAGCTCTCTTCAAGGCCTCATCTTATATGTGAGACCATATAATAGTAGCCAGTCTCTTTTTACACTGAAGATAGACCATCATTATATCAAATTCTGAACTATTGCCAAGTTATAGTTTATGGAATCCTTTAATATTCTTTTTTGGGGAAAAAAATTTTAAGAAAATATCTAATAAGCAAAAAAAGAAAGAAAGAAAGAAAAAGAAAAGAACTAACAAGCAAGGTAACCAGAAAATAATGGAAATAATCAATAGAATTAAAAGCTTTATTTATTTGTAACATTTTAAAATCAGAATATCATTAAATAAATTCACAAAAGTTTTTGGTGGCTACATCTTAATATTTTATATTTCTTATTTTAAAAATTCATAGGGAAATTTAGGAATGCATGTATGAAGTAAATTTCACTTACACAGATTATAAACCTCAGCTAATCTCAGCCAGCTTTTCAACAAGATTCTGGTTTATAGGTGACTATACTTACCTATAGCAGTTTGAATTTACAACAAAAGCTAAGTTGGTATTTGTCATGGACTGATGGGAAAATTAGGCTCTGGTTTTGTAGACCATTAGTTCAGAAAATGTGCTTGGCTGCCTTTTTTTCCTGTCTCTCCTCTTCATTGAACTTTTATGAAACCTCCTTTCCTCACCATGACCAGACCATTGTTGACTTCTCTCTCTGCTGAAGGAGAAAAATATTCCCTTTGTCCCCACAATGAAGGTTAAAACAAGGGAATTGTTCCCTACTTCCTCTCTCAGTAGGCTGGTAAATAAACCTCTGTGTTTCACAGTATTGTCATGAATATGAGAGCTCTTTGCAAATGGCTTTCTTCCTGTCTCTGTTGTGTATCATTTTTTCTCTTTATTTGATTTGTGGTTCTGAGTGGACCCCTCTCACCAAGTTCACTAAGACCTCCATATACACCACAACCCTTTCATCTCTGTCACATTATGACACCTGAAAACTTTCCTTGGAGTCTTTTCTACTTTGTCTGCTTTTCAAATCCTTTTCCTAGCATTTTAGATTTTTTTCCCCCAGTGCTACTGCTCTAAAATCTAATAATAATTTCCTTCCAAAGACTAAATTTATTTTTCTTCACGGTAAATTTCATGTGAAAAAAAGTAAGAATTAGAGTTGGGTAGCATTGCTCATATGTAAAGCTCTTAAAATAAGTTATAAGTGACTTATAAAAATTGGTTTCTTGTGGCTTGCTGTATGCAGTCTACCACAATATGGATTTTGCATGCTAAAAGTAGAAAGATAATAAATTTGGCCATGGAATAAGTGTATCTTATATAACGGCAGCTAACTTTGTATTGATTGAAATAGTCTGTATATTTAAGTTACTGTATTAAAATTATCAAAATTGATAGAAATCATTTATATCTTAATTAATATTCTGTTTTATTATAGTTTGCACTAGTATTTCATTGTATTACATTTAATTGAACTAAACCAATAAATTGATGAACATTATTCTGTAACTCATCATACATTTTCATATCTGATATAATTTAATTCATTCCATGTGTTTTGTTTGCTGTACTCTAATTCATTCCAGTCAGTCCGAATGTACTGTCTTCCATAGGTTATCCTTCCCTTCAAGTGGAACTGGAAACTCCCACAGGGTTGCACTACACACCACCCACCCCTTTCCAGCAAGATGATTATTTTAGTGATATCTCTAGCATAGAGTCTCCCCTTAGAACCCCCAGTAGACTGAGTGATGGGCTAGTGCCTTCCCAGGGGAACGTAGAGCATTCAGCAGATGGACCTCCAGTTGTAACTGCAGAAGACACTTCCTTAGAAGACAGCAAACTCGAAGACTCAATGCCTTTAACAGAAATGCCTGACGCAGTGGATGTAGATGAGAGCCAGTTGGAGAATGCATGTCTGAGTGAGTATCCTCAATACCTCGGAAGTATGGCTGGGGTCCCAAAAGATGTTAAACCAGCAGAGCCATTGAAACAGCCTAGTAAAGTAGGAGTGAGCTCTGAGCAGCAAGAGAAAGGAAAATCTGGTCCTGATGAGGAGATGACGGAAGAAAAACTCAAATCTCTATTTGAGGACATTCAACTTGAAGAAAGAGTAGAGTCTGAGGAGATGACAGAAGAAAAAGTACAGGCTATTCTTAAACGTGTTCAGCAAGCAGAACTGGAAATGTCTTCAATTTCAGGTTGGCAGAACGAGACATCAAGTGGAAACCTAGAGGCCCCTGCTCAGGCTCGAAGAATAACTGGTGGGTTACTAGAACGGCTGGATGACAGGTATGGCTCCGTTTCAGAGAAAAAGAAAAGCGAATCACAGGTTACGTGTTAATCATTTGTTTTAAATACTTGCTTTTTAGCAATTACTCTTTTCCTAAATCACCATTCCAGTTTGGGGATAATACCTGCCTTAAAGGTTGGTTCATTCTGCTAATCCGGAGAGGGAAAGTGATGTGACATCTGACTCTTGATCTCAGCTCAGTTCTTGAAATCACGGTCGTGAGTTCAAGAAATCACGGTCGTGAGTTCCAGCCCCATGCTGGGCTCCACGCCGGGTATGGAGCTTACTTAAAAAAAACAAAACAAAACAAAAAACAACTACTGATAGCCTGAAGTGAAATGCAAACAGTTTTACATGGATGCCAAAGCTATATAGGTTTACTTTAGAAGACTGCTCTTTTCTAGTTTATTACTTGTATTATTTTCACAAAGCCAATAAGGAATGCACTTTCAAAATAATGTGATAAAACTCCATGTCTTTTAGAAATATGAACATTTCTATTGTTTCCTGACCTCAAACGTAATATGCTTATTATGCAAACTTTAAAACACAGATTTAAAAAGTCAAAACCCTGGGGCGCCTGGGTGGCACAGCGGTTGAGCGTCTGCCTTCGGCTCAGGGCGTGATCCCGGCGTTGTGGGATCGAGCCCCACGTCAGGCTCCTCTGCTGTGAGCCTGCTTCTTCCTCTCCCACTCCCCCTGCTTGTGTTCCCTCTCTCGCTGGCTGTCTCTATCTCTGTCGAATAAATAAATAAAATCTTTAAAAAAAATAAAAATAAAAAATAAAAAAAATAAAAAGTCAAAACCCCATCATCTAGCAATAACTGCTATTAAAATTTGAGTGGATTTCTTTTACGTGTATTTTTCTCAACGTGTTAATGCAGAAAATGCAGAGAAGCAAAAAGAAAAGTCATTGGTCCTCCTACCATACTGAGAAAACACTTAACATTGTATAATACTTCCTTCTTCCTACATGAACATTTTATGTAATTTCCAACATTGCGTATGTAATTCTTCACTCCAAATAATACTGCCACGATGGAAATTTGATTACAACCAAAATAATTCCCTAATCATGAATCTGGTTCTTTGTTATCCTGGACTTACTCTAGGAAGGTGAGAATCTAATGTCCTTCAGACATTGGTTCAAATCCCACCAGCATTAGGTTTGCACTTTGTGACTCTGGATGAATTTCTAAGCTCTAAGAATGTCAGTCTAATCAGCTTTATAAATTAGAATCCCACTGCTTTCCTCAAGCAGGTTTACGGAGTAAAGAAAGCCGATAGAATGGCTACCAGATGGCTGGTACAAATAATCTCTCAGTAATGGTTGGCATTATTTTTATTTGTGCATACATCAGACTAAAATATATTTTACTTCAGTGACAACTAGTGATGACCTCAGGGTTTTCTGCATCCAACTTAAGTTTCTTTCATGACCATATTTAATATTTTCATATTGCTGATAAGCTTCTTGCTCAGTAAAAATTCCCAAAGAGGGAGTTTATAACATTCTGCAAAAAGGAGTCTACAAGATCCCTTTAGAAGAATGATAAGACCAAAGAATTCTGTGTTCAGCCTATCAGACTGTGGCAAAGACAACAAATAGTACTAATTTTGATGTCTGTGTTCTAATATAGTCACATAATCTATAGTTGCATAGCAAGAAATATACATTTAGGTGATGGCATCTTCACACTGTGCTGGGACCGTTTGTCCTTACACATATGGAATAGAGTGTGCTGTTGATTGGGGGTTGTTTATATATAATCAAAATCTGATTTATAAGAATGCACACATACTCACAGACATGTGCATGATATATATATATATATTTTTTTATATAATATAAAAACATATATCTTATATATAATATAAAATATTATGCTAGTTATCGCCTTCAGAATTCTACAAGTAATAATCAAAGACACTAAAAACACTGCCCAAGCTAGAAAATAAAAGTCTATTCTGATACTAGTAAAAATTAGAGATCAATTTAAAAGAAAGTATTGGAAGAGAAAGATTGTTAACAGTTGAAAGGAAAATAGTCCTCACAGAACAGAGAAGCGACAGGTAAGCACCAACACCCGCTCCCCAGTGGGAGTCAGCAGAGGTCAGGGGAAGGGAGGGGGACCCAAGTAAGGGTGTTAGGGTTGCAAAATCAGGATGGCAGTATACGCCACTGGAAACCCATTCAAAGACTGGAATGTCGGTGTTTGGGGATGCCAGAGCTCTCATCACATGAATGCATTTGATTCTCTGCCAGCAGTTTTTTTACTGGCAATGTGAAAGCCTTTTGCAATATCCTACTCTTTTAGATTGGTGGGTCTGGAACTCTGGCTATGTCTGTGCACCTCTCAGGATGAGTTTTTAAAATCTCAAATCCAAGTAGCTGGAGCAGTGCAATTAAACAAAACAAAACGGAAACAAGGGCAGCATAGCTAGGCCGGTTGGGAATTGGGGTATGGGGGAAGCCTGGGGCCTCACCCCCAAACCGAAACCCCTGATTACCCCTCACACAACAGATTTATGCCTAAAAACATGTTTTAAAACACGGTTGTTAAAAATTTGGAGCTTGTGAAGCCCATTTTCAGCCATGTATTACCATTGTAAATTTCCACATTTTCTCTGTTGCAGCCCTGATCAGTGTCGAGATTCTATTACCTCATGTCTCAAAGGAGAACCTGGAAAATTTGAAGCAAATGGGAGCCATGCAGAAGTCACTCCAGAGGCAAAGACAAAATCCTACTTTCCAGAATCCCAAAATGATGTAGGGAAACAGAGTGCTAAGGAAACTCTGAAACCAAAAATACATGGATCTGGTCGTGTGGAGGAACCAGTATCGTCACTAGCAGCCTATCAGAAAGCTCTAGAAGAAACCAGCAAGTTTGTAATAGAAGAGCCTAAACCCTGTGTGCCTGTCAGTATGAAAAAGATGAGTAGGACTCCTGCAGATGGCAAGCCAAGACTTAACCTGCACGAAGAAGAGGGGTCCAGTGGGTCTGAGCCAAAGGTATGCAGTCCAGTTATCCAATACACTGTCAGTTAAACCGAGAGTACCAATGCTTCATGTCCTTTAATTAATCTTGTAGCACTGGGTCCGAGGTTCTTTGCTATGTCCAAATTCTCAGTGCTACCACTAATGGCGGGGGTGAAGAAAGTACTAGGTAAAACACATGCTAATTGATTATATTTTCATTCACTGAGTAGGAAAAAGGATTAAGCGTCTCTTCAGCCACTTTTCAGGAGAAAAAAAGAACTATAGAGTTGTTCTGCTTAATATCCAGAGGTAATTTTGCTTAGGATTTGGATTTGGGTTTCCTAACTCCCAACCCAGTCTTCTTTCTTATAGAAGGAGGATAGTTATTCTGACTGTTTCTGGTTCTTCTGCATAATTTAAAGGGTTTATAGCATGTGACCCATTTAAGAGTTCTCCCCTCTAAGGTCTGTTGTCTGAAAGCGTGTTTTAAAAATTAAAGAAACACAGTGTCCAAGCCTGAAATGAGGTGGGTATAGACCCCTGTTGGTTGACCACATTTAGAAACTTGAAGTTATAGGTATCATTTTAACCATTTTTATATCTAAGTTGATAATTATCTTATAATATTTGTTTTAAATAATTTAAAGACTGTCATAGAATTATTTGCTTGCACTTTGTACTTAAAACATGTCTTTGTGATACCATCTAATAGATTTTTTTTCATTCTTTGAGGTTTACCACTTGTAGATATTAAAAAATTTTGGACTGAAATTATAACTCATAGATGGAACTAATTTTTAATTTCTTATATCCATTTCCTACATCTTTTAGCCGCTTTTTGCTCTCAGCCATGTCTTTTCCTGAGCCGTGCAGTAGGCATAGGCTGAGATGCGGACATCTTGGAAAAGTAGCACCTATGGTTTTCCCTGAAACATCCAGTGTACTTAACATCTGCTGCAGTGTTTGGGGTAGAAATAAACAAGTCTTCTGTAAAATAGCGAGTCTGTGATGAGGTCGTGGTTTACAAAAACCTGAGCAGTAAACTCCCAGTCACTCAGGGGCCAGTGATCATCTGATCAATCAATCATCTTTCCTTTTCCCTTCTGCAGCTATCTTTTGACCATTTTTGTGCATGTTAGGAGGGAAAGTGAGAGGAAGTAAAGTTCTCAGGCCTTCCTTTCACTTCCTGAAAAATGGGTTTGAATATTGATTTCTTTCAGTTAATTCTTAGCATATGTAAGCAGCATGACCTTTGATTTTCCCTTTTAAAATGAGTCCACAAAATACAGAAAGAAGCAGTAACATAGTGATGTCTTAACTATGGAAGTTGACTATTAAAAATCTGTAGAGAAGTTCTGGAATCAAATGATCGTCTAAATATAAATAAGCACGTGTGTGGGTACACATGCAGGCACACTGGCCACTGAGGAACTGGGGAGAAGGCAAAAGAGGGTTTGAAATGAAAGTCTTACCCCTGAACGGAAGCTCAGCTGAGTTCATCAGTACTGGACCATCATAACTATTAGAAAATGTTTTCAAATTTCTTATGAGATTGTGCTTTTGGTATTGGTCACTGGTCCTACTCTAATGCCTAGAAAGTTTTCAAAATATAGAAGTTTTTAATGGAGTTAAATTTTCTGGGAGCTATGAATCTGATCTCACAAGAAATCCAGAAATGTTCAGGATGTGTCCTTTGTGGCTAGACCATAGTAGAGTAGTAGCAACCAAGTAGGTCATCTGATGTATGATCTCAGAAAACAGCCCCCTTTTTGTCCCCTAAAAAATCAGGTCAAAAGTCCGGGTGCGGCTCTTACACGGATGACTGCCTGCTGTTACAAGGTAAACTTCTGCTCTTTGCCACCTCTTTCCATGCAGTGACCCATGGCAAGACGTACTGAAACCCATTTGTCTCCTAGTTACCCTCTTTGGCAGTTCTAGAAAATTCTCTAAAAGGAATCCTGATCGAGATTTACTACCATCTTCTCTCTACCCTTCACCTTCAGATTAGCAGACTTCAGGCAGAAAGTGGAAACTAAAACATTGGCCAAATGGTAACTTTTTCTTTCTGTAAAGGACTAGCCTCAGATGATTCTTGATAGGATTATAATACAATTGACATCTAGGTTTGGTAGTGTTTGGATTAATATATGTTCTGCTTTTCAATTTACCCAAGTGAAAAGCTTTCCCCAGTTTACAATTCTGTGTTTGAAAAATTCACTTTGAATTTTCCCTTTTGCCTCATCTAATCTGTTGATCCCTGAGTGCTGATTGGGAATTCTTTTCTTTCACAATATGAATTCCTCTTATTTCTTCTGCCTTTTTGAGCTGTTTCAGTGCCTCCTTTCACAATACTGGGATCATTGTAATTCTCTGAATTTAGTCTTTCCTAAAACATTTTAAAAGTAAAAGGGAGCTTAGCAGCCAATATCTTTGCAAGGAATAAGAAACTCGAAAACTCTTTCCTTTGGACACATATTATTCGGTACGGTATTTTGTTCAGATGAAATGTCTTACAAAGTTAAGGTTGATATTACTATAATATTTTAGAGTATTTGTTAAGTGTGTCTTGGGTGAAAAATGGCCTACTTTATTATCTATTTGACAACATTTCATAAATCACTTTAGCTCACACTTGTACCTCCTGTAACAATTTTACTTTTTTTCCCCTCTATTTTTACCAACACTGCCACTGATTTTTCCAGTGGATATTAACTGCAGTTCCTATCTCCGGGACTCTCGGCTTTGGAGCAACTAGCAGACTTAGAAAATAAAATGCCAGAACTATTTTCAGAATCCCACCATTAAAATTTAGAGAGACAATCATCCGGTTAATAGTCTTCCCCATGACACTGAAGTAGAAGCCAGGGGTATTTTTCCCTTTGAGTTGTGAGCTATTGATAGTTTTCCCTTTTTCTCATCCTTGCTGCCTAAAAATTAATATTTTGTGTACTTTCTGTATTCTTGTCTGTACCATCCTCCTGTCTGTCAGATGTTTTTTCTGTCCTCATTTCGTATCAGGTCTTTAAAATAAGACTCTGAGCTTTCATATGGTTTACATTATTCCTTGATTCTTGGCATGAGCTCTTACTGAGCATGGACTGGGTGTTTGTTAGGGGCCAATTGTGCTGCTAAAAATCTCCTGATATATGTGGCAAATGCTACTGATGTCAATTCTTTACTTTTTTATAAAGTTCAAAATAGCTTTTGAGAGTGTTGCCAGATCTGTGCAAAATTTCACAAAAATCAGGTATGTTGTGCCTCTCTCTGTAGATCGAGTGAAGCACGGCCCTTCAGGTCAAATGTACAGAGATTTAAAATGAGTTTTAAATGAATATTAATGTTTCTTCAAACTAATGAGTAGCATGTAGTTTCTGATACCAAAATGTTTCTTATAATTATTTTTAATGTGTTTAGTTACATTAATCTTTACCATATATATGCACATAAAGATCAGTGTAATTACCTATATGTGTTAATAGACATACACACGTATAGTACATACATAGAGGCATTTCATTTAGGATCCTGCTCAAAATTTTCATCCACTTAAGTTTTTTTTTAAGATTCTTACAAATATGGAGGGTCATGTTCCTTAGGGAAAACCAGCAAGTGAAAGTAATTCTTTTTTGATTTCCCTTCTCAGAATGTCTTTTATTTTAAATGTGATGGTAAAATTGTACTAAAAAATGCATTTATCAGGACTTGAAAGACAGTGAGAGTGATTCAAGCTCAGAGGAAGAACGGAGAGTCACTACCCGAGTTATTCGCCGGCGTTTGATTATAAAGGTATCCTGTAGCCAGATCGTGACGGGGCATTGCTATGGGATTAGAAGGTCCTTCCTTGCGGTGTTGAAAATTCAGCATGCTTGATAACTAAGTGGCTCTGTATATGTTTCTTTGCACATTTGAAAGCTTGTAAGAACCACCACCAAGAGGAAAGGGTCATGTTGCATGGTAGTGAGTATTCTGTCTAGGCCTGTGTTTGACTTGTGGCAGCTGTAATTTTGTCTGAGAATTCTTGGCATTTGTATCCTGCTTTCCCTGAAAAACAGTTGTATGTGAACAAAGATTTTATCTTGGTGAGAGAATAGTTCATATCAAATGAAACGTTCAGTGGCAAGGTCAGGGGCCACAGTGAGGTATGAGGTCAGATGGAGAAGGACAATGAAATAATGAAAAGGCTCTCTCCTTGGTCTCAAATTCCTACTGCCTGAACAGATCTTGAGTAAAAACCAGTTCTTTATTACCAATCAGTAGCTGAAAATTTGGAGTTATAGCCTGGCATGGATGTATGTGACATAAACAAAATCAGGCAAAACCTTCTGAAAAAGGCTTTTAACTTGACTAACATACAGAAAATCAGGCTATATTTTTACATATAAGAAGCATTTTTTATTGGAAGTGAAAAATATTACTCCCCCCTGTTGCAACACAGTTGAACACAGTGAATCAACCTTCATTTCCTCCACAAGGGCCTTCTGAAGCACTGACTTTATGCCTGGTCAGGTCCAGCAGAACACTTCCCACAGTCTGATGCGTGTCTTCATTACTCTACTCTGTCTTTAGAGAGAGATTTCTTGATGTTAGAATAACTGACTGCAGAAACCAGGAAGCCATTTTCAACACACAGGCCTTTGAATGTGGTCCAAATAACTTGAGGCTCCTTGGTTAACAGCTCTGGAGAGAAGGAAAGGAAGGGGAATATCTATTGAAAACCATTTATCAGATTTATCATCCCTTTCCAAAGCGTCAGGTGACCCACAAGAGAGTAGAGAAGTTGGCTTAGGTATCTAAAACTTTTTAATCTTGCTGCTTGTACATTTCACATAGAACAGATGAAAGAAGAGAAGGAAATCTGCCAAATCTGCTCTAGTATAGGTTTTCTCAGGCTCTGGAAGCATCAGAGAAGAAAGTAAGTCCTTGTCTAAATCTTAAACTATCCCCAGATCAATCAATAGACAGCTATTAAGAAAGAAAAGAAAAAGCATGAATCACTTCTTTGACAGTTCCATCTAGGCAAGCCAAATTACTTATTGGTATCCAGCATATTTGCTTATAAAATCCTCATAATCAGTCAACTCCCACACATTCCCTGGGATGAGGGGAAAGAAATACTTAATACAGGTTTTCTGAAGGAGTTAAAGCTATGTGCTTTGCTCAGGCAGGCTTTGCCTTGATTTCCCAGAATCAAGGACTTCAAGAAATGATATTTTAAAGTGAAACATCCAGAGGAAGTACACCAGACGTATCGTCTTTCACTTGCTTTTTATGCTTAACATACAACATACTCATGTTGCATCCAAATCTCCCTCATTCCTTATAAAGGCTGCTCATTGTATAAGTTGAATCTCCTCTACGTAGGGTAGAAGAAAATAAACAGAATCCTGCAAAAAAAGTGAGAGGGAGAGGATAAAGAAGTTTTACTCTGAAGAATACAAAAACAAAACAATAAAAACACAAAACCCACCAAATCAATGAGGGTTATTTCTCTTGGTCTTCTAGAATTCGAGACATGCATTAGCAAGTTAGCTTTTAAGTAATTTTGTCAGAATGTGTTATTTATATATTTGAACTTAATATATATAATTATGTGTAATATATAAACATTTTTATTAAGAGCTTAAGTTTAAAAAGACAAAATTATACTATGATGGCTTCATAAAACAGAGGAGTCTGTTCTCCCCAAATCCCCACTTCTTGAAGTTAGTGTAATTTTAGGGAGGTTGAGGGGAATGATCAGAGCATGGGTTTTATAAGTGGGGAGAGCATTGTATAAGCAATAGAATCACTCAGATAAACTTGGGAGAAACCAAAAGCTAGAGAAGTAGCTATAATTATAAACTATAGGTATAATAAAAATCGTTATAAATTACATATATAAGAATCGGGTTACTCTCTTCTGTTCAGATTTTTGGAGCTGTTGGAAAGGATCACACTTCTGTTGCTTTTCTCTTCACTCTATATGTTGGAATCTTTCTAATGTTAAAAGAGCTCGAAATTGCCCTAGTATATGGTAGTTGTGACATAGGACCCACCTCTGCCAGAAACATAAAAGGAGAATGTTTGTTAGGATGGAAAGGAATCATTGATACTAAAATCACTTGTTTTCTGAGATGACAAAACCAAGGAACTGGAGAACAGTTGGCTTACCCAAAGTCACAGAGCAGAGCAGCAGCAAGCAGTCTGGGACCCCACAACCTGACCTCCAGCCCTCCAGTGCAGTGCCTTCTGCCTGCTTTTCCCTCAATGCTAAGTGTTTCTCTTCTAGAACAAATTATAAAGGAATCACTCTTCCTAGACCAAATTCGGCACTTGGCCATTTAAACGTTTCCAGTGGCATGGAACAGGGCAGCCGTGGGCTGTCTCTCCTGGAAATTATCTGATGGGACTGGAATGCTGAGAATTTGGCATTCGTCATGAAGGGTTGTCCAGCCTTGGGCCAGACCAGCGTATTTATACTGTTTGCCGTAGTAATCCCTCTAGCACTTAGGATCTCAGAGCTGAAAACTACTTTGGGGTTGTTCCATCCCTCCCTGAGCTAGTTTGGGCTGCACAGTGTCCACACCAGCAGGAGATGTGCTCAGGGCTTCATGACCGCAAGTCGAGGCGAGTCTGTCTTCTTAGCCATTCAGTTTGTACAACTGATGAAGTGAAAGTATAATTTTATGGTTTTTCTCTTCAATTTCATATGTAGGTTCACCCATTTCTTATGAAGTTTATTTTTTTATTTTTATTTTTTACATTTACTATCTTCAAGTCCCTATGGAATGAGTCAAGTGAACAAACTCTTCCGCTTGTGTGGGGATATTTATATTTTATAAGCACATCCATATCACAGTGGTTTCAAATGCTTAGGAGCAGCCTAAGTAAACTAACTAGTCCTGTGAGCTTGTTTATAGTATTTGCTTACCAAAGTCAGTGATTATAGAGATAAAAACTTTAACTCACAGCCAAACTATTATGAAGTTTGGTAAGATTCAAATAACTGAATTTTTATGATATAATTCAACTGTATTTTTATTTCTACTTTTCTGAACTTTTTTTTACTAACTTTTGAATTAAGAGTTTACATACATGTTTTCCCCAAATCAAGCAATCAAAAGTATATAAAGTTTGATCTACTCATTCCATTTCCCAGAGGTAACCACTGTTCATGAGCTTCAGATTTTTTTTTTAAGATTTTATTTATTTATTCAACAGAGATAGAGACAGCCAGCAAGAGAGGGAACTCAAGCAGGGGGAGTGGGAGAGGAAGAAGCAGGCTCATAGTGGAGGAGCCTGATATGGGGCTCGATCCCAGAACGCCGGGATCATGCCCTGAGCTGAAGGCAGACACTTAACCGCTGTGCCACCCAGGCGCCCCAAGCTTCAGATTATTTTTATGTACATGTGTTGATATGTATATAAAATGTATGTGTACATTATGTACATTCCCAGCATGTGGGTTTCTCAGAATATAAAAATGGGCTGTACCATCACATACTGCTTAATAACTTGCTAAGTTATATATGTCACAAATGTGATATCCATCCCGGGTTGGGGGGAAAGTTGAAGTCCTGATGTTATAAACATTGGAGCAGATTGGTGCATCTCACATTCCTTCCTTGTATTCAAGGACAGAGGAATAAAAATCATGAAATGCAGTGCTTCCAGCAGAGGTCCGAAGGGAAGAACAGCTAGTCTTCATGAAGGCAGCCACCAGGGATGGTACTGTGACACCATATGTGCTGTAATTTTCCTTTGGAATAGGAAAGAAAAAAGTGGGGGGAGGTGTTGCCAAAAATAATGCCATCAACAAGACCTGGGGGGAAATTTTGCTTAGTTAAAAGTACAGACTGTTTTCTACAACTTCAGGAACTAATTAGAGATTATTTTCTGTCATTAAAGAAAGGCCCAAAAATGACCTCTCCTTGGTAATACTTGGTCTCCAACATATTTGACAGAATTAAAGATGGATGATTTTTTTTAAAACGTTATTTCCTGACTCCTTACTATCTTCCCTGTTTATCTAATCAGCTCCTAACTAACCCACTCCCCCAGTTTAGTGAGTTTCCACATCACCACACAACTTACTTTGGCCTTATTAAAGCACTAATTGACTGAATTTAATGGCCACTTAAGATTAAGAGAGCTCTCTTTATCTTTAGCTATCCATAAACAGTATGAATTCTCAGTAGGAAACATGAAAATGCACACATGCCAGAGTAGATCTCAACAACTTTTGGGCTTTGTTTTTTTCTAAGGCTATTAATATAAATCAAAATTCTTTTATGTATTCAATATGTATATAAATATACCTTATTTCACATTCCTCTCAGTGACTGTCCAACAGTGAACTGGCATCGTTCCCCACTGAAGAGTTCATTCATACCTTATCCAATAGGGTTTTATTTTACTGGATTTTCCTGGGATCCTCAAAGTAGCTAACATGCAAAGAGCTGGACATTTCCTAGAGTTAGCTCAAAAGTAACATTTATTCATGTTTAAACTAGAGGGAAATCTTTCATGATCTTTTATTGGCTTTTCTGACATGTTTATGCTTTTACTTTTTCTTTTAATGTAGGCTCCACACCCAGTGTGGAGCTCAACGCAGGGCTTGAACTCACGACCATGAGGTTAAGACCTGAGCTGAGATCAAGAGTTGGACGCTGAACCAGCTGAGCCAGCAGGCACCCGTTTGCCTTTACTTTTAAAATAAAATACAATTTATGTTTTTTTTTCACCAACCACAGGAAATATAAATAACACTCTCACAAAAACTTATTGTGGATTTTACTGCATTAAGCATGAGACCTCTACATTTTTCTAATTCCCTTCTCCCTCTTAACTGTGCTAATTGAAACTAATCATAAGCAAGATCCAAAGGGAGGTAAATATGAGCAGCAACCAACATCTTTTTTTTTTTTTTTAAGATTTATTTATTTCCGAGAGAGTGAGCATGAACAGGAGGAGGGGCAGAGGGAGAAGCAGACTCCCAGCTGAGCAGGGAGCCCACTGCGGGGCTCGATCCCAGGACCCTGGGATCATGACCTGAGCTGAAGGCAGATGCTTAACTAATTTTTTCTATACCACAGTGAGGAAAATGAGTCCATGTCTTAACCAGTCAAGACCTATGAGCCTAGAATCTATAAGAATATAAAGTCACTTTGTAAGAAGGAAAGCATGAAAACAGAATTTTGTCAGCCAAACAAGATAATGTTTTAGTCTTTACTCTGTCATTTTACAATAGCGCTACCTTTCTACTGGCTGTGACATAAAACAGTCATAGAACTTTCTAACCATTGGCTGGTGCTGGCAGAATTATCAGAACTACTACCTTTTCCAGACCAACAACACTTAAAGAGTTAGAATCCTGGCTCTCCCAGAAATGTAGCTGTCATCTCTGCGATCCGCCATTTTTCCTAAAACAACCACAGGGGAGCAACAACTGCAGTACACTGTTCTATACCATTATCCAGGCCACCTTTTCAACAAGAAGTCTGACTAGCAGGTCACTAAGTCCCTAGAGTAGGTCTGCATTTACCATGTTTGTCCCTGTTCCCCCAAACCGTATGTGGCACTAACTGAAAGTTGAATACCAGTGAAGAAGGTAATATATTGGGGCACCTGGGTGGCTCGGTTGGGCATCTGCCTTCGCCTCCGGTCATGGTCCTAGGGTCCTGGGATCAAGCCCCAGGTTAGGCTCCCCTCCTCAGCGGGGAGCCTGCTTCTCTCTCTGCCTGCTGCTCCCCCTACTTGTGCTCTCTGTCAAATAAATGAATAAAATCTTAAAAAAAAAAAAGGTAATATATTGCAAATACGGCCCTATTTTTGCTTTCTGAGTGGTTTTTCTTATACAGTCATAGAGCCAATAGGGAGATATTAAGGAGCCACCCAAATCTACCAAGCTAAAATAGGAGCCCACCATGGGGGGAGTTAAGACTTTATTCCATTTTTTAAAACTCACCAGAGGAAGAACTTTGACAGTTTCCCTTTCTAAATCAGTTACCAGTCACTAACAGAAAGATAACATCATCTTAAATTCCTTTAGTACTGATCTTTCTTTGTCTGTAGCCATGGAGATTAGACGATCTATCATCACATAAGATCCCCGCACTTGAAAATAGTAGTCAGAAACTACGTACTTTGGGGCGCCTGGGTGGCACAGCAGTTGGGCGTCTGCCTTCAGCTCAGGGCGTGGTCCCGGCGTTATGGGATCGAGCCCCACATCAGGCTCCTCTGCTATGAGCCTGCTTCTTCCTCCTCCCACTCCCCCTGCTTGTGTTCNAAAAAAAAAAAAAAAAATTTTAAAAAAAAAAAAAAAAAAAAAAAAAAAAAAAGAAACTACGTACTTCATCAGAGTCATTCCCATTTATTTTAAGACCTAAGAAAGGCTCAGTTTTAAAGAAAAATAAATAAGATTTTCTCTGTACCCTGAGCTTTGCTTATTAAAAAAAGTCTGTGTTACCCTTAGTAAATGAATTTTTAAATGAAAAAAACCTGACAAGGGCAATAAATATAATGCCCCGACTAAGGTACCACCTTAATTTAGATTAAGCACAATGCAACCCAAAACTCACTTGAGAGATTTGGTAGGACGAATCAAGAAACACGGTGCTCAAAATGAGATGCTCTAATCAGAGCTGTAATCACGGGCTCATTATTTTTCAACAAGTGAAACCTTTTCGTGTGTAACTGCGTTTTATCATTCTTCCTTCTTGGAGTTAGCTGCTAACCATCATTCTTGTACATACCTAAGGTTTAGTGCTTTGAGTGCTGTTGGCTACTATTTAAATAACCATCGACCGAGTCTGCCTTTTCCCCTTGCCCTGGAGTAGCAAGTAGAATTTATACTCTCTTTTTCTAAAAACCCACAGAGCATGCGTGTGGTATATGGAGTGGTGTGGAGATCTGTCCATCTAGTATGTTGCTAATCTCTATGCCGCATCCTTTAGGGAGAGGAAGCAAAAAACATTCCTGGTGAATCTGTCACGGAAGAACAATTTACTGACGAAGAAGGCAATCTCATCACCAGAAAAGTAATCGTCATTGGGATTTTATGCTTCTCTTGGAATTTAGATTTTCTACCGTTTATTTGCTGTAGTATCACCTCTTAAAATAGAAAACAGGAAAATCTCTGCTTTTCACTGTTGCTTCCTACAGATCACTCGGAAAGTAATAAGACGAATCCCTCTCCCACAAGAGAGAAAACATGATGACATGGTAATGGAGAGGGGCTGTCAAAGAAAAAGTAGAGGATAAACGCTTTGTGAACTTTTTAGAAAATGCTGCTAACAGGCTGGCATCTGCAGTGTGAAAGCTTGAAGCGTTTGCTGCTTTTGACACCCTGTGCATTTGATCGGGGTCAAGGAAAAAGACTTTTCTTCTTAACATTCTTTAACATTATATATTTTTTTACTGTCTTCAGAGTTTTCACAGAGATAAGTTCATTTATGGAGGGTAGAATGTGCTGGTTCAAGCATGTAAGGGGAATAAAAAGCCTCTCTGACCACCAGCCCCCTTGGCAGTGCCTGCCTGGGACGAGGATGGAGGGCGCTCACTTCTAGCAAATGTAAAAGGTTTAAATGTTAGAAAGGCAGAAACCTCAATTCAGGATCCTTACCCCAAATCTATACATTTTCCCTTTCCAGTATTTCTACAGGGAAATCTGGATTCCCTCATCTTAACCTGAGGAGGGTTCTCCTCTTTGGGTTTGTAACAGCACATTTCCGGTGGCTGGTGAAGGAACGAAACCCACCGTAGCTCAGTGTAACTCAGCAAATGCGTCTCCATCTCCCAGACAGAGCACCTCTGGTTATTTGTCACTTCTTTCCTCTACTCAGATCTTTACCCCTTTCATTTTGAAAATAGAAACTCCAGTAGCCTGTGTTTACATAAGAAAAAGTGAACTGAAAATTTCTCAAGACTGAGTCAGAAAAGTGGAAAGGCTACCGTGTTTCTGTCATAAAGCGTGTAAAAGTGGAGGGTTTGTACAACTTTGCTCTTGGAGAAAAGTGTCCCTGGTGCTCAGTGAAGAGAGGTCTTGTTTGATGGAAAATGGATGCTCGCTTGATCTGGAGGAACAGGAGGGGCTTGGTCATTCCACAGACTTAAAAACAAAAACCCTCAGACCAACATTTCCGTGGTGTTTAGTTCATGATCAGTGCTCTCCTGAGAAATTTGAGTCTCAACACAACAGATCACTTAAAATTCCATTGGCTTAAGAAGAAATAAATTATAATTTACTAACATTTTTTTAGAATTGGGGTTCGGGTGCCTTGAAGGCTTTGGTGATCTCTTTTAGCTTACCACAGGAAATGAACCGGCTACGCATTTTTTTTTAATTTATCACTAACCTTTTTAAAAATTTTATTTATTACTATTTATTATTTTTATTATCACTAACCTGTATCACTAACCTACTGAGTTCTTGTGAAGCATAGTTACGTTACTGTATTCATTCTGACAGCGCTCTCAAGCTTGCCTTCATGACGCTAGGCTGTGCGGTGAAGCCAAATAGATTGTGTGTATTTTGGGACCTGAAGTGACCAAGTGCTTTCAACTGTGTTTCACTTACCCTAATCCAGCCTCAAGGGACCAGAATGGGAACCGCTCTATAACAAACTTTCACTATGAAATCTTAATACGTACATTCCTTTTTACAGCAGGGAGAAGGTTATAAGGTGAAGACAACAAAGAAGGAAATCCGGCATGTGGAAAAGAAGAGCCATTCATAACAGTAAACGGTTAGTCAAGGCGATAGGTGTGCTCACGTCGGCAACAGTCGCCCTTCACTTCCTGTGAAACCTCTCATTTCACTGGATAAGTGATTCAGATCTCCCCACCCCCCTCCCTCTCTTTTTCACTGAACTCCAGCTTTGACTACCCAGTATGAAAGTGTTGGAGTTATTTTTATATTTATGTATGCATTCGTACACACACTGAAACTCAGTTCACAGTCCATAAACTTTTCTCCTCACAAATTAGGAATTTAAATGTAAATGGTGTTTGCAGAAGCAAATGTAAATAGTGACATTTGAGTCTCTTCTAAGAGCTGAGGCTCCACGTGCAATGTGGCAGCATTCTACAACCTAACAGGAAAACTATCTGGCAACAAATAATTCTGACAGATGTGTTCTTAGATGGGTGTAGATCCAGCCTTTTCACCATTTTAGCAGAACGGCATCTGACAACTTAATTTTGGTTGAAATATAGTGGTTGCCAAGTTTAAATGAAATGACTGAGATCCCCATATACTACTTGGTGTATCTTATGTAAACCAAAGCAAATTAAATAGGAGGTTAATGGACTACTATTTTTTTCAGTTAAATGTCTGGTAAGCTTTGTGTGAATTTGTCTGAACTTCTGTTCATAATGAGGATATTTTCCTTAACATTGTTTTCTAAACTTTACATTGTCCTATTATTTTCTACATGGCTACAATTAGGAAAGGTCACTTGGGGTGAAAAAGCAGATGGAGCTTTGAAAAGAAATTTGCAAACTTCTCTCTAAGTCTATGGGGTTAAGTAGCATGATTTCTTGAGGGCTGCATCTTAGCCCTACTGGTCCAAATGAAAAGAGCAAATAGATTCCAGCGTGGACTTACATACATCTTCTGTTCCCCAATTACCAGAATCCTGGTGTTGGAGTGTGGAGGTGAGGAACTGAGAAATTAGTCTCATTGCCCTTAATTTTGTAGGTGAGGTAACTAAGGCCCTGATAAACTCCTTTTTTTTTTTTTTTAGTTTTTATTTTAATTCCAGTTAGGTCACATAAAGGGTAATATTGGTTTCAGGTATACAGTAGAGTGATTCAGTATTTCCACACCCAGTGCTCATTCCAGCAGGTGCACTCCTTAATCCCCATCACCTATTTCCCTCCGTCCCACCACCCACTTCCCCTCTGGTAACCATCAGTTTGTCCTCCGTAGTTCAGAGTCTGTTTCTTGGTTTGCCTCTCTCTTCCTTTTTTTTTTTTTTTTCCCATTTGCTCATTTGTTTTGTTTCTTAAATTTGACATACGAGTGAGATCATATGGTGTTTGTCTTTCTCTGACATATTTCGCTTAGCATAATACTCTCTAGCTCCATCCGTGTTGTTGCAAATGACAAGATTTTGTTCTTTTTTATGACTGAGTAATATTCCATTGTGTATATATACCACATCTTTTTTTCCTTCTCAGATCTAGGATTAGGGGGAGGGTACGTGCCTGTTATTGCAGGCCCAGATAAATCCCTAACCCCTCCCTCTCAAAAAACCTTACCATGTGTTTATTCACTCTAAGATTTATTTCACTTCCTTTCATGAGGCTTTCTGTATAGGTCCTGAGAAACTCTTAGTAAACAGCATTAGTGTGGTACTTGCCCTTACTGAACTTATGTTGTGGAGATTTAATGTTAACCAGTCCTAACTGATCACATCCATATTTACTGGCACTGAGACAACTACCAAGGACTGCAGAACATTCTGGAAATAATAATATTTACTGTATATGACCCCTCCAGATGTTCCATGCCACTCTTCATGTAATTCTCACAGCCAGCCCTTTTGGAGAGATGCCCTTATCATCCCCATGTCAGAGGGGAGAAAACAGGGCCCAGATTGCCCAATGTCACATAAATTAAAAGTGGCAGAAATAGGATACCAACCTTCCACCAGAGCCAACACTCTCAACCATGTTAACAGGAGGCCTAACCCGGGTCTGAGGTGACAGGGAGGGTTTCCTTGAGCTCAGTTTTAAAGACTGCATGGGACGTGACTGGGTGGAGGAGGGGAGACAGCAGCACTCTGCAAAGGCCAGTGGGGAGGGTGGGGACAGGAAAGGAGGAGCGGTGAGAACAGGTCAGCGCAGCTGGCAGGGAGTTTGGCCCTTGGGTCTGCAAAGGTAGGAAAGGTGGGAGTTTTCAGGCCTCACGAGCCTCTCAGTAGGGATTCTGGTCTGTCACTGAAAGCAGAAGGAAAGCGTGCAGAGTTCCGGGTCAGGGCAGGGTGTGATTGAGTGCACATTCTCCATCACTCACCCTAGCAGCAAAGAGAGAATAAACCAGAGGTAGCCATCTCGGATGAGCAGAAAACCAAATACAGAACTACTGTTGACACTGGCTTGGGCTGTGAGGATGATAAGAGGCAGGCTGAATCAGGGGACAGCGACATGGCTTGCTTTTCACGCAGGGTGAGAGAGGAGAAAATGACCCATGACATCAGTGCACAGTATCTAGAATGAATCCACTTCTGACGCATACCTTACAGCCCAACCTGGGGCAAGACACACACATATACTCAGTAGCTGAGTAAAACACCAAAATGAGTCTGCCGTCTTGAGTTAGGCTGTATAAGCAGTTGTAAGTGATACGTGAAACTGAATCTAGAAGAGAGGCCAGTCAGCTTCAGTATGCCCCTAAAAGTTCGCCAGCTGGTTCAGTCAGCCTCAGACTCCGGGTGGTAAAGAGCCAAGGAGGGCGCCCACATCAGCTGAGCCATTTTTCTAGAGCCACATGTACCCAGTATCTATGAGTGAATGACGCCAAAAAAATACAACCGTGCTATTCTTCTAGGTCCTTCAGCGTAAATGAATACAGACAGGATATGGTCACTAACATACAAGAGGCCTTCATATGACAACCCGTCCCGTAAAGAAGCTGTCAGAGCCTTGGCTCACTTGCTTCCCCCACTCAAAGGAGAGAAATTCAGGTGAAAGTCATAGGAATGTGAAAATAACTCCAGCCTAAAACAAACTTAATGCGTCAGATGGAAAGAACAGTGTTTCGACTGTAAGCCTCACGTTACTCTCCAGGGTGCTCATTTACCTTCCATAAGTGAACTTAGGAAATGAGTCCAAGAATACCGCCTGGAATTCCAGGACACTGAATGTGTGCTCTGGGAAAATCAATTTGCAAATATATCGAGAGTTTTTATAGCCCTACTGCCTGCCTTTTTTTTTTTTAATAACAAAACAACTAAGCAAACAGAATGCTGCCAAATTTCACTGAGTCTCTGATGGTGACATCAAAATTTTTTTTCCATTTTAGAACCAGTTTTATTTTGAGCTATCTGAACCCTCCACCCGCTTTTCTTTAACACCAAGTCACAGCCATCTTGTTTTTAATGTAAGGGAAAAGCAAATGGCTTACAATAGCTATAAAGATTTGTACATAGCATGTAGTGATTTATAGTTTACAAAGTGCTTTTACATTTTTGTCTCCTTTAATCCTTCAAACAAGCTTCTAGAGCAGTCAGGCCAATGTCGTGTACGTGCTGCCGAAGCAAGCACTAGGTCAAGCCAGTTTGTTTGCTGCCTTCTACAGATGACTATTCCAAGGCTCAGGGAGGTCAGTGACATTTCTGTTGTCACACAGCGTGACTGACAGAACTAGAACTTGAACTCAAGATGATTGCTATTCCACCTGCTGCCCTTTCTGTTGCACTCGGCTGCATTTCTAAAATTATTTAAGAATAATAGTCATGATCTTGCAAATGATTACTTGTGCCAGGTACTAGGTCAGATCATTACATTCATTACCACATACAATCCCCAAAACAATGCTGTAAGGTAAGTACGACTATCCCTTTTTTATTAATGAGGAGACTGAAGTTGAGAAAAGTTAAAATGATTTACTCAAGGTGCTATAGAGCTGATGAACACAAGAATGAAATTTCAACTTACCCAGAACCTAAGTTCTTAACTATTACTCATATACATAGTTAAATAGTATTTGATGATGATTAAAGACCTGAAAGCAAATCTGAATCAAATAGATGTCCATAGGCAACCTGTACTAAATGTCTTTGTATTTGACATGTTGAAAATACTCAGATTTTCGTGTTTTTTTTTTAAATAAAGCAGAACTTCATTTTTAAGGCAGCCATAATTCCCAAATGTTTACTTCATAAATACCATCAGAGGGCTGATTAGTGAGGTTGCAGCAAGGGAAGGTCCCCAGATATAAACCATAAAGGACTGTGGAACAGCTGTATCCCAAACCTCTTTTGGGGGAAATGCTCAGGATCTCGCAGCCATATGGCAGCCAAGCATGACAGCAGTGCCCATGCTTGCCAGGGGCAGCATTTCTCCTGAGCCAGAAAGTTGACTCACTTTTTTCATTCCTTCAAAAAATATTTGAGCTTCCACCTGGCTGAAAGTGGAAAGGGAAATGTACAATGGTGAAGAAAACTTCCACAGTCCCTGCCCTTCCTAATGTCTCAGCCTGCAAGGGGGAATGAGATGGGACAGATGTTTAAGGGCTGAAAATACAAAATCCAAGATCCAATAAAAAAATAATGCAGAAACATATTTAGACCTGCGGCGGCTGGGGAAGGTTGCTCAGAAATCATGACATTTAGGGGCATCTGGCTGGCCCTCTCCTTGGAGCACATGAGTCTTGAACTCAGGGTTGTAAGTTCAAGCCCCATGTTGGGTGTAGAGATTACTTAAAAATAAAATCTTAAAAAAAAAAAGTCATGACATTTAAACTGAGACCTCATAGGTGGCACCAACCATGAAAAGAATGGGGAAGAGGATCCAAGCGAAGGATCCAACATGTGCAGGGCCCTCGAGGGAGGAAAGGCCTAGCATAGTTGAGGAAACTAAAGAGGATACGCACCCCAGAGCCTGGTGAGCTGGTGGTGGCTGGGGCAGGCACATGATGACATGAGTGAGGGATGCATCGTCACAGGCCAGAGAACAGGCTTTGATTTCATTCTAAAAGAGTCTGAAGCACCTGGAGGATTTTAATCAAGAGTCTGACCCGACTGTTTTTATAAGCACATAGGCAATGTGGAGAATGGGTTGGAGGGGAAACAAGAATAAAGCAAAGGTGACTGGTCAGCTAACTGAGCAGTCCCCCTCAGCCATAATGATGGCAGGGCTAGGACCTGGGAAGTGGTTTTAGGAAAGTCAACAGGAGGATTAGCTTGACAGGAGGATGAGAAGAAGGGTTGAGTGAAGAATGACTCCCAGGTTTCTGGCTTACACAACTCGTCAGTAGAGAAAGGAACAGAAGCAGAATGGGTTCTGAAATGAGTATCTAGCATTCAGGCCGGGCCTTGGGTTTGAGGGCGCTTATGAGCCATCCAAGTACCGTGTTAGACACGCAAGTCTGGAGCTCTGCAGAAAGGTTGGGGCCGCACCTATAACAATGTGAGAGGTAAGCGCTGAGTACCAGAGAACAGGTGTGATCATCTAGGGAGATGGACAAAGTGAGCAAAGAAGGAACTCAGGATTGAGTCCCAAGGAACAGGATTTTGCAGAGGAATAGAGCTTAGAAGGTTGCCTCTGACCTCTTCCTTTGTAGAAATCTCCAAGCTATTCTCTATCCTCTCATCTCGGATCGCCTGCATATTCAGCCTCAGCCTTCCAGCATACTTGTTTGGTTTTACCTCAGGATATCTCAGTCCATGAGCTTCATGGCAGTGGATGAGAGAAGCATTCCTTAATGTAGATTAGCTGACAAGCTTATATAAGTAGGTGGCGGTGTGCATTTAGAGCTCCTTTACTCCTTAGCTACAATGTGCAAAGGTTTGTGACGCACTGTGTAAGTGGTAGGGAGGGTACAACGCTGGAGGACACTCCAGTTTGACATTATTATCTGAGAGAACTCCTGCCCGTTGTAACGGTACAGTCTAAGCAGGGGGCACACGTGATCCTAAGTCACACAAATCAAAATACATAAATGTAATAAAAGATATAAACAGAATGCTCAGGGCATCCACTGGAAGATAGAATTACCTCCAACAGAGATCTTTTACAGTTTCTTGGAAGAGCATATTTGACTAGTTTTTGAAGAAGGAACTGCCTTGAGGCAGGGCAGTATGGACGATCATATGAGCTTGGCTCAGGAGTTTGGCCCTTATCCGGGATACGGTGGGTACCACTGGAAGCTTTGTGTAGGACAGTAATATGATCAGATAAGATTTAGGTAACCCTAGCAGTAGTAGAGGGAGAGGAGAGTTTGAACACAAGGGCCTCGGTTCTGAGACACAGATGAGGGCCTGAACTGGGGCAGAGAAAATGAAAAGGAGAGAACAGATTTGAGGAACCAGATTAGTTCTGTGTTGGGAGGGAAGGGTGAGAGTGGAAGACATCGGGGTTGCTTGTATGTAGGTAATCATTTAACAAAATCATAGAACGTAAGACCATGAAAACAAAATCAGGGGTCGACGTAGCCTGAAGTAGCTTTGTAGGTGGTCAGCATGCAGGGTCCTTGACATTCGTCGAAGATTAGGGAGAGAACTCTGGGTTAGAGATCATAGTGCGGTCGTTGTTAGTATTTGGGTGAGAAGTGGCCTGAGTGGATGGAAATGCCAGGGAGCTTACCAGCTGTGTGAACGCAGCCAGGTTCTGCGCCTGAATTTCCTCATCTCTCCTGGGATACGAACAGCGTACCTCTCGGAGTTGTTGGGAGAATCAACTGAGTTAATAAAATTAATCACTTTAAACAGTGGCAGGCAAGCCCATAGTAAGCACTGGGTAAGTTCAGCTATTCGTAGTTTTAAGACAGCCCGGAAGAGCACCTTGACGCGCCTGAATCAGGGGCAGGTGGATGGAGACCTGCAGGGTGCCGGGAGGGCATAGTGGGGGAAGTTGGAACAGCAGTGTCACTCAAATTCTCTGAGAAACAAGGGATAACCGAAAGTATTCTGAAGCGTAAACCAACATCACATGCAGAGAGATTCCAGGGGAAATTACTAAGACAGGCATTCTCATTCCCCTTTACTAACAAATGAATCAAGACAGAGTCGAGACAGACAGCAAAACCCCGGTGGTCACCGTTAATGACAGGTCTGGGTTTTAACCCAGCAGTTGCGAGGTGCAACCTGAATTTCTTACTCCTAAAACTTTTCCCTGAATTTATTTGGAGTAGATATGTTTTTATGTAGTTTTGTTTGTTTTTATTTTTCTTACCCTTTAAAAAAAAATCCCTAATTAACCAAAAGCCTTGGCTTTGAGGTAAAGAGCAAGGGCTCTAGAGTCAGGTGGCTTGACTCCTGTTTCTGGCTCTACTATGTGCTAAGCATGCAAACTCATGTTTGTTTATAGCTCTGAGCTCTATTTCCTTATCTGTAAAATGGAAGATATAATAGTACCTTATTGTTATTAATATTAAATTAGCTAAAGCCACATTGCAGCAATGCCTGACATACAACATTTAATAATAATAGCTGTACAATTTTATTACTGCTGTATGTTTTTTACTACCGAAATATAGATCAATGTTTTCCTTGTATTTTTTTTTCCACTGGCCCTATTTTAAAAATCACAAATCACTAGAAAAAAACAAACTCAAGAAAAGCCCTACTTATTGGTAGTAGTTGGACAAATCTACATGAACTTGGAATTATTTTTCAATAGCACTGTAGTTTATCATGATTACATGAAGTAAACAGAATTAATGCCTAGGAAAAAATGTTCTTAGCCCCATGACTTCTGTAATGAGAGAGAAAGAGAAGGGAAGGGAAGAGAGTTGGGTAGGAAGAGAAAGGAATAGAGTAACAAATCTGTGTTACCAGTTGGCTCTAAGGAGGGCGTTTCAGAAAAGGCTTTCTTTCCTAAAGCTGTTATTAAGTGAAGTCTTTCAAGAGGAGTAAGAGTTACCCTGCCAGGACAGATCTCCTTAGGAAAGCACAGTCTGCACTTTCATGGACATGACCTTTAACACAAACTTGAAGGATAGAGAGGAGTTAGATATAAGTGAAGATTCGGGAAGAGAAGTATAGGTGGATACAAAATCATCAGCAGAGGAAAGGAAGTTGGAAACCACTGTGTGGATGACGGGCACACAGTCTAGCGTCTCCTAGTGTGGTCTGTGAAGTCTCGACATCACCTGGGAGTCTCGTTAGAAATGCAGCATCTCTGGGTTTACTCTGACCTCCTGAATCAGAACCCACATTTGAAGATTCCCTTGGATGACACATGAGGACATCAAACTTTGAGAAGCAGTGTTCTAGAATATATATCACTGGCTCTTAAACTTGGTTGAACATTCAAATAATCTAGAGAGTTTTTTCATTGTTTTTTGAGGTTGGGTTCCACCTCAAGAAATTCCAAATAAATTGGCATGGGATGTGGCCTGGCTACTGCGTTTCGGGCGGGTTTTTTTAAGCCTCCCCAGATCATTCTAATATGCACCCAAGTTCTAGAACCACTGGAAATTGTGAAACAAAGCTTTTCATTGAAGAGTCACAGGCATTGAGCCTGATTGGGCTGAACTGCAGAGACCTTCATATACCAAGCTAAAGATGGGTGATTTTTGTTTTTACGCTGGGAACTAGGGGCCAAAAACCACTGCATGTGGACCTATAAGGGAAATGGTGTTTCTAAGCTCAAGGATACCCCTGACCTGAAAATGGATATGGAAACCACAGCATTCATCTGTAAAATATAAACTGCCACAAAATCCACTGAATAACTGTTTTTCTATACATGAAAAACGTTTCTTAAAAAAAAATGATAGTGAAATGACTAAAAGGAATATTTTTTTTTCTGAGTTGATGTCTACTATCTTTGGGTTTGAAAACCATGCAAAACCCAAAGACAGATTCCTAAATGCAGAGGCTTCTATCTCAGATGTAGTACCTAAACCCAAAAAGGGAAAAGGACTCAAATCTATTTCTGAAATGTCATCTCGATGGCTCCTGCCCTCACACTTTTCCATCAGATGGCGCTCTCATCACAGTTTGTACGATGTCAATATTTTATAATAGGCATACAGTCCCTCGGCCAAGGCCCTCATTCTTTCTGTAGAATGCTGTACTTGGTATAAAGTCTTTTGTCCAATGAATGACCTTCCACGTTCTAACTGCATGACCAAGAACAAGAGCGATTTACAAAGGGAACTCACTCCCAGTCTTTTTTTTTTTTTTAAACTATCACCCATATCCTACCTGAATATAAATGGGCATAATGAATAGCATTTTAAAAAACTGTAGAAATGTATCCAGTATTTCTATGAAAGATAAAATTTGCTTTCATTGAGTTGATAAGAGAAAGACCTTGCTTCTTATTGCAAGCTTAACCTGGGAAACTAGATTGGCTTTTGGAAGACAGGATGCAAAACAAAGTTCAGCTGGGTTGTAGTGATGATTGCATATCTATATAAATTTCCCCAAAATTATCAGACTGTATTTACAATAGATATGGCATGTAAATTATATATCAATTAAGCTGCACAAAGCTGGGGGGGGCTCCAACTAGAGGAAGTTGCTGAGGCTCCTCCCTAGGAAGATGGAGGGAGAACACGGGGGTCACATTATCATAGGGCCATCTAAGAATGCTGGTGCCCAGAAGATAAGGAGTAAGTGGTAATAACAGAGGGGAGAAAATCCAGATTTTACTCGAATTTGCCCACTTTCTGGGACATGGCCTGCCCAGATGAGTCACTTTCCTTCTCTACAACCTCTGCAGAGTCATGGGTGGGGTGGTGGTGGGGCAATATTGAAATCACCCCAGAAGGAATTGACACTGATGTTCTTCGCTCCAAGCATTAGTGACCTGGGGCATGGAGGTTAGTAGCAGTTTTCATACAAAAAAGGAAGCAAGAACCTAGTAGAGCAGACAGAGGAAGTGCTGTACTGACACACTGACCTAAGCCAAGGGTGTCCTGGGTGATCCATCTGAAAGAGAAGGAAACTTGTCTGGGGTAAGTAAACAACCTCAAGGTCACTGAGGACACACGGGCCCCCACAGAAGACACAGTTCTGAAGATGCCCCGATACCTGGTTGTTTCCAAAACTGTTCTTGCTTTACTCAGGTTCTCTGTAGGGGCTTGGACTTGTTCTCAGCCCGGCAGTCAAGCGTGTCACCTTTTCACACTGAAAGAGGAGGACGGAGTATACGTAGGAGATCTTTGTTTTATGAAGAAAGAGTTCATAGCAAAAATTGTTGATTTATTTGGACTGTCTTGACTGGTTCTAAAACACCGATACTTTATGCTGTTATTATCCAGTAAGACAGGATGTTCTCAGCTCCCATAAAGAAGCTCAGATATAATGAGCGGATCTTGTCGTGACGGATGCGGGGCAGGAGGAGGGAAGTGTTCTTTGCAGCGGTGGAAGACAGTGTTTAATTTTAATTTGCACATGGAAAAGCAATTTCAGGGTATTTGAAAGATGAGCTGCGAGTACTTATTATAAAACATACGGACATTACTGAAATGCTCTATCCTGACTCCATATCCCTGGCTCTTTATGCCCATGAGAACCCCAAACCCCTGGTATGTTGATGTTGATCGAAATCCCAGAAAGCACCTCTGTCAGCCTTCTCATTTTATAGATAAGATGAGGCCCAAGGGACTGGACATGGCTTTCCCAAGTACCTGAGTGACCTGATCGGAGATGGAACCCTAGAAGAGGGTCTTTTCTAACTCAGTCTGAAAACCCCAAGTACAGCAAGCAGTGTGCTGTGGAGAGCATAGGGTTACCTAGAAAAAGTCACTGCCTTCAAAGGGTTCTCGGGTACACCTCGGGGCTTTGTCCTGGCAGATTGCATTGGTCAGAAGTATCCTGTGAGGCTGCCCCCCCCATTAGAAAGTAGACACCCTGTTCTCTTAGGCTTTTCTGTTGAATGGCAAGGAAGGCTTAGGCAAATTCTTAAAAAATCGTAATAATAATAATAGGAAAGCAAGCAAGCAAGCTAAACTCACTACCTATTGTCTCTCTTTCCACAGGATCATGTGTTTTTACTGCCAGTATTGAGAAATTCATGGAAGATATGTCAGCAGGAAGTAAAAATTCACGGAGAAGGGTGTGTGTGTTTGCTGCTTCCACACATTAATGGCATGATTTTTTTTTATGCAAAAAGAAAAAAAAAAGAAAACTACCCGCATTTTAATTTAGCATGAGCCAATTTACAGAGCATGGAAATTCATTTTCATTCCCAGGATTGGCGCGTGTGCAATTAGCAATGCAGTGTATATACAAGAAGCCAGGCTGTTAACAGTTTATCTTAAGTAATTTGGTGTCATTTACAAAAGGAAGAAATTCCTGCCACCAGAAGAGACAGAAGATGGGACGATGAAATCACAGAGAAACACTAAAATTACTAACTCCACAACAGCTCGCCTTATTTTTCTTGGACCCAAACTGTCAGGGTATAAACACTATTTGTTTCTTTTTTAAAACATCTATAGTTTTGCTGTAAATAATAACACTGTATAAATTCTAACAGAAAAATAGAATAAATGTTGATAAGGCACTGCCTCTTAGAACACAAACAGAATATTGCAAATGCATTTAACATACTAGGGGTCTCAAGTGACCAGCCTAGAAGAGGGGGAGGGGTTCTGGGTGGGGGGGATCTTCACTGATTCTTGTATATTAGCAATTATAATGTTTGTATATGCAAAACTGCTAGCTTGATTTTAAAAAAAAACAACAACAACAAATCTTTAAAATCTGCTGCAAATTTAAATAATTCCCCAAATGAGGAATTCTGTAGTTCTGTGAAAAAATTTTTTCTTCAGAATACTAATATTTTGATGCATGTGTATCACCTTATTTTGATTAAATCTTTTCCAATTTTGCAAACACTACAGTATACTGCAACACAGAAGATTTTATCTGTAAACACAAAGCCCTTCATCTAATATTTGTTGCTATTGCCAATTTTTCAATGAAATGACCTAAAAATGGAAAAAAAAAAAAACCTATACGGTAGTTGCTTTAGGGGGAGGGGGGTGCTGTTAGTGCTTCAAAGGGGGTAATGCTTGCCGCTTTAGAGGTGGATGGTGCTCGTAAGAGGCCCCAGTCAGGGGTATTTAAAATGGACTGAACCGAAATTCTTAGCTAGTAGAATGGCAGCACGCTGTACAATGACTCCTGTATCGTGTACTGGCTATAAGATGTAGACACCTTTGAATAAGCCAATCGTTTGTAACCATTCTAGCAGTGTCATATTAGGGTAATAAGGCTGCTGTGTTTTAAAGGGCAGTTTTATTTGGGTTTTGGTGAAATCCTTTAATTTGTTGATTATATTCATATAAAATCAGCATTCATTGACACATAGCTCTAATGACATATGTATGAAAAACCATACACTGGATGACCTAGTCGATTATTTAAGCATAAAATAAATTGTGTTAAACTCTTCACCCATCTGTGCTCTATAGTGTCCTTGTGTTTTCTGGCAAAAGGTAGAAGGTAAACCGTTTGACTCTGGGCGTCTGGCCTCCCCCGCCCCCTCCCCAGTCCTGTTCCAGGCTCGGCCTCTGGGGTCACTAGAGCCCCTAATGTTCAGTTCTGCCCTGCAGCCTCCCAGCTTAATGAAAATTCTGTGCATTTCGTGGAGGAGCCAAGAATTAAAGATTAACTGACGACTGATATTGCCCTCATCTGGTTTGTGCTGTCCCCAGAAAAGGGGGAACGGGGGCTGTTGCAACCACATGTTCGGAAGTCATACACGGACCCTTCCAGCAAGCGTCCAGCATGTGGCTGCTTTTAGCCCCTAATGCACTCTGTTTTTGTTTGCCATTGGCATTCTTCATCAGTGCTGATAAGTTGGGAGATTTCACACGATAACCCAGATCCCTAACTTCCCCTAAAATGCAAGATTTGGCAACAACAGCCCTCGTTTCCAGCTGGCAATGACCTGCTGGAGCCATGTGCTCCCTGCCCTCCAACCAGGTGTATGGGGTCCAGGCAACACGGAGGCCAGCCGCACCCTGACAGGCCTGGTAGGCACTAGAATTAGCAATCAGACCCTACATGACAAATTCAACAGGGGTAGAGACTGTGACTGTTTTAATTTGCCTTCTAGCCCAGAGGCTGGCCCATAGTGGTGGGGATACTAGCAATTCTCGTTGCTAAAATTGGAACCCTGGCTACATGCTTGGCTGTGTAAGTAAGTGCATTGCATTGAGCAACTCAGTCCTCATAACCACTTATGAGGTAGGTAATGTCTTTGGTAGTAGTTGGCCCCATACCAATATTACATGGCTGTTTGGGGCCATTTGACAGCATCCCATAGTTCTGTCCATTAAAGATGATTGCCGATGAGATGCCTCGCTGGCTCAATCAGTGGAGCATGTGACTGTTGATCTCGGGGTGGGGAGTTCGAGCCCCACATTGGGAGTAGAGTTTACTTTTAAAAAATGCTGAATCAGATGAGTTGTTCCCAAAAAGGATTTCGTATCAATGCAGAACACATGTACAGAGAGTCTACTCTGCATGAATAATGGGGCTAGACCACATTTGCATGACACCCCAAACCAATGGAAAGTGCCTCTACGCCTACACCAAAATCATCTTATGATGAGCAAACTCAGACCCCTGAAAGGCTAAAAAAAATTTTAAAAAAAGTCCCCAGAAGCTTCTCTTTGTAAAACTGAGATCAGAATTCAGATATTCTAACTACCCATCTAAGAGTTACAGATTTCTGACTCCCAGTCCTTGACAGGTATTTATCCTGAATTGCAAACTCAATGAAGTACACTTATCTGAGTATTAAATAATTGTTATATTATGTTTATATAGCTAAAAATTTGACTGCAGTTCAAGAAAAAGCTCATAAATTTACTCAGAAGTACCCAAAATAGGAAAATAAAGATTTCATTTCCATTTATATGTGTGTATGTATATATATATATGTGTGTATAGATTGAATGGGGGCATACATTATATATTCCTGATAGTCTTTGGCCTGCTGGCTTATAAAAATGCATTTGAGCTTTTCCTTGATTGACATTGCTGTTTAAAAAAACAACTGATTGATAGATTTCTGATATTTGCTGTGTCTCATTTTCTATTCTTAGCAAAGTCCTCAGTTTGTTAAATTGAACTGTATTATCACTATTGTATTGCCAAGTTATGGCCATATACTGTGCACGGTCATGTCACCATTTCTAAGAGGGATCCACTTCACCGAACACATAAGCATATGTGTTTCTCCAGGGCAAATAAAAAATTGTTTCCTTTATTATTATGAGCATCAGGTCACATTTGGCTGTGCAGCTGGGATATGTGGTAAGCCCAGAAATAGAAATCACAGGAATAACAACTCATTCCTTGAGTCTCTGAAGAAACCAGAATCCAAAAGCTCACTTCCCATCTGGATACGTCTTAGTATTTTGGTTTTGTTAAGGAGACCTTCACGTATTAAAAGGTGTATAATTCCCTTGTCATATGGCACCACTTCCCTTTCATGAAGTCATGCCCAAACAGTCCATAAGCAAGTATTTTTGACATCGAGCTATGCGTCAAACTTCACAAGACTTCTATCAGAAATGGAGATCAGAAGCAATGGTGTAACTGACTTCCGTGGTGACTTGGCTGGCAACGTGCCAATGCCAAATAAAAAATGGAACAGCCTCCGAGGGAGCGTCCTTAGTGATCAGTCCAATAGCCTTTACTTCTTTAATAGGATTAAATGCAGACAGTTCAAAATAGGGCTCGGTGAGCTTTTCCCCTGTATCTGCTGCACTCGGTGGCTGGGAGCATGTACGGCTAGGTGGACCTGCAGTGAAGAAATTGTGTTCTTTATCCCCCGGGCCTTCCTGAGTTAATTCTTAATACCCCAAGGGTTGCGTTTTCAACAGGACACCCAGGGTGTCCTCATCAATTCCAAAGTCGTCCCAAAGTAAGATAGCGACGTGCTCAGAGGATTCTAAAGGCGGTGGGAACCATTAGGCTACAAGAGGCATCCAGGAAGCAAAATCTGCCAGGACTTTTTCAAGTTTTTTTTATCTGTTGGAGAGAGAGAGCGCACATGAGCAGGGGGAAGGGGCAGAAGGAGAGTGAGGAGAGCCTGACATGGGGCTTGCTCCCAGGACCCGGGGATCATGGCCTGAGCCAAAGGCAGATGCTTAATCGACTGAGCCACCCAGGCGCCCCCCTGCCAGGACTTTCAGTCCAAGACCACCTCAGAACTTCTTGTTGCTATCCCAGAAAATAGGTGCTCTCTCTGCCTCCTTTCCCTGACATTCTCAGTTGCCACTTCTCTTCTGACACCTAAGTCAAGCAAGGGCATAACTCTGGGATCTGGGAAGGAACAGTGATTTACTGGATTTTTAAAAGTCCCAGCCTGTGAGGCCCACCACCGGGTCCTCATGCTAGGTGTGCACTTCCTGAGGGCAGGATCCCAGTTTTCTCTGCTGTATCCACAGCACCTGGAATACTGCTTGACACCTCGTAGGTAGGGGCACATATTTGTCGAGTGCTTGAATGAAGGAATCCATAACACACCAGAGGTCACAGAACAGTAAACAGGAAAGGTTACGCCGTGCACCATCTTGTGCGCTATTTTCTATACAGGTTCAACCAAGCTGGAAATCAAAGGAAAGCACAGCTTTTGATTCTAATGATTTCATTCACCAAGGACTAATCTGCTCCTTCCAGGTGCACCATGCCCTCCTTAGCCACAAAGTCTTAAAGAATTAGATCTGAGTAAACCAGTGCCTCTTGCGCAAACAGCACACCAGTCACACTGCTGAGCCGGCCATCTTTCTCAGGCCATAGCTGTCGTCCTTGTCCTTATCACAAACAGGCCACTGAAAAACCTGGCAAGGGTGTGGCGAACCCATCATGAGCCCTCATCTCTGTGAAAGGTGGCTTGGTCTCCTCTCTTTCAGGCGTGATAGTCAGATTTTTTAAAAAGTCTTGCTACCTCAAGATTCCCACCCCACTGCTGTTGTGTTTGCTGAGTTGGTAAAGAACCAGAAGGTCCAAAAATTATACCCTAGAAATCCTGGGACCATATCCAGCCTGCAGAGAGATTTTGTTTAGATCACATGAAGTTTGAAAAAAGATGGCCACATTTAAGCATTTCTTAAAAATCAGGAGATTTTAGGAGCACTTGGGTGGCTCTCAGTGGGTTAAGTGACTCAATGTTGGCTCAGGTCATGATCTCAGGGCCATGGGATCCAGCCCCATGTGAGGCTCCACGCTCAGCAGGGAGTCTGCTTGGGATTCCGTCTCTGCCTCTCCCTCTGCCTCTGCCACCACTCACGCACTTCCACTCTCTCAAAATAAAGAAAATCTTTTTTTTTTTAAATCAGGAGATTTTTAATGAAAAATGGATTGTGAGTTCTCTTTAATATCTGAGGAAGTGACAGTGCTATTTCTGAAATTCCTTCTAACAACCGCCTAGAGCAAAACTGCACATGCCACCTTTGGACAATTGTGTGTTTCACGAATGCTCACCATGGCCCTTCTTTGTCCTACTGCCTCTAAACCCAATCGACTTTATTCTTGTCTATTTAGTCTCAGTTTGGTCTCAGTGGAAGAAGGCGGCAAATTGATGTGATCCTGCTTAAATTCTTCCTTTGTTTTTGGCAGACCAAACATCTACCTCATTTTCATCCTCTCTCTCAGTTCTAACGGGGAGATGGAATAGGGCGTGAGGAACCGAGAAGAGAAAGAGGGGTCACGTGGCTCCCCACGCCCCCCACTAGCCCTCTCACTCTGGAACAGGCATTCCCGCTGGCCGATTTGCAGGGGCTCCCCTGGGTGCAGGTCGCGCAGCTCCCTGCCCCCGCCTTCCAAGTGACGAGCACACCAACAGCCTCCGTGTGCAATCGAAATTGAGGCCCCCTCGGAAAAAACCCTGTGATGACCTGTGGCAACAAAACTGGTGCAGGACACTGGAGGGAGCGCACGCTGGGGGATGAGGGAGACCGGGCAGACAGAGAGAAGCAGCCCTGTGGCCTCTGAGCGGAGCCATGGCGCTCTCATATCACGCCTGCTAGTCCTAATCCAAGGAGACTCAAGGGCTGATGAAAAAAGCAATTCAACAGAAATCTTTATTACTTTTTAATTTTTTTTAAAGATTTTATTTATTTATTTGAGTGAGAGAGAGACAGAAGGAGCAGGGCTAGAGGGAGAGGGGAGAAGCAGACTCCCCGCTGAGCAGGGAGCCCGACCTGGGGCTCGACCCCAGGACCGTGGGACCATGACCTGAGCCAAAAGCAGATGCTTAACCAAATGAGCCACCCAGACATCCCTTAACAGAAAACTTTAAACATATCTCAAAGTAATTTGGTCAACTCTACAAGAGAATACAAGCACATCTCACTTCCAAAGACTCTGGATTTAGGTGAAATCAGCTGAGACTTTAAATTCATACATGATGTTTTTCCACTTCCATATATGAAGTTCTTCCTAGCTCAGACCTCCTCACAAACCCTCCCCTGCTGAGGCCAACCCACGCTGGCACCTCAGGTGAACTAAGTGGGTATCCCATGATTTAGCACTCAAGTCTCCTACTTTGGCAGTTTCTCTGCGTGTCTTGCTCTTCAGGAACAAGGACAGTGTTCTCCACAGTCCCAAGAGCAGGCCCAGGCACACGGAAAGCCTGTAATAAATACTCAGCTTTGCATGTCTAATTATCTTCTAGTTCTGTCTGCTGAAGTCTCGCCACACTCCAGCTCCGCTCCAGTACACACCCACGGCCCAGGAGGGCGCACACCCCACCCTCTGGAAGTCAGGGCTTGGGTACAGTCAAGAGCAGAAATAGAGCTGCCTCACAGCTCAACTCACTGACGCCGTATCATGGTCAGCGTGACATGTTTGCGTAGCACCTAAAGGAAGAGGTAAATAACGGGTATCTAAGAAAAGGCCTGTGAAACCTTAACCTTGAATGGTCGAGGCCACCCATGTGGGTAGGAAGGTAGATGATGGGTGGGTGGATGGAGTGGTGGTAGCTGAAGCATGGCAAGCTTTAGAATAACTGTCCTGCTTCTGGCTATGATAAAACTTCGAATACTCAAGTTCCATAGGCCAAAGTGGCCACACTCTCAAATTATCTATGGGCACTTAGGCAAGTCCTCTAAATTAGGCGAAGATGCTGTGGGTAGACTGTGTTATGCATAGGCTATTGTCTGCCCCTTCCTGCAGGTGACTACTCTCCAGCCCAGTGCTATCGCCTTAACTGGGCAACTGGCTGTGGCCAGTGAAAGAAGAGCAGAAGCTCTAAGAGCTAGTGCATTTCTCTTCATGCTCCCTTTCCTCCTACTTCAATACCAGGGATGCTTCCCCAGAGAGACTGCTTCCTGACCTGGTGCTGGAGGGAAGGTGATGTGGAGCAGAGACAGAGTCACCCCACAGTGGACAAGCCACGTGAGCAAGAAATAAACCTTTCTAGTCAGCGGCTGAGGTTTGTCAGTCATCTGTTACTACAGCATAACCTGGGATTAATATAAAAGTCAGGAGAAGACATCAAGGGGTGTTGGGTACCAGGTAAGCATATCCCCCTTCTAAGTTTTTTAAATGCTGGCAGTTGGAGCACCTTGGTGGCTCAGTTGGTTAAGCGTCTGCCTTCAGCTCAGGTCATGATCCCAGGGTCCTGGGATGGAGTCCCACATGGGGCAAATCCCTGCTCGGCAGGAAGCCTGCTTCTCCCTCCCCCACTCCCCGTGTTTGTGCACATACGCGCATGCTCTCTCTCCGTCAAATAAATAAATAAGTCTTTTAAAAAATAAAAAATAAAATAAAATGTTGGCTATTAACTTGATTTTTTCCCAATAACATTGTATAGGTCAAACCAAATATCTCTGTGAGCCACTGGCCTTCAACCTCTACCGCGGGCTGTCGGCGTTTGTAGAACGAACATGTGCCTGGATCACACTATGTGAATTTATTGACATGCGATTTTTAATTACACACTATAAAGTCGGTGCACATAAGCAAACAATTCCTGAGTCAGTCTGAAGGATTACCTAACATCCCGGCTGCAGGGCAGCCTGGGTGTGCTCTAAGTGCCCTTTCAAGTGCTAACGCTCTCATTACGGGTCCACAGGAGTTACTTGGCTTTTTAACTTTCATTTTATTGCCCATCAGTGAGCTGCTCCTGCCTTGTGCATCTGGGCCTGAGGTGGCTCCTGCCTCCCTCTGTGGCCACGCCGGTCCACCTCAGCCTCTCCTCTCAGGACCCTGCAGACCGTGAGAAAGTGCAGTCCAGTTCTCTGTTGCCGGCCCAGTGAGAGAAGACACCAGATCCAGAACGTGCACCCACTGTGTTACTAAGCTTTACTTCAGTTGACTTTTTTTTTCTTTTTTAACATCTAGCGAGGCTTTTTTGAGAAGGAAGTGGTGCACAGATTTACAATCTGGTGCAAGTTCCTTGTTGCAGATCGATGCTCTGCGTCGCGCAGCTCTGGCAACACTCGCTTTCCTTTCTGTTCCTCAAAAGTGCAAAGTTCCTCCACATCTCCTTCCCATCCCATTTGTCCTCTGCCAGGGAACCTCTTGTTTCAATCCCCAAATGTCCCCTCCTCAAGCCTTCCCTGCATCCCTCCCTGACTCCCCCATTCCTCTGTCACACCGCCATATTTATTATCTTCCTAGCATTGTCACTCTAATCACCCTTTCATCTGTATACTTGCTTCTTGTCCGTATCCATGGCTATCTCCAAAGCCTCCAGTGCAAGGCCTCGCACTAGCAGGCGCTCAGACATGGGTGGAATCGGCGGACAAGGGACGAGGGACGGAGGGTCGTGCAACAAGGAGGCTCAGGACACATTCCGTACGTATCGGTATGTGACAAGGAAACACGGCAACACCTGCTGTGACTCATTGTGAAACATCAGAAAGGCTTCAGCGTGCCTTTGAGGGTTGTTGTGCTTCCACGCCCAGGGAAGCATTGCTGAGAAGTTTTATAACTCGGCTCCCCCTCCACAGCATTTCATGAGTGCTCTGTTACTGAGCGTCAGGTATCACGGTGGTGTCTTCCATCTTGTGCCCAGGACATGTGATGGGAAGGTTCTTAAGGTCATCTGGTATGTGTCACAGCATCAGATCTTCCAATGACTCTTTGAGTCACCCAAACACATAGCACAGTCCCTGTTAAACTGGTACTAGACACAGGAACCATCTTCCCTGATGAAACAAGAGTCTTGCTGATGGGACAAACATGGAAAAGGACTGCTCAGACAGCCCGAGGAACTATCCTGTATAATCATTACAACTCTCCCTACCCTGGTGGGGCCAACCTAAAACTGGAATCTAAATTCTCCTTGGGCTTCACGAGGTTAAAAAAATCAGATGCTCCAGGGCCTGATGCGAGGCATGGGAAGTGATAGGGCCTGAGAGCACATGCCCCAACTAAAACCACAACAGTGAGTTCTAACAAGATTACAGGGCAGGAAGGCAGGCCCAGCGCCGTCAGCACTTCCGGTGTTTTCAGGAGAAGCTGGATATCTAAACACAATGGCAGTGGGATATGGATATGCAGGAGTAGAGCATCCATCAGATTCAAGTCCAACGCTATTTATCTCGCCCATCATACGTCCAAGTCACTGTCCTAGCTATCTTTATGTATCCTAGATAGAGCTATTTCTCAAAAATAAAAAAGAACAAGAACTGGGAATCCATAGACTCAAGAGGTTTTAACCTTCTCAGAAAAGCAAGATCTGCTCTTAAATAGAACCTAAGTCGATCCAGGGAGGGCTACGTATTAAAGAAGTAAATGTGTGTAAAGCACACTGACGGCGCGGTAAATGCTGCGTGCGTTGGCTCTGATGATGACGGTTATGAGCGTTAATAGTTGATTACATTATCCTGACAACCACCATCGCAGGATCACCCTTGACAAAGCGAACGCAGAAGGCTGGGCGAGAGTCTCGCACGGGTCCGGTGCTCAGTCAACACCAGCTGAAGGAAGGACTGCTTGTGAAGGGGCTGGGACTTGAGAAAAGAGCAGAATTTCAACATGTCAAGAAAGGAAGCCTGGGCAAAAGGAACAAAGAGGCTAGAAGGATAAACGCATCCCTGAAGCGTGAGCAAAGTTGGTTGGGTCAGAACTTCAGGAGAGAGCGCAGGAGGCCCAGGGGGAAGGAGACACCCAGCAGGAGAGGCCCGGCTGCCCGGGCAGACTCCATGTGGATGGCAGGAGGCCCTGAAACTCCTCTTAAAGCCTGCTCGGCACAGCCTGCTAGACGGTGTAAATGACAGCTCAGCCAAAAGAGAGACTAGCTCTCAAGAGCAGTGCCAAATTTTAGATATTTAGGACCTGGAGAATGGTTTCATGTGCATACATGCTTTTATATCATTTATATCACACCGTCCTAGTTATATGGCCTCAGCAAGTTACTAACCTTTCTATTTCTTCATCTGGAAAAAGGGGGTGATAGTTTTATCAGCCACAAATAGTGGAAATGAGATCATCCATGTAAAGCACTTCAAAAAGTACCTGACAGAGAGGAAAGTGCTCCATACGTTACTTACTTTTTATTATTTGTGGGGGTGTATTATGCTGAGAGGTGAAAGAGAGGAAAATGCCTTGCTTGGGCCTCTGTGGTTTGTGAGTCGTGGTGTAGGTGGGAGGCCCATGACACAACATTTCATGTCTAGGATGCTCCACGCTGCTCCAGACACCAGGGGATGGACACCCACTCTGGGACTCGGTGGTCCAGGCCCACCCTCATCACCCTCCAAGGCTCCAGCAGCTCCCTCTCCCCCACCTTTGCCCCTGGACAGGTAGGCCTCCATTCCCGGCCCAGGGACAAAACGGAGCCTCCTGCCAGGAAGCACCGGCTCCGTCTCCACCTGCTGCCCCGCCCCCTCACTCAGTCACTAACTCCCACTCTAAGGCAAGAAGGTCCCCTCTTGACAAGTCGTCTCTAATCTCATTCGTGTTTCTCTAAATCCACTTCCTCTACTCCATGAGAAAAGAGAAGTACTTTTTTGTTGTTCAGAGAGGCGTAAAATGTGTATCTGGGGTGAGGAGTGGAGGTTGAGTTCTGAGAAACTTGTACCTAGAACCTGTTTTTTATGACTTGGGCCCACACTTATACCAACAGATTAAAGTGAAGAGATTTTGATTCTTTGATTTATCCACCTCTTCATCATCCACAATCATATTAAAATTCAAAGCTTACCAAGTCATAAATGAGAGTGAACGCCCTGCAAAAATCAAATAGGATGTTAGAATACGGAGCTGCCTCTTCCAAGTACAGGCTGGGCAGTGGTCCAAACCAGGAGCACAGTGAGTTACAGGAATGACCGGGCACCAAAGATCCGGGATCCCGGCAGCCAAGCCAGGGCCGCAGTGAGGACTGGCCAGAGTGTTCTCATGAGGACGCAGGGACGAAAGCAGTAATCCAGAAGCAAAGGAGAGTTTGGCAACCAGGCAGTTGGGATAGGAGGTGAGTCAGGAAATTGGATTCAGGATTGCTGTCAAATGCTTTCCCTGCTGCTTGAGCCCGTTTCTATTTTACCACCTTTAATCATGCCAGCGTACACTCCAGTGACGTCATAAGGCACCATTTGCCTCAGACGTCAGTCCTTTACAAAGTACCTCAATAACCCAGGTTGTTTTTCATGGTTCTGCTATTAATAGTGAATGGTGGCTCTGATGCATCAGGAATCATTCAAAGTCTATTTGCCTTTCACAAGTGTCTATTATTTTGGCTAAAGGACCAGGCATTCAGTGTCAGCGCTTTGTTGCTTTTATTGCTTTGCTACTATGTCACCGATAGGAACAAGAAGGGACGTTAGACTCCAAAGACATTTTCTCCTAATTCCTCTAACTTTCGAAGTGCTGCAAATTTCCCTTGTTTTTTGGGTTAAATCTGTTTAAAAACAACAGAGTGATAAAATGTAAATACTGGCAAGAGGGAACTTGTTCTGTTACTATAAAAATCTCCTGTGCAGCAAAGGAGACCATCAACAAAATTAAAGAGCAACCTACCACTGGGCACCGGGGTGGCTCAGTTGTTAAGTGTCTGACTCTGGATTTTGGCTCAGGTCATGATCTTGGGTCATGAGATGGAGCCCCGTATCAGGCTCTATGCTGAGCATGGAGATTGCTTAGGAGTCTCTCTCTGCCTCTGTCCCTCCTCCTGCTTGTGTACTCTCTCTTTCTCTCTCTAAATAAATAAAATCTTTAAAAAAAAAAAAAAAGCAACCTACCAAATGGGAGAAAATATTTGCAAATCATATATCTGATATAAAGAACTCATATCACTCAAAAGCAAAAAACAAAACAAACAAACAAACAAAAAACCCAAACAGCTCCCCAAACAATCCAATTTAAAAATGGGCAAGGAATCTGAATATCCATTTTTCCAAAGAAGATGAAGACATACAGATGGGCAAACAGGTATGAAAAAAGGTGCTCAACATCACTCATCATCAGGGAAATGCAAATAAAAGCCAGTGCAGTGTCACCCCACACCTCTCAGAATGCCTATTATAAAAATGACAAGAAGGAACAAATGTTGGCAAGGTGTAGAGAAAAGGGAACCCTCGTACACTATTGGTAGGGATGTAATTTGGTTCCACAATGGAAAATGACATGGAGGTTCCTCAAAAAATTAAAGATAGAACTGCCATGTGATCCAGCAATTTCACTCTTGGGTATTTATCTGAAGGAAAGGAAAATGCTAACTCAAAAAGATACATGCACTCCCCTGTTCATCACAGCATCATTCACAATAGCCAAGACATGGAAGCAACCTAAGTATCCATCAATGAATGAACAGATAAAGGAAATGTGGCATACATACAAAATGGAATATTTTTCTTTTTTTTTTTTAAAGATTTTATTTATTTATTTGACAGAGATAGAGACAGCCAGCGAGAGAGGGAACACAAGCAGGGGGAGTGGGAGAGGAAGAAGCAGGCTCACAGCAGAGGAGCCTGATGTGGGGCTCGATCCCAGAATGCAGGGATCACGCCCTGAGCCAAAGGCAGACGCTTAACCGCTGTGCCACCCAGGTGCCCCCGAATATTTTTCACCCGTTAAAAAAACAACAAAATCCTGCCATTTGCAACAACATGGATGGACCTCGAGGGCATTACCTAAGTGAGATAAGTCAGGCAGAGACAATGCCCAAGTGATCTCGTGATCTCACTTACAGGTGGCATCTAAACAAAAACCCAGAACAGACTGGTGGCTGCTAGTGGTGGGGGATGGGCAAGATGGGTGAACGGGGTCAAAATGTACTGACTTCCGGTTATAAAACAAATAATTCCTGGGGCTGTAATGTACAGCATGGTGACTATAGTTAATAGCACTGAACTGTATTTTTGGAAGTTGCTAAGAGAGTAGATCTTAGAAGTTCTCATTTTAAGAAATGTGGAGGTGGTATTAACTGGACTTACTGTGACCATTTCACGATCTGTACAAATACCGAATCATGTTGTACACCTGAAACTAAGATGTTGTATGTTAACTATATCTCAATTTTAAAATATCTGAATACATCAAGCAAGTAAAGGCAATATGTAAAAATAGAATAGTCACAGGTTTCTCAGGATGACACATTTGGGTTCAAATCCTGACTCTCTGTGATCTTGGGGAAATGATCTTTCCATACTTACATGGAATACTAACCTTGCCCTGCAAGGGTATTTGGGGATTCAAGATAATATATGTACAAGTTCTTGTCCAGCAATGGTATTATTTTAATCAGAGACCGAATTTTGACCAGGAATTCAATGATCAGGCCTGGATAGAGTCAGGCTGAACACCACGCAGATAGCAAACAAATCATTTTAAAGGTGCCTTGTGCTGTGGCAGGACTTCGGCATGGCTGGGGGCTAACAAATGCAAGGGATGTGTGAGGGGCAGGGGACTCGTGGATTGCAAGTCAAAAACATTCTTTAGCTTTAAATATGCCCTGTGATAACTGTTCTGAAAACTCTGTACTAAAGACCTGTTTCACATTTAATTAAAATATTAAAAAATGAGAGAGAGAAAGGCCTTTTCATTCTTGGCAAATGAAACTAAAAATGTCTACCTTTACCTCCTCCCCCAAAGGGAAGAAAGAAAGAAACTTGCTTTTGTCTTAGGAAATACATAATGCTTAAGATAACTCATTATTAAGTACATTATCTTGACTTCCAAAAATGAGCTCCGTGGGTCGGTATTAAATCAGAAGTATGCTTATTGCCTGTACTGTAGGGGGGAAAATAGCTTTAAGTATATTTGTATCCCTTTATTTGTCTTAAATCCTAAACATCCTGTTGTCATGGAAATGCATTCCCTGAGCATCATATATGAGGTGTATTTGTATTCCACGTGAAGAGATTTCCAGTATTTCTCAAATTTTCCAATCCCAGGTAGAAGAAAGCTGATTACCCAGGATTCATATACGATATATGATATGTGAGGCATCTGGCATGATTAATCCATGAGCCTGAACTGAAATGGAGTTTAAAGGAGGCATCGATAGCTCCAGAATGACAAGAAGGAGGAGGAGGAGAAGAAAGATAAGAATAAAACCAGGGATCGAGCTAGGGGACTTAGGTAAGAAGTGCCACAGATAAGGCTGCAGATTTCTTCTCTGTACTTTCCTAATGCTGATAACCAGTCCTTTGAAAACAAAGGAATCCACCTGGCTAACTTGAGCAAAAAAAAAAGAAAAGAAAAGAAAAGAAAAAAAAGAAAAGAAAAGAAAAGAAAAAAGAAAAAGAGTTTACTGAAAGAATGTCAAGCAGCTCAGAATCATGGAAAAGGTTAAAGCTTTGGAAAACAGGCACAAACCAAGAGAAACCAGGACGCTGGAACTGGAGCTAGAGTCATGTTACAAGAAAAGCTTGGCTAAGGAGACCTTGCAAATGCCAGCCATGCTCAATGACACCACTGTGCTCGCTTGGTTGTGACACTCACTCTAGACACAAAATTCCGGGGCAGTGGTCTGACAGGTGAAGCTGGGCTGCGTCTTAGCAGCCAGGGGCCAAAAGGATCCAGCCTTTCCAACTTCCACAGCTGGAGGCAGATCCCCCACCTCCTACCAGACTCATCAAACAGAAGGAGTCTTAGATGTGGGGCAGACCCCGCCAAAAGTACCAAGTTCCCCCACGGAAAATGTTCTTTTGCATTTATGGTTTATAAACTCTTTCGACCTTCAGAGAAGATTTAAAGAGGCTAGCAGTAAAAGGTACAGTTTCAATGGATATATGAAAATAAAGGAAAGGTATTTAGAAGCCCTGTAACAAGGCTAGAAAGGCCTTAGCAAATGGGGGCAGAAGGATGCTAGAAGAAGTAAGAAAAAAAATATATCCTATTATTTCTGATAGATTTTTCCCTCACATTCTTCTTCCTATGTTTTTCTCTCTCCCTCCCTTGATGAATTTTCTTTTTTTTTTTAAGATTTTATTTATTTATGTGACAGAGAGACAGCCAGCGAGAGAGGGAACACAGCAGGGGAGTGGGAGAGGAAGAAGCAGGCTCCCCGGAGGAGCCTGATGTGGGACTCGATCCCGGAACGCCGGGATCACGCCCTGAGCCGAAGGCAGACGCTTAACGACCGCGCTACCCAGGCGCCCCCTTGATGAATTTTCTTTCATTCTCAGTAGTGTGAAAGGTATAAAAAGACATTCCCAGACCATAGTGCTTCTAGAACTTGTTCTTCTGTCTTCCTGGATCCATTTTCTCGAGGTTTATATGTAAAGGACAACTAGTGGGCACCTGGGTGGCTCAGCTGGTTGAGTGTCTGCCTTCGGCTCAGGTCATGATCCCAGGGTCCTGGGATTGAGCCCCACATAGGGCTCCCTGCTCAGCAGGGACTCTGCTTCTCCCTCTCCCTTCTCCCCTCACTCATGCTTGCTCTCTCTCTCTCTCCCTCTCTGAAATAAATAAAACCTTTAAAAAAAAAGAAAAGAAAATTAGTATACAATGTTGAAAATCCTGGCACATCACTGACCATTACTAGAAGCCAAATCTTACAAATCTCTCCAAGAAATGAGACTGATTGAATTCAGGTGCTATGGTGAGCTGAACCTTAGACTGAGTCATCAAAAAAACCATATTCCAGGCCAAAGTTTCACCTCTTAGAGGTTAGATGACCACAGGAAGCCCACCTACCCTCTATCTTGGTTCTTGACATGGCTGGAGTGACAAAAGACTATGTATGAAAGTTGAGGGGATTCCAGACAACTGTATTCATCCATCCATCCATTTATTTTATCTATTCATTGAACACTTACTACATGATAAGCCTGGTGAATAACACACAAGGTTACTACCCTCAAGAAGCTGACATACTCATAGGTTATTTAAGGTTTGGATAGAACACAAATGCTTTCAGTGACCAAAACAGACAAGTTGTGAGGGAGCTGTTTTTGTGTCAGCATTGAGAAGGGAAGCCACTCTGCACAAGTCCTACCCAAAAACGTCATCTGCTGAAAGAAAGAAAGAAAAAGAAAGAAGAAAGAAGAAAGAAGAAAGAAAAAGAAAGAAAGAAAGAAAGAAAGAAAGAAAGAAAGAAAGAAAGAAGAAAGAAAAAAGGGCATATATGTAAATGAATATTTAAATACAGAGTACGGAATGTAATAGAGTATGTATAAATTAATACAGAAATGAAAAAGATTTGTTCAGCATGGGGTGTCAGGGTGTTAAAATTTCCAAGAGATCATGACTCCTAAAGAGGGTTCAAAAGACCCAAAGGAAACTCCCAGGCAGATAAGTGGGAGAAGGGCAGCTAAGGCAGAGAGAGTATCCTGTGCAAAGGTTGTAGGATTGAAATTTTCAGTGTATGGTGGGACCTCTAAGGTGTCTGGGGCAATGGAAACCCAGAAGGAGGCAAGCAAGAAACGAGACTAGAGAGAGGGACTAGGGACAATGAGTGGAACACCTATTATGTCCACTTATAGGCAGGTGAGGAACAATAGACGGTTTCACCCAGGGAACTGGGAGGATCTGGAAGCATTTGAGTGGATAGATTTGAGAAGCATAAAACTGCAAGTGAAGAGAGTTCCTAGAAGGGATGGCCGCATCACAGGTGACAGGTGATTAGGCCCTAAGTGAAGTGGCTACAGGGATAGACACTTGATCTAAGGACAATCAAGGATGTAAGGCTGAGAAAAATTAGTAGTTTAATAAATCTGTGAGCTGAGATGTGTGGGTGGCATAGTCGGTTAAGCAAATGACTCTTGGTTTCACCTCAGGTCATGATCTCAGGGTCATGAGATCGAACACCACCATCAGGCTCTATGCTCAGCAGGAAGTCTGCTTGAGATTCTCTCTCTCCCTCTGCCCCTCCCCCTGCTCACACATTTTCTCTCTCTCTCAAAATAAATAAATAAATAAATCAAAAAAAAAAAAAATCCGTGCGTTAACCTAGTGTTTAATGTTCTGCCATTGAAAGAGATCTACAGGGTCAGGGAGGTAGAAAGACAACGAGGAGACCACAGTGTCATGAAAGTCAACAGAGGAGACCATTTTAAATGCACATGAATGTCACCAATGTGAAATGTTATGGAAAATCAAGTTAACTTAGAGGCAGAAACATGTCTGTTTGACATTTGTAAGTCTTCCAGACATTTCGGTAAAAGCCATGTAAGCAAATTTAATGAATGGTAAGGATTACCCTAAAACAGGGGAAACATATCTCAGAAGAGGACGGGTTACTACTTTTTTAAAGATTTTATTTATTTATTTGACAGAGAGAGAGAGCCAGAGAGCACAAGCAGGGGAAACAGCCGAGGGAGTGGGAGAAGAAGGCTCCCCACTAAGCAGGGAGCCCAATGCGGGGCTCGATCCCAGGACCCTGGAACCATGACCTCAACCAACTGAGCCATCCAGGCACCCCAGGAGGACAGGTTAGTAGAGGCCACAATGAAGAGGACCACTGGCCCCACATGGTAGACACAGAAAGGGAGAGGTGAGAAGTGACCTGATAACAACTGTTTTGCACCCAGACATACATTCCCCTTTCTTCCAGTGACAGCATCTTGGTCTCCCTTTGGAGAGCTGATCATCCTCCCCCAGAATCAACTTGCTTGAGGAGGGAACCACCATATGGACACAAGACCCAGGCCTGGTCAGAGGATTCCATTCCCTTGGCCACAACAATAGATTCAGGGATGAGCCCATAACCCAAACCAGACCATGAACACACAATCCTCCATTTGTTTTTCACGTATTTGGGTTGGTTGGGTCTGGTTTAATGTGAGCTGGTTTTCTGGTGTTTGCTGGGGAGGGGCAGGTTGTGGGGCTTTGGTTTTGGTTTGGTTTTTTAGAGTTTTTGGTTCTTTCTCTCCGGAATCACTAAGCTTGTAGGGTACATCTCTGGGGATGCTGGAGGCCACTAGCTGCAGAAGGCCAGCCTTGGAACAAGGCCACCACAGAGGAAAGCAGAACGGAGCGGTGGGAAGCAGGGCAGAGGAGGAGAGAAGAGGAAATGAAACGAGGTTGTAATGGCGTCACTCAGGCCTCTGAAGCCAGCCACGCTCATACGCTTTTCTTTTTTTTTTTTTTTTTAAGATTTTATCTATTTATTCAACAGAGATAGAGACAGCCAGCGAGAGAGGGAACACGAGCAGGGGGAGCGGGAGAGGAAGAAGCAGGCTCAGAGCGGAGGAGCCTGATGCGGGGCTGGATCCCATAACGCCGGGATCACGCCCTGAGCCGAAGGCAGATGCTTAACCGCCGTGCCACCCAGGCGCCCCGCACTTTTCAATAAAATGGGTCGAGAGATCTTTATTTATCCTGCAGCCATTCAAGTGGTTTTCTGTCTCTTCTGTCCTAAAAGCCTGGTCTGAAACAGCAGGTGGAGAGGTGTTAGAAGTAAACCGGTTCCTGCAGCCTTGCCGGGAGCCAGCTCTAAACACGGATCTTCACGTTTGCGCCCCACTCGCTGAGGCAACCAGGAGTCTAGGGGCCTTGCCCTCCAACTCCCCTAGGGACTGAGTCAGAAGAACATGGGAGGAAGCTTGCAGGATCTCAGCAGCTTGGCCCTGAGCCCTGGCCATCTTGGTGCTGATGGATGGAGGTTTCGGGAACCAGCTGTGAGAAATGGAGATACGGTACAATTCTGAGAGTCTTTAGAGCAAGGACCCCTGACTGCTGCTGTTCTGTAGAGATTAAGGACCAGACTGCCCTTTTCTGTCAAAGGAAGCCAACATCTGAAATGCAATTGCTCTAAGAAAGAGATTCCCAGGGGCGCCTGGGTGGCACGGCGGTTAAGCGTCTGCCTTCGGCTCAGGGCGTGATCCCGGCGTTATGGGATCGAGTCCCACATCAGGCTCCTCTGCTGTGAGCCTGCTTCTTCCTCTCCCACTCCCCCTGCTTGTGTTCCCTCTCTCGCTGGCTGTCTCTATCTCTGTCGAATAAATAAATAAAATCTTTAAAAAAAAAAAAAAAAAAAAAAAAAAGAAAGAGATTCCCAAATGCCTGTCGCTCCACGTTTAAAGCAGATCCTAGGCCTTCTTTGTGCGGAAGGGCCGTGCGCACCCGGGGGCACGAAGCCCACAGCAGTTATGTGAACAGCACCCCCTGGGGTCATGCCCCGGGCCACCCGTGCGGCCATCGTGTAGGGTCCTGGCAGGCACTCACGAACTAGCTAAAGCACATGAGCGTCCCTGGACCGTGCCATCCAAAGAGCCCCTGCGTCTGTGTGAACTCCAGAGTGGGGGGAGAAGAAAGAGCTACGTGCAACAGCTCAGGCAGCAAGAACCTTGAGCATTTCAGATCTTCCGAAACGAGCTGCTGAGTTGTCTGTGCGAACCACCTTGTCCAGGTCCTCTGAGCTGCGCGCGGGGCGGAGTTCACAACCAAGGTTAACCGAACAGGGCACCCTAGTACGAGCCCCTGTGCATTCTCTCTCCCAAGGGACTAAGTTGATCAAACACTGACTAAAACAGCTGCTCCTGAGGAAGGCATCTGGATTTTGGGCAATAGTGCTACTGAGTCCATTTAGAATAAATAAAAATCAGGTAACTTGAATGTGGAGCGGCGTCAGAGTTTGGGGCCTTATTTAACCCCTCAGGATTCCATGATGGCCCTTTCTCTCCCAGATATAGGACACAGTGAAAATTGAGAATGAATCGCCCAAACTGTTTGCAAGCCTCATACTGGGTCCACCTTCCATGACGGGAATAGCGTGTCCAGTGAGGCCGAGATCCAGGTCTTCACTCACCACCAGTTCCATGTGGGAAGTACAGAGATGTCTCTAGCTTCCCAAAGCAGAGAGGATCTCAAAGACCCAGTCATTGCCCCTAAACCTGTTACAGCATCGTTCTGATAAGAGTGCTGTGTTGTTTTCCCCACACAGAAAGACTAAAAGATCCATTTTTCATATTTCCTCTGTGAAACTGCAAAATATTCCGAAATCATTTTCTCCCTAACTGTATCCTCCATAGGCAGTTTATTTGTACTCATGGGTACAATCTGATGGAGCTTTTTTATTTTTCTTGTACCAGTGAGAACTTGTGCTCACAGCTAATGATCTCCTGACCTCACCTGCATTTTTCTGAGCAGCAGAAACAGTCACCTGGGATGATCTAGCCCTTAACAGTCTGTAAGAGTCACTGTTGCAAAATCAGAGCTGCGTTCACAACGGACAGAGGCCTTTGTCTTCTCTCACACTTTCCATGATGGGCTCTCCCAGCCCCGCTTCAACTATGCTGCCAGTTCACAGTTGTACAAATCAAACAGAAAAATCTTTTGATTCCCTTCTGTATTCAGAGGTTGGGATTATGACTAGGAGATCAGAGTGAGAACCTACCACGTATTAAGCACCTAAGATGTGCTTTACAGATGCTATTTCTAATCTTAGAATAACCCAGCAAAAGAGGTAGTATGAGCCCCATACAGGATTATTTAGTGTTACAGCTGAGGTTTAAACTCACACCTACTTAGGCCCAAAGCCCAGGATCTTACGTCACAGACTTAACTCACTAGATCGGTTCAAGCACAGAAAGGCAGACATCCTTAGCTTGCAGAAAACTGGAATTTTATCAACTTGATATCACACAAAGCACAGCTGATACAGGGACTGATTTGGAGACGCTGGCTGTGCCGAGAGCCTGCTGATCATTAGGTTTATAATGATCATGCACGAAGGGACTAGGCCTCATTGGCTTGGTCGATAAGGCAGTAACACTCTTCACAGCAAGGACAGAGAGGGAAGTGATGGCCTGTAACAGATCAACACGGCACAGGGTCCAGGGTTCGAAGGCAGCCAGGTAGACAATATTCAGACAGAAAACATTGAGTTGAAGAGTGAAGTGGAACACTTATGAGGCTAAATATTTCCTGCCTGGGAATGAGAAGCAAGATTTAGACAGCCACAAGTGCCTGCCAATGACAAAGCACCTTCTAGAAACCATACCGATGTCAATCAGTGTCACCAGATGTATGTAGAAGATAATGGGTAGGTAAGGAATCCATCACATCTCCAGTTCAAACAAGTGAGCAACAAAAATCTTCATCAAAAATATCTGAATAGGGGCGCCCGGGTGGCTCAGTCATTAAGCATCTGCCTTCGGCTCAGGTCATGATCCCAGGGTCCTGGGATTGAGCCCCACATCAGGCTCCCTTCTCTGCAGGAAGCCTGCTTCTCCCTCTCCCACTCCCCCTGCTTGTGTTCCCTCTCTCGCTGTGTCTCTCTCTGTCAAATAAATAAAATCTTTAAAAAAAAAAAATCTGAATAGTTACGGTTCTTATAAAACCTATAATATAGTGCTAGAAGATTAATTAGGTGGACAGAATAATTGGCATTATATTATACAACAAGCAGATTTGCTAAAGTATATTCAAATTTAAGTTGGAGAAAAACTAGACTCAACCTGGAATTCCCTGGATTTTAGTTCACAAAAATTCATATAGATTTATGCGTGTCTGATTCTAAATTTGAGTTTTAAAATACTCAGATTCCAGAAAGACAGGTGTCCTAAAACAAAATGAAAATTACATCTTATTTAAAGAAACAAACAAACAGCTGACCTGACCATCACATAAAAGACAAGGTCACATTGAAATAATAAATCTTCTGTTTTTGAAAGAGAGAGAAATACATTATCATCAAACAAACGCTCTTAAAAACCATAGGGAAACAGAACCGAGTAAGTGAGGTTCATGGACCTACAGAGTTGAGGAGTTGGGTGGTCAGGGGGTGTGTGAACACTCTGAAGTCTTCTGTGTGTTTGTGCACGAGTGCAGTTGGTGAGGGGACACAGGAGAAGCTCATCACATGCTTCTCACAGGAGTATGTGACCCAAACAAGAGTTAACACCAACTGTAGTAAAGTCTGAGAAAAACTTAAAACCTTGGCAATTATTGGAAACTGACTGTCACTGATTGGAGCCTAAAATAAGAACCAGCTAGAATGTAGGTACAAAATCTCTGAACTCCAAACTCAGAAGAACAAAGGACCCTTCGGGAGTCATAAAAGAGCTGACTCTGTGGCCTTCAGTAGCATCCAGAGAGCCAACAGTCCGGCAGGCCATTGTCCCTCTCTATCCCCTCTACAAAGGACCAAGCCTAAAATGTATAAGGGATTTGCTTTGTTTTTCCGACCTCAGGGCCCTAGCAGTTCCCAGCAGCTGGAGCCCGTCCAGGCCGCATGCTGGAAGGGGATGGGCCTTGTATTTCATTTTTATAGACCAAATGGCTTCTCAATAATTTATCATCCGTGAGATGGAGAAAAGTACCAATAAAACGTGATTGTAAACCTCCACCTTCTTCCAGGAGCAAGGAAAGAACTGGAAGAAAGCTGAAAGAAAATGACAACACAGTTTTGTGAGCTAAAAATGCATGTCTTCTGAAATCAGATGCTGCCCCTATTTCCTGAACTAAATGTCTTTGAAGATGTTGAATCTGAAAAGTAGGGAAAATTGAGTGGGGGACGGGCGAGTGTAGAAGCATCGTGCGTGTCTGGGCAGCCTACTGAATGCAATCTCCCTGAGATAGAGGTGATAAGAATCCCCTGTGAAACATGGGATCAGCTATTTCCTGGTAACAGGCAGGGCTGTGTCTCTGCATCGTGTTGGAGCCCCTCGTCCCAGAAAGGGTTCTTTACACACGAAGGAAAATAAATCAGGCACGTGAAGAGGAGGACGGGGCTGACATTACAAAGGGCTATAAGGAGTAAAACGTAAAACAATGATAAACATAATAATTAAAGACTGTTTAAAAAGAATTAAAACATCACTGGATGGATTTCCCTAGAATCTATTTCTGGGATTACTCCTGTTTACACATTTGTGGCATTTTGCCCCTAAAAATATTTTTTCATCATAAGATTTTTTTTTTCCCTTTCCAGCAAAATGGCGTGGCGCTGTGCTCTCTCCGATGCATTGCCAGCAGCTACCTTGACAGACTGGGGTAGCTCTGGCCTCCAAGCAGCTCCACACGGCCCTCTACAAACACAGGAGCCCACACGAATTCCAGCCTGCAATGAACAACCAGGCTGGAGACTGGCTCCTTGGCTGTCTTGTCCGTGTCCCAACCAAGCCCAGTGCACACAGGTGGCCTTTACATATTCATAGGACAGCAACAACAGCTAACATTTATAGAGAGCTTACTGTGCCCAGGCATGGTTCCAAGCGCTTCTCAAAACCCTTCCCTGGTAGGTACTATTATTACCCCCATTTCATGGATGAGGACATTGAGACATGAGAAGTTTTAACTTTTTTTAAAAAATATTTTATTTATTTATTTGACAGAGACAGCCAGCGAGAGAGGGAACACAAGCAGGGGGAGTAGGAGAGGAAGTAGCAGGCTCCTAGTGGAGGAGCCTGATGTGGGGCTCGATCCCACAACGCCGGGATCACGCCCTGAGCCGAAGGCAGACGCTTAACGACTGCGCCACCCAGGCGCCCCGAGAAGTTTTAACTTTTAACAAAGGCTACAGTGTTCTCTAAAAATGCCCTGAAGGGGGACAGATGATTTTTCCTAGTTTTTGGACAAGGACCACAAGCCCTAAAGAGGTCAAGGTGCTAACCCAAATTCACACAATTAACAAAAGCAGCCAAGTCACAATCAAACCCAGACCAGTCCGTACGCTCTCCTGGAGTCTGTTCGCAAACCTGTAACACAGCTTCTGCAGCACCTCGATCTTGCACAAAACTTCGTACTTTGGTTCTTTTCGACTTAGAAGACATCAAAGACCATTCTTCCGGACAGAAAATAAGGGCTCTAGAAATAAAGCTCCCAAGAAATAAAGATGTTCTCTAGATTCCTTGTTCTCCCCATATGTGAAAGATTCATACAGAAGAGTAATGTGCTTAATTGCTTCAAACTCCACTGGCAAGAGCAAACAAGTCTGAAGATCGCACACACTCAAAATATCAATGGCACAAAAAAGGAGATGAAAATACATATCAATGTCCTGTCAAGAACAAAGGAATTTCAGCTTACTTACATTCAGCTAAGGATGAGATATAGTGGATCTCTATTCCTAATAAATGAACTATCTACCTTGGCAAACATCGGAGGAGAACTTGCTTTCCGAGGCACAATGTCATTTGTAAAAAATGTGCTCATCCCTGCATAATAAGGACATTCGCACTGACTAGAAGTGTTTATAATCTTAGAGAGAAAACAAAATGTTTTTGGCACAATGATTTTAGGCTTTGAATTAGATAAACCAGGGCTTAGACAAAGGACTTGTTCTTGGCAGTTCTCTGTGAGGGGGCCAAATTTTGCTGTCAGCACCTCTCCAGCTTACCTGCCTCCCCTGCCTCCAGGTGTGCTCCTAGGACTTACATACTGTTCCAAGGACGTGCACCATCGGACGCACCCCATGACTGTTGACTGCCTCCCTGCAAAGTCTGATGTGGCTCTCTCTTTTTGTACAACAAAGACTCCACTTTTCTCCCTTAAGTAGAGAGAATGCAAGGGTATGTTTTTGAGAAGGGAGAGGTAGGAGCTGAAAGAATAGAAGCTATTGCTAAATATCTTCCCAAAACCCATTCACTCTTTCTATATTTTGTAATATAAGTCCCCTGCCAGCTAGAAATGTAAGCATCCCTTCCACCTAGTCCTGATCGTATGACTGACGGGAGTAGTAGCCAACAGGATGTAAGCAGGAGTAACACACGCAACTTCTTAAAAGTGAGTCATTAGCGGCGCCTGGGTGGCTCAGCCGGTGAAGCATCTGCTTTCGGCTCAGGTCATGATCCCAGGGTCCTGGGACTGAGCCCCACGTCAGGTTCCCTGCTCTGCAGGAAGCCTGCTTCTCCCACTCCCTCTGCTGCTCCCCTGCTTATGCTCTCTCTCTCTGTGTCAAATGAATAAATAAAATCTTAAAAATAAATTTAAAAAAGTGAGTCATCTGGCCTTCACTCCCTTTTTTCCCTTCCATGGGGGCTAGTAAGCCAGGTTCAAATATGTGGATGAGGGTAAAACCCAGCGAATAGGGAACAGCAAAACAGAAGGAACCCAGGTTCCTGGATGTCCTCAAGAAATAAACCTTCCTATAAACCCAGGACCAACTGTCTACTATCATATCACTGTGAGAGAGAAATAAACTTTAACCCCGACTGACCCTCTGTTATTTTGACCCTGTAAAGTGGTCAAAACAATATTCTAAGTAGTATGGGCAAGAAGAAAGAGGAAAGCACAAGAAGACCTCCCCAGAAGTCTCTCTCTCTCTCACACACACACACACACACACACGCACACATCCCTCCTCTGTGCCCAATTTCTTCATCTACAAAAAGGAATGATACCTCTCTTTCAGCACTTTTTCAAGGATTACATTAAATAACGTAATGTATTAAGTAGACATAGGGTTTCAAGTTATGATAGCTTAAAAAAGTTACAATCTTCTCACTTGAAACTTCAGATGTTCTTTCCTTCCTACATTTCTATGTGCAAAATATCTTAGTCAGAAGATTCTAGGAAGATAGAGTAGGAAGCAACAGGAATCTGTCTTCCCACCTAGTCAACAATTGCACTGGCAGAATTTGTCTAAAAATTTGGAACTCTGGAGTCTGTGGAAGGCATGAAATTCTGGGGAAAACTTGATCTGTACATTGTGGTTAATTTTGTTCAATTGCAGCTGTTAGCCTGAGTACCCATTCCCCCACCCCCATGGGAGACAGCTTGCACACAGCTTGCAGAACTCAAGGTGGGCCTAAAAAACCCTGTTCTTGGGGCATCTGGGTGGCTCAGTCAGTGAAGCAACTGACTCTTGGTTTCAGCTTAGGTCATGATCTCAGATTTTGAGATCAAGCCCCGCATCAGGCTCTGCAGTCAGCACAGAGTCTGCTTGGGCTTCTCTCCCTTTCCTTTGCCCCTCCCCCCACTCATATGTGCACATGGTCTCGCACTCTCTCTCTCTCTCTCTCAAGTAAATAAATAAATAAAATCTAAAAACAAAACAAAACATTCCCATTCTCCAAATACCAGGGATCTATGCTCTGATCACTGATTGCTGCTTCTGATCACAGAAAAGCAAAGACACAAACAACCACTGTTGCACTTCCCCTTATAGCTGACATAACTGCCAGGGAATTTAAAGGGCTGGAACACTTCCACCTGCTGCATGTTTTCCCCTCTTTTGGGAGGCAGATATTAAAGATGAAGACGTTCAAAAGCAACTGCATATATGGGGAAAATTAGGAAGTGTGCACACCCAGCAAAAGTCACAGGCTCAGAAAAGACCTGAGAGGACCTTAAGTTTACACCTCAGGCTGATCCTTGGCACAGAGACAGCCTATCAAAATCAACACAACAAAAAGCAAGCCCAGAGGAAGAGAGAGAATCTGGTTTCCCAAGTTACCACATTTTTAGATTCAAACGTCCAGCTTTCAACAACAACAACAAAAGAATCACAAAGCATTTAAAAAAATGAATTTAAAAACCAGGAAGTATGGCCCATTCCAAGAAAAAATAAAAATCAACAGAAACTTCCCCTGAAAAAGACCTTATGGCTGATCTACCAGAGAAAGATTTTTAAAACCACCATCATAAAGATGCTCAAACAACTAAAGGAAGACACGGAAAAAGTCAAGAAAATGAAGAACAAAGAGAAAACCTGAAAAGAAATGAAAAAGAAATTCTGGAGCTGAAAGTAAGATAACTGAAATGAAAAATCATTAGAAGGATTCAAAGGCAGATTTCAGCAGGCAGAAGCAAAACATCAGTGAACTTGAAGATAGAGTAATGAAACTAATGGAGTCTGAGAAACAGAAAGGAAAAAAGTTTGAAGAAAAGCAAACAGAGCTTAAGAGACCTTTTAGAAACCCAATGCATTGTGGGAATGCCAGAAGAAAAAAGAGAGGCAGAGAGAATATTTGAAAAACTAGCAGCAGCTGAAAACTTCTCGAATTTGATGAAAGACATGACTATAAATATCCAAGATGCTTAATGAACTCCAAGTGGGATGAAATCAGAGACTCACACTGAGATGCATTATAATTAAACTTTAAGAAGACAAAGAGAGAATCTTGAAAACAGCAATAGAAGCAACTCCTCACATACAAGGAATCTTCTGTAAGATTATAAGCAGATTTCTCATCATAAACTTGGGAGCCCAGAAAGCAGGGGGCTAATATCCTATGTCCAGCAAAACTGTCCTTCAAAAGTGACAGAGAAGAGGTTGGAAGATGGCAGCAGAGTAAAAGGAAGCTAGGCTCACCTCATCCCATGAATACAGCTAGATCACTATGGAATTATCCTAGATAGCCCAGCAATCAACCAGAAGACTGGTAGAACAAAGCCCACTACTAAAGGTAGAGAAGAGGCCACAGCAAAGAAGGTAGGAAGTTGCAGAGATGCAGTTTGGGAGAGAAACGGATCTTGGCTGCTACAATGGGGAGGAAACTATGGTTGCAGAGAAGGACAAGAGACAAATTAGCACACAGGGGAGCACGTGGCAAAAATGATTCCACATGGCAATCATCTTGGAAAGCAAGAGGACCTAAATTTCTTGAGTTCTTGCAACCAGCAGGACTTAAAGCCCGGAGTGTTAAAGGTCAGTGTGCTTGGCTCTGGGAAAGCCTAGAGGACACTGGGGCTGCTCTGGAGAAAACAGGGCAAACAGCCTGTGTACACACAGCACAGACACAGATGTGAAGAGTGCCTGTGGCACACAGTGGGGAGGTTAGTTGCTCATCTTGGAGCATGTCCCAGAGAGGCAGAGTTCACAAAAAGAGACCTCTCCCGGGAACAAAGGAACTAGCCAGCACCTTTTCCCTCCTCCTCTCCTCAGCATAAACACAGAGCCACCTGTGGGAACTGCTACCTAATTTGCTTACACCAAACCCTGCTCCCCACCCTCACCCCACCCCCCCCATGCTCCAGCAGAACCACCTTCCCCATCACACTTGCCTCAGTTCCAGTGATTCTCACCCCTCCCCCAGAAGACCTGCCCAAACCCTTGCCAATGACCATCTCCTGACCAGAGAGCTTCGTGAGGCCTCAGTTCTGGTGGCAGCAGTAATGGGTCTCATTTTTCAAACAGACCAGAGCACATCTAGTTAAAATGTGCCACCAAACATTGCCCAAACAAGCAAAGAAAGCCCCTGCAGACAACTGGCCTGAAGGATAAAGAAGCCAGGACACAACAGCAGAGTGTCTGTAGCACACATTGGAGACATTCTAGAAGCCCCAGGCCCTGGAGAACAGGGCACTATGGGACCTCTTCTTTATGAAACCCTTACCCTCAGGAACAGGAGACACAGCTGACTTTCGTAACATAGAGATACAGGCACAGAAGCTTAGAAAAAATGAGAAGACAGGGTAATATGTCCTAAATGAAAGAGGACAAGGCCATGGCTGGAGATCTAAGCAAAACGGATATAAGTAACATGCCTGATGGAGAATTTAAAGCAATGATCACAAGGGTACTCAATGGACGTGAGAAAAGAGTGGAGGACATCAGTGAGACCATTAACACAGAGGTAAAGAATGACATAGCAGAGATAAAGAGCTCGATAAACAAAATGAAAAACACCCTTGATGGAATAAAGAGCAGGCTGGAAGAAGCAGAGGAACGAATTAATGACCTAGCAGACAGAGTAATGGGAAGTAATCAAGCTGAACAACAGAGAGAAAAAAGAATTATGCAAAATGAGAATAGACACAGGGAACTCAGTGACTCCATTAAACATAATAATATTCATATTGTAGGAGTTCCAGAAAAAGAGAGAAAAGGGGCAGAGAATTTATTTGAAGAAATAATAGTTGAAAACTCCCCTAATCTGGGGAAGGAAATAGATACGCAGATGCAGGAGGCACAGAGAGCTCCCAAAAAGGACAGATCTACACCAAGACTTACTGTAATTCAGATGCAAAATATAGTGATAAAGAAAAAAATTTTTAAAGCAGCAAAACAAAAGAATACAGTTATGTACAAAGAAAACCACATAAGGCTATCAGTGGAATTTTCAGCAGAAATTTTTGAACAAGGTCATGATCTCAGGGTCCTGGAATCCAGCCATGCGTTGGGCTCCCTGCTCAGTGGGGACTCTTCTTCCTCTCCCTATGCTTCTCCCCTCACTCATGCTCTCTCTCTTTTTCCCTCTCTCTCTCTCTCTGAAATAAATAAATAAAATCTTAAAAAAAAAAAAAACTTTCTGGGCAAAAAATAAAAATAAAGACAAACAAGCAAATAAATAAATAAAACGAAACTTCCTGAGCCAAAAGGATGGGCATAATATACTCAGAGTGCTGAATGGGAAAAATCTGTAATCAAGAACACTCTATCCAGCAAGGCTGTCATTCAGAAGAGAAGGAGAGATCAAGAGTTTCCCAGACAAACAAAAGTTAAAGGAGTTCATGACCACTATACCAGCCCTGCAAGAAATAGTAAAGGGAACTCTTTGAGTGGAAAGGAAAGAACAAAAATGATAGTTTGAAAGTAGTAAACACAAAAGCAGTAAAAATATTTCTGTAAAAATCAGCCAAGGAATTTACAAATTAAAGGATATAAAATAGGACACCATATACCTAAAATGTGGGGACAAAAGAAGCAAAGAATGGGTTCAAACTTAAATAACCATCAACTTCATACACACTGCTATACACAGAAGATGTTTTTTAATGGTAACCACAAATTTTAAAAAACACTAGTATGCAAAGAATAAAAAGAAAAAAATCCAATTATGGCACTAAGAAAACCAGCAAACCATGAAAGAGAGAAGACAAAAAAGGATCAGAGAAAATCTTCAAAAGCAACTACAAAACAGGCAATAAAATCCCAATAAATACATTAAAAATGACTTTGATTGTAAATGAATACTCCAATCAGAAGACACAGGGTGACAGGATGGATTAAAAAAAAAGACCCATGTGTAAGCTGCCTAAAAGAGACTCATTTCAGACCTAAACACACCTGCAGATCAAAAGTGAGGGGATGTCAAAAGAAACCGGAGTAGCAATACTTATATCAGACAAAATAGACTGTAGAACAAAAACTAAAACAAGAGACGAAGAAGGACACTACATGATAAAAGGGACAATCCAACAAGAAGATATAACAATTGTAAATATTTATGCACCCAACATGGGAGCACCCAAATTCATAAAACAGTTAATTACAAACATAAGGGAACTAATCGATAATATTACAAAGATAGTAGGGGACTTTAACACCTCATTTACATCAGTGGACTGATCATCGAAACAGAAAATCAACAAAAAAACAATGGCTTTGAACGACACATTGGAACAGATTAATTTAACAGATACATTCAGAACATCCCATTCTAAAACAGCAGAATATACATTCTATTCAAGTGCACACAGAACATTCTCCAGAATAGATCACATATTAGGCCACAAAACAGGCCTCAGTAAATTCAAAAAGATCAAAGTCATACCATGCATCTTTACTGACCACAGTGCCATGAAACTAGAAGTCAACCACAAGAAAAAATTTGGAAAGAGCACAAATACATGGAGGTTAAGCAACATACAACTAGGGGCACCTGGTTGGCTCAGTAGGTTAAGCATCTGCCTTTGGCTTGGGTCATGATCCTGGAATAGAGCCCCATGGCAGGCTCCCCACACACTGGGGAGTCTGCTTCTCCCTCTCCTCTGCCATTCCCCCTTGCTCATGCCGCGTGCTCTCTCATGCTGTCTCCCTCTCTCACATAAATAAATAAAATCTTTTTTAGAAAAGTAACATATGGGGCACCTGGGTGGCTCAGTCGTTAAGCACCTTTGGCTCAGGGCGTGATCCCGGCGTTCTGGGATCGAGCCCCACATCGGGTTCCTCTGCTGGGAGCCTGCTTCTTCCTCTCCCACTCCCCCTGCTTGTGTTCCCTCTCTCGCTGGCTGTCTCTCTGTGTCAAATAAATAAAATCTTAAAAAAAAAAAGAAAGAAAGAAAGAAAGAAAGAAAGAAAGAAAGAAAGAAAGAAAGAAAAGAAAAGTAACATAAAACTAAACAATGAATGGGCCAACGAATAAATCAAAAAGTACATGGAAACAAATGAAAATGAAAACACAACAGTTCAAAACCCTTGGGAATGCAGCAAATGCAGCTCTAAGAGGGAAGTACATAGCAGTACAGGCCTACATCAAGAAGCAAGAAAAATCTCAAACAATCTAACCTTACAACTAAAGGAGCTAGCAAAAGAACAGCAAACAAAACCTAAAACCAGCAGAAGGAAGTAAATAATAAAGATCAGAGCAGAAATTAATGATATAGAAACAAACAACAAACAAAAACAATAGAACAGGGGCGCCTGGGTGGCTCAATTGTTAAGCGTCTGCCTTTGGCTCAGGGCGTGATCCCGGAGTTCTGGGAGTTCTGGGGCCCCGAGCCCCGCATCAGGCTCCTCTGCTGGGAGCCTGCTTCTTCCTCTCCCACTCCCCCTGCTTGTGTTCCCTCTCTCACTGGCTGTCTCTATCTCTGTCAAATAAATAAATAAAATCTTTAAAAAAAAAAAAAACAATAGAACAGATGGGCAATGAAACCAGGAGCTGGTTCTTTGGGGGCAGGGGGAATCAATAAAATTGATAAGCCTCTAGCCAAATTTATCAAGAAAAAAGGGGAAAAACTCAAATAAATAAAATCACAAATGAGAGAGAAGAAATAACAAACACCACAGAAATACAAATAATTGTAAGAAAATATTATGAAAAACTATATGCCAAAAAATTGGACAACCTAGAAGAAATGGATAAATTTCTAGAAACATATAAGCTACCAAACTGAAACAGGAAGAAATAGAAAATTTGAATAGACTGATTACCAGCAAAGAAATTGAATCAGTAATCAAAACACTCCCAACAAACAAAAGTCCAGGACCAGATGCCTTCACATGAAGGCAAATTCCAGCAAACATTTAAAGAAGAGTTAACACCTATTCCTCTCAAACTATTCCAAAAAATAGAAAAGGAAGGAAAACTTCCAAATTCATTCTATAAGGCCAGCATTATCCAGATACCAAAACCAGACAAAGACACCACAGAGAGAGAGAACTACAGGCTAATATCTCTGACGAACATAGATGCAAAATCCTCAACAAAATACTAGCAAACTGAATCTAACAACACATTAAAAAAATCATTCACCACAATCAAGTGGAATTTATTCCTGGGTTGCAAGGGTGGTTCAATATTTGCAATCAATCAATGTGACACATCAATCAAAGAAAGGAGAAGAATCATATGATTATTTCAATAGACATAAAAAGGCATTTGACAAAGTACAACATCCACTCATGATAAAAACCCTCAACAAAGTAAGATTAGAGAGAACATACCTCAACATAATAAAGGCCATTAATGAAAAACTCATCATCATCCTCAATGGGGAAAAGCTGAGAACCTTTCCCCCAAGGTCAGGAACAAGACAAGGATGTCCATTCTCACCAATTTCATTCAACATTTTATTCAACTGGAAGTCTTAGCCACAGCTATAAGATAACAAAAAAATAAAAGGCATTCAAATCAATAAGAAAGAAGTAAAACCTTCATTCTTTATAGATGACATGATACTATATATAGAAAACCTGAAAGACACCACCAAAACACTCTCAGAACTGATAAATTCTGTAAAATCACAGGACACAAAATCAACCTACAGAAATCTGTTGCATTTCTATACACCAATAATGAAATAGCAGAAAGTGACATTAAGAAAATAATCCCATTTACAATTGCAACAAAAATAATATGATATCTAGAAATAAACCTCACTAAAAAGGTTAAAGACCTGCACTCTGAAAACTATAAAACACTGAAGGAAGAAATTGAATACTATGCAAAGAAATGGAAAGACATTCCATGTCCATGGATTGGAAGAAAAAATATTGTTAAAATGTCTCTACTACCCAAACCAATCTACACATTTTTTCATCCAAATTATTTTATTCTTATTTATAATGATTTTCTCAATTTTTAACTGAAATTAAAATGCTTTTATTTACAAAATGAGAATAATTTGTCTCTAATACAGAAAGTATTCATTTTCCTAACTGAAATGAAGATGAGTAAATAAGTCTTATTTAGGTTCATAGAAAGTTTTTAACTCCATAAAACTTATAGGGGAAAATGGCCATATTTGAAAATGGCCACAGGGATCAAAATAGGATACAGAAGGGTAATGAGCAATCATAGAACATACCAGAGGGTATATATAGTCAATCTCACTGGAACCTGTAGAGTCACATTCTTACATACTGATTTATATCTCATATTGTTCCATTGGCAGATATCCTTATTCTTCAAAGCCAAGGAGATGCTACTTTTGAGTGAGCCCAGCATTTCAAAATTGGAAACTCTTGGTCACAATACATCAAGAAATCAGGGTTCTTGACCACAATAAAGGTTTTTCCTTCTTTACTTTGTGGCCAATGATAGCAGTAGTGCACAGGCGAAAAGGCTTGGAAATGATGCACTGTGAATCTTGTCTGGCATAAATTAGAACTTTAGATTACTTGGAGAAATAATTGGGAGCTTCTATATTAAAATTCTCCGAAACCATCACTGCCTCTGTTATGTTTGCCTCTCGAAATGAAGCCAACTCATATGGATTCACAGAAAGTCCTGTCAGGATGTACTGTTTAGTCAAGAGGCAGCAAGTCTAGAAGTCCTCAGTATTTTCTCCAAATTTCACTTTTACTAAAAGGTCGCTATGGGAACCATCTTTTAAAACTTCTTGCCTCAGAATAATTTCAGATCAAATGGCCCTTGTGCCAGGATCAGTGGAGGTGGCAGTGAAGACTGTGGTCGGTGTGTTGGTAAGCCCAGCCACGTCCCAGAGGAGCAGCTGGGCCACCACCTGGATGTCTATAGCCCTGGCATCTGGGAAACTGGAGAACGTGCTCCTGAGAGGAGGGCACGGGGAAGAAAGGCGGATAGAGGAGCCTGTGCACAAGTCGTGCTGCCATGGAATTAGTGACCACCACAGAAGACTCAGTGACACCTCCCTGAGGTCCTGCCATTCCTGGCTTCCTCCGGCTCTGGCCCCTGAAAGTTCCAGTGTTGAGGGAGGCAGCAGACCCAGGATCCTTGTTCACTCCCTCCATGCCCCATGCACTCTATACATTGAATGCAATCCCTATCAAACTACCAAGAGCATTTTTCACAGAACTAGAACAATCCTAACATTTGTATGGAACCACAAAAGATATCAAATAACCAAAGCAATCTTGAAAAAGAAAAGCAAAGCTGGAGACATCACAATTACAGACTTCGAGTTATAATACAAAGCTGTAGTGATCAAAACAGTATGGTACCAGCACAAAAATAGACACACAGATACAGAACTGAATAGACAATCCAGGAATAAACCCACAATTATATGGTCAATTAATCTCTGACAAAGCAGGAAAGAACATCCAATGGGGGGGGGGGGGGAAGGGGCCTNGGAAGAGTCTCTTCATCAAATGGTATTGGGAAAACTGGATAGCAATGTGCAAAAGAATGCAACTGGACCACTTTCTTACACCATACACAAAAATAAATTCAGAAGGGTTAAACGCCTAAATGTGAGACCTGAAACCATAAAAATCCTAGAAGAGAGCACAGGCAGTAATTTCTCTGACATCAGCGGTAGCAACATTTTTCTAGATAGGTTCCCTGAGTCAAGGGAAACAAAACCAAAAATAAACTATTGGGACTGCATCAATACGGAAAGCTTCTGCACAGCAAAGGAAACAATCAACAAAACTAAAAGGCAACCTATGCAATGGGAGAAGATATTTGCAAAGGACACATCTGATAAAGGGTTAGTATCAAAACATAAAAAAGAACTTATCAAACTCAACACCCCCCCCAAATGATAATCCTATTAAAAATGAGCAGAAGAGTTGGGCAGACATTTCTCCAAGAAAGACATACAGAAGGCCAACAGACACAGGAAAAGATGCTCAGCATCACTCATCACCAGGGAAATGCAAATCAAAACACAATGAGATATCACCTCCTACCTGTCAGAATGGTCAAAATAAAAAACACAGGAAATAACAAGCATTGACAGGATGTGGAAAGAAAGGAACCCTCTTACACTATCGGTGGGAATGCAAACTGGTAAAGCCACTGTGGAAAACAGTATGGAGGTTCCTCAAAAAATTAAAAATTGAACTACCATATGGTCGAGTAATTCCACTAATGGGTACTTATCCAAAGAATATGAAAACACAAATTTAAAAAGATATATACACCCCTACGTTTACTGCAGAATTATTTACAATAGCCAAATTAGGGAAGGAGCCCAAGTGTCCACTAATAGATGAATGGATAAAGAAGATGTGATATGGGGCACCTGGCTGGCTCAGTTGGTAGGGCATGCAACTCTTGATTTCAGAGTCATGAGTTCAAGCCACATGTTGGGGGTAGAATTTACTTACAAAAAGAAGTGGGGTGTGGGGGGGTGGGTATGTGTGTGTGACAGAATATTATGCAACCATAAAAAGAATGAAATCTTGTCATTTGCAAAAACATGGATGGTATGATGCTAAGTGAAAGAAGTCAGTCAGAGAAAGACAAATACCATATGATCTCACTCATCTGTGGAATTTAAGAAACAAATGAACAAAGAAAAACAACAAACCAAAAAAACAGACTCTGGGGTGCCTGCATGGCTCAGACAGTTGAGCATCTGACTCTTGATTTTGGCTCAGTTCATGATCTCAGGGTTGTGAAATCAAGCACCATGCTGGGCTCCATGCTGAGCGTGGAGTCTTATTGAAATTCTCTCTCTCCCTCTCCTTCTGTCCCTCTCCCTGCTCGCTATCTCTCTCTTTCTCTAAATAAAATAAATAAAATCTTTTTTAAAAATTATCTTTAAACAACAAAAACCAGACTGTAGAGAACAAACTGACCGTTACCAGAGGGGAGGTGGGGGGGGGGGTTAGATAGGTGATGGAGATAAAGAATGCAGGTGTTGGGATGAGCACTGAGTAATGTATAGAATTGTTGAATCACTATACTGTACACCTGAAACTAACATAACACTGTATATTAAGTATACTGGAATTAAAATTAAAATTAAAAAAAAAAACTCCAATGAGATACCACCTCACACCAATTCCTACATTTTGGCTACTATCAAGAAAAAACAAAACAAAACAAAACAGAAAATAACAAGCATTGGTGAGAGTGTGGAGAAATTAAAACCATTCTGCATTCTTGATGGAAATAAAAAATGGCACAAACGCTGTGGAAACCAGAATGGAGGTGCCTCAAAAAATTAATAATAGAATGACCCTATGACCCAGCAGTTCTATTTGTAGATATATACCAAAAAGAATTGAAAGCAGGATCTCAAAAATATACTGGTACATTCCTGTTCATAACAGTGCTATTCACAACAACTAAAATGTGGAAGCAAGCCAAGTGTCCACTTGAAGGACAAATAGATAAGCAAAATGTGATATAATCCAAACAATGGAATTGTATTCAGCTTTAAAAATGAAGAACTTTCTGATATATCTACAACATGGATAACTTGAGGACATTATGCTAAGCAAGATAAAACAATCACAAGAAGACAAATACTGGGACGCCTGGGTGGCTCAGCTGGTTAAGCATCTGCCCTCGGCTCAGGTCATAATCTCAGGGTCCTGGGATCGAGTTCCGAATTGGGCTCCTTGCTCAGCAGGGAGCCTGCTTCTCCCTCTGCCCGCAGCTCCCCCTGCTTGTGCTCTCTGTCTCTCTCTCTCTGACAAATAAATAAAGTCTTTTTTTAAAAAGGAGGAAAAAGACAAATATTGACTGATTCCACTTATATGAGGTATCTAGATTAGTCAAAATCACAGAGACAGAACTAAGAATGGTGGTTGTCGGGGAAAAGGGGGGTTATTTTTTAATGGGTATAGAGTTTCAGTTTTACAAGATTTTCATCTTGTCATAGAGATGGATGGTGGGGATGGTAGCACAACATTATGAATGTATTTAAGGCCAGTGAACTGTACAATTAAAACGGTTAAGGTGGTAAATTTTGTCATGTGTATTTTACCACAATAAAAAAAAAACTTGAAAAAAATATCTTTATGATCCCTCTTTTTCTCTTAATTCCCACTACTGTTACTTAAGTCTGGCCAAGGGTCAACAACAGACCAACCACAGGCTGAATCCAGGCCAGAGACACGTTTTTTTTTTTTTCTTTAATTAGTTGCCAATATAAAAACTGGGAGTCTCCAGATACCATTTTCCACTTAGGAGAACCAAGCTTATTTGGAGAAATGACAGTTCCAAGTTTGGGCAGGAAATTTTAAAAGATAAGCAGGGACATCTTGTCATACAAGATAGGGAAGAAGTTACCAACTTCTTTAACTTTGGGTTGTGCCAAATGACTCAGGGGCCAACTTGCAGAGGCTCATATGTATAAAATGTGAGATGATTTTATCATCAACAAGAAGAACCACAATATATAAAAAACCATCAAATATATTTAAATCTTTGAGTTCATAATCATAATTAAAACAATTGATAACCAGGGAAGATGCTTGGGAATTAGCTCATTATTTTGAAAATGCATAAGTAAAGAGAAAGAGTCAAGCGTTCTTCCTGCCATCCCTAAACAAAGTACACTGCTAAGTAACCAAATAAGGGATAAGGGAAAGTTTCTCTTTACAGGAGTATTCTAGCTAATAAGTAAAGAGGTTGTTACGTGCACACATACACTACATACATAGATAATTGATATAATAGAAAATTGCTATTCTGCAACCTCAAAAAACTCGTTGAACCGGATATTCAATATGAATGGATGCTAATATTATAGAAAAAAGAGACATCACATTACAGGTCTCCTGGCGTATGAAAGACCACAATGACATGTAGTAGGTTTGCCCAAAAAAGCTGAGCTGAAATTTGATCAAGCTTCTATATCTGACTACCAGTTGACAAAAAATACAGACGAAAGGTGAAAATATTAAATGATACTTTAAGGATGCAATCAGAAAAATCCAGGCTCTGGAAAATTTTACAGAACAAACATCCCAGTTTCTTCAATACATGAAAAAAATGCAAGACGCCCATGGAGGATTATCTCCTAATACTCAATAGCACTGGGGTTTAAAGCACAGACGTCAAGCAACAGAGTATCTTAGAGACAAGTGCTGCCTTTGCCATTTATCAGCCATTTGCATGGAGAAATTAATTTAACCTCTTTAAGTTTAGGCTTCTTTATCTATAAAATGGTAATACTAACAGCAAGTATCTCATAGAGTTGGGAGGATTGAGATAATGGACAAAAAACATTTAGCTCATTGCCTAACTTATGGTACATGCACAATAAGTTATTTTTATAATCTTCATCATTAAAGAATGTGTGCTGAATGATTAAGTGAATGAGTAGAATTATTCGGCTAAAAACACTGAATATGAACTATTTTTAGCGGATAATGTTGGCCATGTCATTGACTCAATATCTACTGGGCACTGGAGCTGGTGCAGAAGGTACAAAAATGAGTAAGATGTGACCTCTACACTTGGACTTCTGCCTTTTCAGAAAGAAATCCTCCATGTCTTAACCCCAAGGAATACTAACTAATGAGGATGTCAAGGCCCCTCTAACAGTCTGCTGAGAAGAACTTTCAGAATAGAGGACTATCATTCTTTCCTACAGAACCTGATCGAGGGGTGAGTAATGCTCATTGTCAGGATTGTCCTCTGCAATATTGAAACACTTCAGAACTATTAACATTCTTTTTTTTTTTTTTTTTTTTTTTTTTTTTTTTTTTAAAATTTTTTTTTTTTTTTNCGACAGAGATAGAGACAGCCAGCGAGAGAGGGAACACAAACAGGGGGAGTGGGAGAGAAAGAAGCAGGCTCATAGCAGAGGAGCCTGACGTGGGGCTCGATCCCATAACGCCGGGATCACGCCCTGAGCCGAAGGCAGACGCTTTAACCGCTGAGCCACCCAGGCGCCCCCAGAACTATTAACATTCTTAACAGACCTTGGCTGCTTTCATCTGGCTCTTTTCTGCTCTTGTCACTCCCACCTGTTCCTCCTTTCTGTCCTCAAGGTTTCCTTCTGCTGCATACACTGCCTAAGGATCGAAAGACAGACCCTGCCATCAGTATGACTCGGACAGAAGAAAATAAGCAAACAGAATGTTGCCAGAATGTTAAAAGAACAAGTACTTCCTCTTTAGAGAAGAGACAACTGACCTACTTAAAAGCTGAGATCCGAATGACTAATGCAGTACAGACAGTTCCCACCTTATAAACACTCAACTTACAAATGACCCAGACACACATTACTGTCCTGCCCCAGCCCCAACCCAAGAAGCTGCTGTTATCATGGGCCACTAGGTCCAGGAAGAGGAAAAAATGAAGATTTTATGCAATCAGGGGATTCAAAATAAAACGGAAAAATTGAGACAAGAATAGCTTGCTTTCCCAACCATATCTCAAGTTTATTCACTTAACTGTTTTACTGCCTAAAATTCTATATTATAGAGAGTCATGATTAGCAAGCAGGGCTTTTTCAGAAGACAACTACTTCTAATGGGAGTTTTTGCAATCCTCCATTACTTTCAGTAATTTTTCACTAATGATATGAGTGATTCTTAATGTCAGTTTTTTTTTTAATGTCAGTATTTTTAAGCAGACAGGAAGATTGCCCTGATTTCGTCAACCACATTAGGTAGTCGGCACCGTAGGCACAGCCCCCTGAGCAAGCGACAGTCCTTATAAGTCTAATTCACAGCCACCACATGTAGGAAAACCAACCACCATTTGTACATGTAATACAACAGGAAAGGAACCCCCTGGAGTTCTTATTTGGGGGGGGGGTCTCTAAGATGGATGACGAAGACTGAGATGGTCCACAGCAAAGCCTACCCCCTGGAGGAAAGCCAACCAAAGTAAGAGAGGCCAACAGACAAAGAGAAGCTGATCTGAAAAATGTATAAGGAAACAGACACAGAGAAAAAGAAAGAGAAGGTGGGGAAAAAATTCTGCTGAAGTCGTTTGAACTCCTAGAAATTATGGACTTCCTAGTTACAGTCTTAAAGTGCTTAATATACTCTGAACGGTGTTTTTTGTCCCTTATAAACAAAAGCCCCAGAAGAGCTTCATTCTCAGACCCACTGGTTTACTTTCTGGCTTGTCTCTCCCTGACCACTCCGCAGGCATCCACCTGGTTCCCTAGAGTAGTGACCTCTCTCCTCAGGGGCTTGTCTTCCAAAGGCAGTTCCAAAAGTGACTGGCCAGTTCCCCAGGTCAGCTTCTCTCCCTGGAGCTAGCCTACAAAGGGGGAATGCCATACTTCTAGGTGCAACATCCTTTCCTAATTATGTGATCCAGGCCCTCATTTTCCTGCTGTGTTGTTGGATGCACCTTGAACAGTACTAAATAGAATCCCAAATACTTCTCAACAGCTTTTGAAAACAGTGGAGATACACCGTGAGGGTCCCCAGAGCTGGTTTGCAAATATTTGCGTCGGTAGAATAAGTGAAATTGGACAGTCGGTTACTATGGGTAACCAATGGGCACTTGTTTATTTCATTTCAGGTTTGAGCTAAGGTTTTTGCCAACTTTATTTCAATGTAGTTTGTGTAGTCATTTCCCAAAAATTACATGACCTTCTAGGATCTTTTTAGATTTTTTAACATTTTATTACAAGGGGGGAAGAAACTTAAAAAAAAAAAAAAAGGAAAAGACAGAGAGGGACCATATTTAATTCTACCTTTCTTAAAAAAATTTTTTTTAAAATTTATTCATTTGAGAGAGCATGCAAGGAAGCACAAGCACAAGCAAGGGGGAGGGAGGAGGGACAGAGGGAGAGGGAGACACAAACTCCCTGCTGAGCAGGAAGCTGCACAGGGACGGGGTTCAATCCCAGGACCCTGAGATCATGACCTGAGCTGAAGGCAGACACTTAACCAACTGAGCCATCCAAATGCCCTTAATTCTACCTTTCCTTTCTTTCTTTCTTTTTTTTTCTAAGATTTTATTTATTTATTTGTTTGACAGAGAGAGTGAGAGAGCACAAGCTGGGGGGAGCAGCAAAGGGAGAAGAAGACTCCCCGCTGAGCAGGGAGCCTGATGCGGGGCTTGATCCCAGGACCCTAGGATCATGACCTGAGCCAAAGGCAGACACTTAACCAACTGAGCCACCCAGGCGCCCCATAATTCTACCTTTCTAAAATAAGTATTTCCGGGGCACCTGGGTGGCTCAGCCGTTAAGTGTCTGCCTTTGGCTCAGGTCATGATCCCAGTGTTCTGGCATCGGGCTCCCTGCTCAGCAGGAAGCCTGCTTCTCCCTCTCCCACTCCCCTCTCACTATCTCTCTGTCAAATAAATAAAATCCTTAAATAAAATAAAATATTTCCTTCCAGTTTGCACCTAATGTATTTTTTTTTTAATTTTAAAAGTCAGAAAAAGTCAGTTGTTTTTTCTTATAATTTCTAAAGCTCTGCCATAGATTTCTAACAGTTGCTGATGGTCACCTGCTACACGAGCTCCCAGCAGCCGGCAAACAATCCGGCCATGAGCAGACGAGGCCAGAGAGGTACACTGGGGTTGCTTCGCCTTGCTGCTGGTACTGATAACTTCCTGCTTCAGTCTGTCTACAACGATCTTGCCTTCTAAGCCTTCTAAGCCCCAGATCTTGATGCTGGGGCCCATGGCAGCATAGAGCCCGAATCGGTTAGGACTGAAGCCCAGGGCACTGAGGATGTCCCCACCACCTAGAATATAAAGATGCTTGCCTTTGTGGAGGTCCCACAGCATGGCCTGGCCCTCCTTCCCTCCGGAAGCACAGAGGGATCCATCTGGAGACACAGTCACAGTGTTCGAGTAGCCTGTGTGAACAACGTGATTGGTCTTCAGCTTGTAGTTTGCCTCATTCCATACACTGACCAGCTTTTCCCAGCCACAGGCGACGATGATGGGATTGCTGCTATTGGATAAGAAGCAGACACAAGACACCCACTCCGAAGGGCTCTCATCCTGGACAGTATATTTGCATACACCCAGAGTATTCTGCTGCTTGATGGTTTTATCTATGGGGCCAGAGATAATTTGCAGGGTTGTCAGAGGAGAACACCCCACTCAGCACATCCTTGGTATGGCCTTCAAATCTGCGTGTGGTGGTACCCGTTGTGAGATCCCAAAGCAGAAGGGCTCCCTCACAGGAGTCTGTGAGGGCAAACTGGCCACTGAGGAGATGACCCTGAGAAGCATGCGGTGGATGCCCTAGTTAGTCTCCTCCCTGGTCAGCTTCTATGTAATGATGGTCTTATCTCAAGAGGCAGACAGTATCATGTCCAGGAACTGGGGAATGGTGGGAATCTGCGACAACCAGCCATTGTGGTCCTTGAGGGTACCACAAAGTGTCATCTGCTCAGTCATGGCAGTGGCGAGAGTGGCTGTCCCCACAGTGATAAGGATGGAACTGGATGGCTCAGAGGGACTAGCACGATGGCAGCTCGACCACAGCCCTACTGAGGAATAAAGAGCTGCATCTGATATATTTCTATTTTTCCACATGTAGAATCCCAGTGATATAACTGTCTGCTTTTTCACTTATATTAAAAAATAAAAGCTTTGGGTGCCTGGGTGGCTCAGTTGGTTAAGTGTCTGCCTTCGGCTCAGGTCATGATCTCAGGGTCCTGGGATGGAGGCCCACATTGGGCTCCCTGCTCTGCGGGGATCCTGCTTCTCTGCCCCTCCCCTGGCTCGTTCTTTCTCTCCCTTTCTCTCTCTCTCAAATAAATAAATGAAATCTTTTTTAAAAAAATAAAAATAAATAAAAATAAAGGCTTTTCTCCATGCCTGGACTTCATAAATGTAATTTAATAGCTATATATGTAATATAATGTAACTGTAAACAGAAATATAATTTAATAATTCCATCTATTCCAATAGGTATATAATTTACATGATATTCATAATTTATATTATCTAGTCACTAGACATTTTAATTTTTTCCCCAACGGAAAGAGGGATTATTGGGTCAAAAATCTATGAACAGTTCTTGCTGTGTATTATGTAAAATCCATTCTCAAAAGAATTATTCCAAGTCACTCCACCAGCCAGCCACGGGTGTACATGTATGGATGTTTCATTTAACATGCAAAAGATACTGTCTTTGGAACTGTCTTCTATTTCTCTTTTTCTTGTATAATAGGTATCACATGTTACCTTAGTGGACATCATATAAATTAAAATCTGAATTTCAGAAGGATTAAGTAAGACTTAAGAACGGAGACAAAAAATGAAAGCATGCAAGTATGCAATTTTTCTATTTTTAAATCGTTTGAAAGTTAGCACTATTAATGTATACTTTTCATAATTCTTTTCCCTGTTTTAGACACCATAACGTACAGAGAAGAATGTAATCTTGCATGGGCATGCTATCCTACCAGGCAAGACTCTGGTTTCACAGAGCATTAAAACAAAGATGCAGATCTGTCATTTCATACTCCACCAAAAAACAGGTATACCTTGTGAGGGAAAGAACTGTAAGGAAAAGAAGATAAGAATCAGAGGAGGGAAAACCTAGAGATTTCATTTGAGAGGATTTCACAAAGAAGAGGGGTTAAAACTGATGAACCAATACCATTCACCAACAGCCCATGCTTTTCTGACACTTGATGCATCTACCTTCCTTGTTCCAGGGTCTGAATCTTTCTTTAAGACAAGTATCCAAGCTGTAAATCTACAGGGAGCTTTACTTAGGAAGCAGTAACAGGCTGATGTTGGGCTACGTGGCCCTTGATGAGGACTCGGGAACAATCTTTAACTCTGGAATTCTGCCAAGAATGAGGCACAGCTCTGGGCTAGACTTAGGACAATGAAGACCGAAATGACTGACACATTTAAACAGTTCTGGTGAGACTGCAGAGACTAGCAGCCCTAAAATAGATTGCATGCAAACTTGATAGACTGTTTTCAACTCCTTGCTTACCAGAGAAACATATGTAGTCTTCATAAAAGCACATAGCAGGTTATATGATGATTATGTTCCAAATGCCATACGCTAAACTTTTGGATTTATACAATTCACCCATAGGCTTTTAAGTATATATAACAGCAAAAAAAAAAAAAAAAAAAAAAAAAAAGCAGGTCAGAAAAAAGACTATTTCTAAGAAAACCCAAATCATTCTACAATTATTCTTCAAGAGTACTGAGGGTAATTTATGTGAGTTGCTTAGCGCATTCAACCCTTCATTCATTCAGCAAATTTTTACTGAGTACCTATTAGGCGATAGAAATTCAGTGATGAATAAAGGTCCTTGCCCTCTGGGAACAGACATTTTCAAAGGTGCAACAAGAGAGGGCAGACAAATAAATGCGATGCCTCTAATGAATTCAATTAATAAACATAATTTATGTAACAAAATTGCGTTAAGTCCTCGAAGTTCACATAAAGAACTTAAGTGGAGGATGACAAAGTTGAGGAGGTGGGAAGAGCCTAAACGAGATGGCCCTTTGCACTTTCCAGCACCTACCGTTTCCAAGATCTATGCGCGTCCTTCCTTCTTCCTCTGGCCCACACCAGTTCACCGAGGTGGCAATGCCCCCACCCCGCATGCACACAGCCACGCACACGCACTCCTCTTTTCTGAAGCCAGGCTTGGCTCCAGTATTATGAGACTAGAAAACGCTGCTTTAAAGAAACTGCAGGCAATAGGCACTCCCAGCTGCCCAAAATCGTACTTGGTTATTGAAGCTGCAGCTTGGTGGGTTGTTTTTTTTTTTTTCCAATCACCACTTTAATTTCTCGTAGCACATTAACCAAGAAACCACTGAACAAAGAGCATTTGAGAAAAAAAGTACCTTACTTTAAACACAGAGAGAGAAAAACCTGGGGGTAGGAGAGGAGGGTCGGCACTCACCAAGCACCGGTCGCAATCGGTTCACTACTAGTTCGGACACCGTGGAATCGACTCTCCCGAGGTTAGAAGTAATCTAACTCTAGTCCTCAGGTCAGTCCTCACCAACTCAAAATAAATTAGATAAACCCTATCTGGGAACTTGTACCTGAAGGCTGCTTTCTGCAAGTCTCTCAGAGAAGGTTCAAGAAGCGCAGCAATGGGTGGGGCGCCTGGGTGGCACAGCAGTTAAGCATCTGCCTTCGGCTCAGGGCGCGATCCCGTCGTTATGGGATCGAGCCCCACGTCAGGCTCCTCCGCTATGAGCCTGCTTCTTCCTCTCCCACTCCCCCTGCTTGTGTTCCCTCTCTCGCTGGCTGTCTCTGTCTCTGTAATAAATAAATAAAATCTTAAAAAAAAAAAAAAAAAAGAAGCCCAGCAATGGGGATCCCACCAACTGCGTACATCTCACTGGGCTAGGAGGGGGAGGAGGAGGGACAACTCCCAGGCTTTGACTCCCACACACTCCCACTTTTGTGCTTGACTAAGAGCGAGGGCAGGCATATGTTGGTGTCTAGGATGGCCTTCTTGTCTTACATGAAAACCAAGAGTCACGTTGTAGTTCTGTTAAATCTGCCCCAAGGCACAGGTCTTAATTTTTTATTTTGGCAAAACTTCAGTTAGAATGAAGTCACAGAAAAGCGCTCAAAGGTGCCATAGACTCTTGCTGGCTCTTTCTGGCCACAGCTTCAAGAGATATGCATCAGGTCTCCTGAACTGGACTCACTTGGGATAGTTTAACCTTAAAGAGGAAGCAAATGAATAACAGGTTTAGTTTTTGTTATTAAGTAATACGCAGTCACCAAGAAAGAACTGCAGTTCAATTTAATCCCATTAATTACCTGGAGGTCTTGTTAAAAGTTAAGATTTATCCAAAACCCTCAGAGGTACTTATACGGTCTGGTAAATCCATTGATATAAAGATGCGAAAACCATGCCTTCACTCAAAGAAATAAATGCCAAAGTGTGATAGTTGGGGCTTTGGCGCTTAGTGGGAGTGTTAGGGACAGCCCCTGACCTCACACCTGGACGGGTTTTTTATTCAATCTGTATGAGCTCAGCGCTGCTGGTTGATAGTGCTGATTACGCAGCTGTCACGATGCAAACCCTTGGTCATTTGTAGGCTATGTACACAACCCAAGTTGGTTTATAGACAACAAAAAGACAAAAAATCCATTTATATCAGTGGGATAAAGATGTAATTAAGAAGATTTTTTACATCTGTCCTTCCCAAGCACAGCGGCCGCCTCAGCAGTGCCTGGCTTGGAGTTGCCAGAAGATCTGCTGCTTGTGTCTTGGGCCACATGGGTGGGTGTTAAGGAGCCCATAGGGTACGATGCTCATTTCCTGCATTCTAGGCAAACAGCAGGTGCACTGCCTTCTGACTGTCTTGACAGGCAAAACCACCACAAATCCCAAAATTTGGTGGGCAATGTAAATCCATGAGAAGAGTGGAAGGGCACTGAAGGAGGAATAAGCACTTCCTATATGATGATAATGTGATGATGATAACACTCTAATGGTGGAGTATTTGAGATTATTAAATAAATACAGTTAACTCTAGCTCCTAATTCACATATAACGGTCATATCAAGAGCCATGTAGTGTCTTTATCAGGTAAAGATTTTACCTCTCTCTCATTCCAGTTGAGCAAGGAGGTTGCGTGGCATAAACGTAGTCCCCGTAGAAAAGAGGATGAAGGAGAAAGCCTGTCCTGATCAGTACCTGGAAATCAAGGGTAAGAGTGAGGAGGGGAAGTAAGCTATTTGACATGTGAACTGACTGGTGTGGATGCAAAGGATTATTATATAGGTTTGAATGAAAAGCCAAAATCAAAGGAGTTTTTGACACACTCTCCATCTGGAATCTTGGAATGAGACCTGCATGCCAAGGACTCTGCCAACCTCTGGCAAGGGGTTCAGATGGATGGGTTGAGGGAAAGTAGAAGAAAAGACAGTGTTCCTTGTTCCCTTCAGTGTGTGCCCGGTGTGCAAAGAATCCAGAAAGATGGGACACCTGGGTGGCTCAGTCAGTTAAGCATCTGCCTTCCGCTCGGGTCATGATCTCAGAGTCCTGGGATCGAGTCCTGTGTCCGACTTCCTCTGCCCCTTCCCTCTGTTTGTGCTCTCTCTCTCAAATAAATAAATAAAATCTTTTTTTTTTTTTTTTAAAGAGCGCGAGGAGTACCTTTTGTTCTAATGTTTGGTCTTTGACCCCATACTTAACACAGAGCTCCTAAATCCCTTGGAATTTTCTGGGTGAACCTTTTTTGTTCTAATGAGGTGACTCTTGTTGGGCTCTTGAATGGGTAGCTGGTCACCAGAAAGACTAAGTCATGATAAGAAGCTTGGAATTTTAAGTCCCATCCCCCTTTCTCCAGAGAGAGGAAAAGGGCTGAAAATGGAGTTAATGATCCAACATGTCTACCTGAGGAAACCTCCATAAAAATCCCAAAAGCGTGGGGTGTGAAGAGCTTCCAAGATGATAAGTACACAGAGGTGCTGGAGGGGTGGGTGGGCAGAGAGGGCACAGAAACTCCATGTTCCTTCCCTCATACCTGGTCCCACACATGCATCTCCTTCATCTGGATGTCCACCTGCATCCTTTATCATATCATTTTATAATAAACTGGTAAACAGTAAGTGAACTGTTCTCCTGAGCTTGCAGGTGGCATGTGAGGTAGGGTCGGGACAGTTGTGGGGTTGAGCTTTTAGCCTGTAAGATCTGATGCTACCTCCAGATGGATAGCGCCCCAACTAGTTAAATTACAGCACATCCAGGTGGTGTTGCAGAGAACTGCTTGGTGAAGGAAAACTCCCATAGGTGTTGTGAGTGAGGCAGCGCCCTGGGAGGAAAAGAGAAGCACAGGAGGAAGACAAGTTTTCTTTATACCATCTTTGGAGAAAATATGATAAGGAAAGGGGCAATAGCTCCATTATGAAGACAGAGTTTTGACTGGCTAAATACTTCCTTGGAAGTCTTTTAAAACCAGTAGAAGGTAAAGTGGTTTCTTTCACACCCCAAAGCAGCCCTCTGCTATCTAGCAGTGGGTTATGAGAAAGGTCTCTTACAGGAAGTAGAGAAGCTGCATTTTCCTTGAACATCTAGGTGGACTGTATAAATCACTGTATAGTAAGTACTATTATTACCCCCCTTTTACAGGTGAGGAAATTGAGGCATAGAAATATTAAGTAACTTTCTCCAAGTCAGTGATGGGGTGAGGATTTGAACGCAAGCACTGAAGATATAGAACCCACACTCTTAACCCCATACTGTGTGTTCTCAAAACCTTCCTGTTGTGTGGCATACATTTCAAAGAGCTTCGCACATAGCTCGCCATTAATCCGACCAAGAACAATTTTGAAATTATACTGTTTGATGACAAAAGAGCTCATGTATATAAATTGTGTGTATATTCTTATCTAGAGAGAATTATCTGTCATGATATTCACCAGGAGATTGAGAATTGTTGACCCTGGGTAGTAGAATTTGAGATGATTTTTAAATTTTTCTTCATTCTTTCCTGTTCAGTTAAAAATTTTATAAGATTATTGCTTCACTTTATAAGTAGAAAAATACAGTGAGGTTTGTATTAATCAGGAGAGAACTGGCTTCACTACAATAATAAATCTCAAAATCTCAGTGGCTTAACACATGCAATTTTCTTTTCTGCTGCAGATCTGGCAGCTTCCTTTCAAATCATAACTCAGCAATTGAATCTGCTTCTATATTATAGTTCCACCACTTCAACCCTTGGTTCCTAGGGTCATAGAGGTAAGGGATAAAGGAGAATGAAGAATTTACACCTGTTATTAAATGCCTCCATTGGCCCAGAACCAATCACATGACCCCACTTAAACTATAAGGGGTGGGCATGTAGTCTACCATGTGCCCCCGAGGGAAAGAACCTGACATAGGCCAATGCAAGTAATCTCTTTTATAATGTGATTTCCATGTGAAGAGCTTAATAAAAGAGCAAGGCCTCCAGAGTCAGTCTGCCTGGGTTCGTATCCCAGCTTAGGCATTTAGTGACTATGTGACTTTGAGCAAGTTATTCAACCTCATTGTGCCTATTTCCTCATCTGTCCAATGAGGAAAATAATACTGCTGTGCATGTCAGATGAAGTCGTATGTTGACATGCAGAGTAGATTGTTCACAGAGATGACTAACACAACCCTTCCTATCCTTGTATGCCTGGCCATTTGCAGTGTGATTTTTCCTCTCCCCCATAAAAGCAGAGAGTTTATCACCCTACCCTTGGATCTGGGTTCTACCTGTAATTGGCTTTGATCGATAGAATGTCATGGAAGTGATATGTGGGATTTCTCAGCCTCGAAGTCAATGAGCCTTGCAGCTTCTGCTCTTAGTTCTTGGAATTCTGCCCTGAAACCTCCATGTGAAGAAGCCTGGCCTGGCTAATGGAGGATAAGAGGTCACTGAAGGAGAGACGAGCTGTCCTAGTGGAGGGCCCTTATACCAACCGGCTAACAGCTCCCACCAATTGCCAGACATATGAGAGGGGACACGTTAGGCTATCAGAGCCGCCAGATAATTTGCAGCCACACGCATAACCACAGGTAAGAAAAGAAGAAAAACCATTCAGCTGAGTCCAGCCCAAATTGCTGACTCACAGAATCATGAGTAAATAAAATGGTTGTTGTTTTAAGCTCCCAAGTTTAGCACAGTGTCTGTCTCAGCTTCATCACATTGCTTAACACAGTTCCTGGCACATAATAAGTACTTAATAAATGTCAAGAAGTGTTATCACTTCTTCGTCTAATTGAAAGCTCATCATATTTATAGAAGGCAGCAGAGATTTCTAATCTTATTTCATAGGTGAGGAAATGAAGGCTCAGAAGTGGTAAATAGTTTGTCCGATATCACAGAATCCCTAAGGAGTCAACTGAGCATTTAAGACTTGACCTTGTAAATCCTTCAAGGCCTATTCTCCACAAATAAATCCTTTTATGAATAGGAATAGGAACCACAGTGGAATATCTGCTCCTACAATTTTTAAATTACTAGTTTCCCAGCAAACTGCATAACCATGCTCCCAGTGCCCAAGTATTTCTTTCTTTCTTTTTTTTAGGATTTTATTTATTTATTTGAGAGAGAGAGAGCACAAGCCAGGGAGGTGAGAGGCAGAGGGAGAAGCAAACTCCCCACTGAGCAGGGAGCCCAATGAGGGGCTCGATCCCAAGACCCTGGGACCATGACCTCAGCCGAACGCAGACGCTTAACTGACTGAGCCACCCAGGCGCCCCCAAGTATTTCTTGTTAATGACCTCTAGTACCTGCAGCTTCAGGTTGAACTTCAGAGAAAAAGAAGTAATTTGTTTTAATGGCAAAGAACCTGGTTTTTTTGGAGAAGACTTAAAAAAGATGATCTCTTTGAAATCACAAATGAGATTTGCAGAGTATCCATCAGCGGTGATCAAAATTCCCTGAGAATGAGTTCTACCACTTTCGTGATAGACCCCACTGACCTGTCAGTCACAAGTATCTACAAGTTCCAAAATCCGCTAGTTCCCCACCAATTCCTGCAAGCATATTTGGTCATGTAAGCATCTCCGTGATTTTTAAAGGTTCTTGCTCTCTTCCAGGTAAAGGATGAGTTCTATTCCATTGAGCCAACAGAGATCTATCTCTTCTGCATGTAAATATTTCTAATCCTCCTTCTCTGCCAAAGTAGACCTGCAAATACAGCTAATTCATCTCTTCCTTTCATTCCCTTATAAACAATTCATCAGGAAGTCCTGTGGACTTTACCTTCCAACACTATCCCAAGTACAATACTCCTCGCCATCTCTGCTATTACAGTCCCTAGACTAAGATATCACTGTCTTTAACTTGAACTAGTGGTAGCCTCTAACTGGTTGCCCAGCTTCCCCTCTCTCTAGAACAGAACTTTTTGCAATGATGGAAATGTTCTATGCCTACACTTCCAATATGGCTGCCGCTAACTACATGTAGCTATTTGAAATGTGTCTGGTGTAACCTGGGAACGAAATTTTAGTTAATTTTAATTGATTTAAATTTGAATAGTCACATGAGGCTAGTGGTTACCATATTGGACAACACAGATAAAGGGCATTATGTAATTTGCTTTATACTTCTTCAGAGAACTTTCTCTAGCCATCAACCCTAAATCCTATTCTATTCAAAACATTATAAATCATACATTTATAGTATTTATCATAAACTGAAACTATCTCACATGTGTATTTATTTCTATGTATTTTTTTCTAGTTTTGATTGTGTTCTCCATCAGAAGAAAAGGCCACTAAATCCAAAGACTTGGCTTATTTATCACCATCCTAGTGTCTTGATGTATCAGGGAATCTGGGCCCTTGAGGTGAGAGCCCAATGGCAATACCAGTGGCTCAGTGTTTCTTTGACTATTACACTTTGAGGGTATTACATGTTGTTTTTCCCATGACTTAGCACTTACTGAGTGCAAGCAGCACGTCCTAAAAGAGAATGAACCAGGCCCTGGTGGTTGGGCTTAGACTTACTCTGGGAAGGTATGACAGCTGTGGAAATCATTTAGCCTTTCTTTATCTTTCTCCGTAAGATTCTGACCGTTTCTTCTTACTAGGGGCCAAAGAAATAACCTCTGGTGAGAATGAAATCATGAAGAGTCCTGACATCCTCTCATCTCTCTGAACACAGCAAATGTGAATAAAAGATCTCAGGAAGAATTTACAAACTTGCTGCTCAGTCACCAACCTTCGGGAGAAACTATGGATTGACTGCTGCCTGCGATGAGGTCTCCAGAAACTGCCACAGCTTTCCAGGTGAGCTCATGGTGCTGGTAATGAGACACTGCTGACACTCACAGCTGAGTTTTAGCCCCAATCCCAACACTGACTCACCTGGAAACTCTCTAATTTCCTGAAGGATCTTTTACAGGGACAAACCACACTTACCAAACCTTTCCTGATCTGAAAAACCCAGACTAAAGATGAACCAAATAAAGCCCAGGGATTTGGTATTTTAGCCATGTTCTTTCATGTGTCACTACCTATAAGGCAGGTTTACACAGAGTGGCCATGAAATGGTTAAACAGCACAATTCCTGATTACTTCTGTAGTCAGAAATGTTTGAGAGAGTTTCATAGAATCAGGACTTCTGTGCAGAGAGGAAAACATTTCAAGTCAAGGATTCATTCACTCATTCATCAACTCCTTCATTCATTCATTTCCTTCCATAAAGATTTAGGAAGCTCCGGCTATGTGTCAATAACTCTGCAGAGGTGTGGGTAAACAGACGAATGCAATGTAGCCAGTGGTTTTTGACCTGAGACAATTCTCCACCACCTTTCTGATAAGAGACAGCCCTTCCCCAGCATGACAGTGTTGGCCAACAGCAGTGCTCCATTCCCCCAGCCTTAGTAATGTTCCTTTCGGGAATTTTCATATGGGACTAAAAACAAAGACTGCCATTTGCCTCTGGGGACACCATTCCAAAAACCTAGTACCGTCATAGCCAAATGATCCGTTATGTTAGGGAACAATGTCTGCAGTTGGAGTGAAGGAAGCCACTACACAGACCGAAGCAGAGTGAGGGGTAAAGGAAGAGAAGAAGAGAGAAGAGTAGGGAAAAGAAGGAGGAGAGGAAGGGAGTAAGGGGAGTAAGATTTAAGACCACTTGGTATTATTTTCTGCCTGGATCCAGCCATGCCAGATACCAACAGCACCCCTCCCTTTTAAAAAAATCAATTTCATAATCCTGAGATAACCAATATTGGCCTCCTCCCATGTATACTTTTTCTTTTTGCTTATGATTTCAGTTACCTGCAACTGAGAGAATTTAGATGAAATCAGAGAATTTGAGGAGGTCACTTTAGTAGCAGAACAATCATATTTATAACCGTTAAACAAATGTGACGTAGGCATAAATACAATATACAGTCGTGGCAGAAAAGGGAAAGGACCAACTCCGCTTGGATGGTTCCTAGGCCAGAGACCAGGGCTTGGTTTATTCTTTTTGGGGACATGTTGCCCTGTACTCAGTAAATGCGAAGTCATTGAGAAAACATCATGCAGTTACCCTGTCACTCAAGAAAAAGGCTTTGTGACACGAAGTTAAGTCTGGAAGAGCATAAATCTGCCAAGCAGAGAAACTGGGGAAGATACAAATGGAATGGTATTAGAAAAAATAGTCCTCAAAAGAAAAAGAGAGAGAGAAAAGGAAAAAAAATTTTTATTTAAAAAAAAAAGAGAGAAAAGGAAAAAAATAGACCTATGGTTCACTAGACGTGGTACCCTTGGTATGGCAGATTAGAGACATCCACAGATTCTTTGCTGCTCCTTCTAGTGAGAGGTAGCATCTAATTCCTCTACCCTGGACTGGCCTTAGCGACTTGCCTGGTCAATAAAATGCTGTAGAAATTATATTCTGGGATTCCTAGATCATAAACAGTTGTTGTTTTATGCCACTAAGTTTTGAGATGATTTGTTATGTAGCAATACAAACCAAACAACATAACCAAAACAGCTGGCATAAAAGGAGAGTGGTTTTCATGTTGAAGGCCAAGCTACAAAAATTGGCAGATCCTCGAGGCATGTGTAGAAAGCTTGGATTTCATCTTGTAAGTTTTGAGGATCCATTGAATACTTGCATTCTAGGACAATCATTCCAATGATATTATGGAGACCGGATTGGAAGGGAACCAATCTAGAATTAGGGATAGAAACCAGGTGTAAATAACTGCAGCAATGTGGGCATGAGATGTGAGGACCTGCCCTAAGGTAGCAGCAAGGGGGACTGAGAGGAAGGGTCAGTTAAATGGCACAATGGAGGCAGAAATGGGGCACTGAATGAATGAGAAACATAAAGGAGAGAGGTAAATATCAAGGCTTGGATGACTGAAATGGACATTACCAGATTAGAAACTAGATGAGGGTGAAATGATTTGGACAGAGTGATGAAGAGTTCAGTTCTTGACACAATGAACTTGGGGAAATCTGAATGGAGATATCTACTAAACACTTAGCTCACAGCTGCAGTAAAATGATTATTCATATGTTTTGCTTAGCATCTGTCTTTCCTAGCTAGACTTTAAGCAGAGACTATTTTTGTCTTATTGACCATTAAATACCCAGCACCTGACAGTGTTTCTAGAACACAGCCAACCTTCAATGAGTAATTGTTGAATTAACGAATGAATGAAATGATGTCCAGCAGGGGACTCTACCACAGTAGTTCTCAACTTTAGATAAATATAGGAATTATCTGGATAGCTTTCAAAGCCACTGATGCCTGGGTCCCCCTACCCTTCTCCCAGAGATTCTGATTAAATTGGTCTTGGTTGCAGCCTTGACATTAGGACTCTTTAAAATCCCCAGCTGATTCTGGTGAACAGTAAATATTGGATGTGTGAATCAGGACATGATCTGCATATAAACAACTATGACCTTAAAGTTGTTCCTGTCCCAAAAGAAAGTTAAAGTAGACTATAAAACTCTTCCCACTATAAAATTACTTCCCATAAGTTCTGTCCACAAAATGGAGCAGAGGAGCAAAAGGAGGAGCCCTTATCAAGGGTATGGGAGACAGCAGCCGGCATTTTGCCAGTAAAGGAAATAAACCTCCTTAAGTTTTCAAGTTACATGGAATTATACAGTAGATAATTAAAAACAGCATTAGCCAGACTCACAGAAAACTAGAAATACAGTTTTGGACTTCAAACAATACCATCAAGCAAGTATAAGAGAATGCACAGCCTGGGAGAAAATATTTGCAAAACTATATCTGATAAGAAACTTGTATCCAGAATATGTAAAGAAATCTTATAACTCAATATTAACCCAAATAACCTAATTTTAAAATAGGCAAACAGTCTTAAATATCTTTTGTAAGGTAACGACTTCTTCATCTGTATTTCCAGTCCAGATCTTTCTTTTGAGCTCTAGCCTCATTATGTCCAACTCTGCAGGGCATCTCCAGTAGGATGACAAACCCCAAAGATCCAGAACTGAATTCATTATGGGCCCCCACCCAGCTGTCCAGCTCATAACCTTGAGAGTTATCTTCTGTGCCATCCCTTCTCTCATATTCCGTACCTAATCAATGACTGAGTTCTACTCGGTTACTCTTAAAATGATCCAATTCTATCTAACACCACTGCCTGTACCTGCCTCTGTGCAAAAGTTCAGCTTTGGTTCTCCCTGACAGACTTCTACTGGTTGATCTTTAAGGTTCAGCTCAGCCAGCATGTCTCCATGAAGGCCTTTCTTAACGTTTCCATCCCTACCCCATGAGGCTGAGGTGGTGTCCCTTCTCTGTGTTTCTAGATACTCTGTTATCCTTTATAGCACTCTTCATACCCTTATAATAGGTTATCTTTTTATCAGTCTCCTTCACTAGACTAAAAATTCCCTGAAGACAGAGAATGTGTTTAGTTCATTGTGAACCTCCATTACACATAACACCCCAGGCCTGGTACAAAGTCATTGTTGAACTCAACTTGAAGGAAGACTGGAAATAAAGCCTACATTAGTACATGTGAGAGCTCATGTCTAAAAGTTGACTCAAAGTGTGTTCCATGAAATACTATTTCCTTGGAGGTAAGAGGAAATTAAGTTCTATGGCCAAATTAATATGGGAAAAAACATTATATCTTCCTTTTAAAGATTATTGAAGGGGCACCTGGATGGCTCAGTCAGTTAAGCATCTGACTCTTGATCTCAGCTCAGGTCTTGATCTGAGGGTTCTGAGTCAAGCCCCACATTGGGCTCCCCAGTGTGGAGCCTACTTTAAAAAAAAAAAAGGATTATTGAAGATTCACAATGTTTTCTAACATATCAAATACTACGAGAAGTCTTGCAATACAGAAGTCTTTTTAAATTTTGTTATCTGATTTCCCAAGCAGATTGAACATGGGATCATTTGTTAATATCCTGTGGAATGAACGGCCAACAGATGTCTTTTAGGGTGTTAGATCAGTATATCTCACCCTGCTTTTGGAGAAGCTGTTCCCCTCCACCTACAGTGGGATCAGCAAAATTTTTTTGCAATGGGTCAGATAATAAATATTTATACTTCTTTTTTTTAAGAGGGAGAGAGAGGTGGGGAGAGGGGCAGAGAGAGAGGGGGAAAGAGAGAGAATCTTAAGCAGGTTCCATGCCTAGTGTGGAGCCCAACGTGGGGCTCCACCTCACACCCCTGAGGTCTTGAGGAGCCAAAATCAAGAGTTGGATGCTTAACTGAGTCACCCAGGAGCCCCAATATTTATACTTTTCTGACCACATACATCCCTGTTACATATTCTTCTTTGCTAGTACCCACCCCCAACTTTTTAAAAATGCAAAAAATCCTTCTCTGCTCAATGTGTGCCCCCCCCAAAAAAAAAAAAATCAGATGCCAGAGGCCCATAATCGCCAACATCTGCCCTGGATCTGCGTATTTTCATCTGGGCTACCACTCTCTTGGCCACATCTAGGGATGGCTAAATAAACCAAGCTGGGACAATTAGAATCTCTTCCTTAGGACATTAGACTATGCCTAAGAGATATCTGATCTTTTAAAATAAAGAGAGGGGAACCTAAGAATAATTCACAATAATTGTGTCCTGCCATGCGGCCTGAGAGTGGAAAGACAGACCCCATGAGAGATGGGAATAAAGCAACTGAGAAGGAGAGATAAACAATGGGTAGAGGATTGCCTGGATATCCTACAGTCCCCAGGGTCTGTGTCCAGTCTTTCCTGTGTTTCATTGCATTGCTGCCCTTACATACCATGAATATCTCTCCCCAACACTGTCCTCAAAGTACATTCTGTTCTTTCATCTAAGATAAGTAGAGGTGGTTTCTGTCACATGCAACCAAAAGGGATCTAATAAATACACTTTGGAAAATTAAAAAAAGAAAATAGGCAACCGATTTCAATAAGTATTTCTCCAAAGAAGACATGCAAATTAGTTAAAAAATCAATGTCATTAGTCATTGGGGAAATGAGAATCAAAATCAAAACCAGATAATACTTCACAAACACTAAGATGGCTATCATTTGGGGGAAAAAACAAAAAATAAGTGTGGGCAAAAATGTTGAAAAAGTGGAACCCTCATATATTGCCACCTTCATCTATATGGCAATATAAAATGGTACAAACCACTTTTCAAAAATCTTCCAAAATGTTAAACACAGTTTCTGTGTGACTTAGCAATTCCATTCCTAGGTATCAACACAAGAGAAATGAACGTCTGTACAGAGATGTGTACTTAAATTTGTTCCTAGCAGCATTATTCATAATAGCCCAAAAGTGGAAACAACCCAAATGTCCATCAACTGGTGAATGGATAAACGAAATGTGGTCTATATCCATACAGTGTAATAACATTCAGGAATTTAAAAAACCCAAGTAGATTTTTAGGCCAATGAAACTACTATGGATGATTTTATAATGATGGAGATACGGCATTGTACATTTACCCAGACCCACAGCATGTGCCACACCAAAAGTGGGGACCTAAGGTAAACCATGGACTTTGGGTGATAGATTACGTGTCAGTGTAGGTTCACCCTCGGTAACAAACGCACCGCTCTGATGAGTGCCGCTGTTAATGGGGGAGGTTATATATATGTAGGGCAGGAAGTATACAGGAAATCTCTGTCTTCCTCTCCACTGTGTTGTGAACCTGCTCTTACAGGTTTTTAAAAATACAGGGGTGCCTTGGTGGCTCAGTCGGTTAAGCAGTGGCTCTTGATTTCAGCTCAGGTCATGATCTTAGGGTCCTGGGATTGAGCCCCGCCTCGGGCTCCCCATTCAGCACGGAGTCTGCTTGTCCCTCTTCTTGTCCCTCTGCCCCTCTGTCTGCTTGTGCTCTTTCTCAAATAAATAAATAAATAAATAAATAAATAAATAAATAAATAAAATCTTTTTAAAAAATTTTTTAAAAATACAGTTAGTTGATTAAGAGCAGATACAGAATAATGCCTTCTACGTGATTCCATTTTTATTCTGTTCAAAAACTGGCTGAACTAATTACTATGGTATTACCAAGGATTTTGGTGTCTTATAAGGAAGGGGTGAAGTTGAGAACGGGACATGAGGAGGCTGCTGCAGCCCAGCAGTGTTTTATTTCTTGACACGTCTGGTGGTTTCATGAGTGTTTACTATAAAAAAATTCTGTTTTGTAAAAATATGTGCACTTTTCTGTACCCAGGTTATACTTTTCAGTAAAAATTTATTTTAAGAAGAAAAAAGAAGAGGGACGCCTGGGTGGCTCAGTGGGTTAACCATCTGCCTTCGGCTCAGGTCATGATCCCAGGGTCCTGGGATCAAGCCTGGCATCAGGTTCCCTGCTCAGCAGAGCCTGCTTTTGCCTCTCTCTCTGCGGCTCCCCCTGCTTGTGCTCTCTCACTCTCTCTCTGTCGAATAAATAAATAAAATCTTAAAAAAAAAAAAAAAAGTCCTGACATATGCTACAATATACATGAACTTAAAAAATTAAGTTTTATAAAATCATATACTAATTGAAAGAAGCCAAACATAAAACACCATGTTGTATAAATGACTTGACAGGGCAAATCTATGGAGACAGAAAGTAAATTAGTGGCTGCCCAGGCCTGGAGTTGGAGATGGGAGTGATTGCAAACGGGCACGAAGTTTCTGTTTGGAGGTTGGAAATGTTCTAAAATTAGTTTGTGGTGATAGTTGCATGACTTTGAAAATATACTTAAAAAATTATATTTTACATTTTAAATGGGAGAGTTTAATGGCATATTGATTATATCTCAATAAAGCAGTGAAAAAATGTAGTTGAAATGGGCAAATGCTTCAAAAAATACAACTTACCAAAGCAAATACAAGGAGAAATAAAAAAAAATCTGAATGAAATAAAAAATCTAAATATCAGCAACACTGAATCTTTAATTAAAAACCATCCCACAAAAAAACCCTTAAAGTCAAAATACCTTTAGTAGTGAATTCTTCTGAACATTTAAGGAAAAAACCAAACAAACCAGTATTAAAAAACAAAAAAACTCTCTCACAGAGTAGAAAAGAGGAGAGAATAGATTTAATTCATTTTATAAGATCAGCATAACCTCAGAGTTTCCTTCTATTCCTAGATTACTAAAAGTTCACGAAGAATTGTTAAATTGTATCAACTATTTTTCTCTATCTATTGAGATGATTATATGGATTTTCTCTTTATATAAAAAAGATAATAAATATATTATGACCAAGTGGAATTTATGCCAGGAATGCAATCTTAGAATAGGCATAAAAGCACATATTATAAAAGATTGTTTCATTAGACTTCATGTCAAAAAATTAAGCATTTCTGAATTCAAAAGTCAAGAAATAACAAGTATTGGTGAGGATAGAGAGAAAAGGGAACACTTGTACACTGTCGGTGGAGTGCAGCCACTGTGGAAAACAGTATGAAGTTCCCACAAAGAATTAAAAATTGACCTACCATAAGATCCAGCCATCCCACTTCTGGGGATTTATCTAAAGCAAACAAAAACACTAACTCAAAAAGATATCACACCTGCACGCTCATTGTAGCATTGTTTATAATAGCCAAGATATGGAAACAATGTAGGGGTCCATCAATGGATGAATGGATAAAGAAATTATGTTTATATATTCAAGTGAATATTATTCAGCCATAAAAAAGAACAAAATCTGCCATCTGTGACAACATGGATGGACCTTGAGGGCATTCTGCTAAGTGAAATAGAGACAGAGAAAGACAAATACCGTATGATCTCATTAAATGTGGAATTTAAATTTTAAAAAGTAAATTAAAAAAAACACAACAAGCTCATGAATTCAGAGAACATACCGAAGGTTGCCAGAGAGGGTTCTGGGAGAGGGTGAAATGGGTAAAGAGGTCAGAAGGTACAAACTTCCAATTATAAAATAAAAAACTCATGGGACTGTAATGTCCAGCATGGTGACTATACTTAATACTACTGTATTGCATATTTGAAAGTTGCTAAGAGAATAAATCTTAAAAGTTCTCATCACAAGAAAAAAAAATTACAGCCACGTATGGTGATAAATGTTACCTAGACTTATTGTGGTGGTCATTTCACAGTATATACAAATAAATCATTGTGTTGTATACCTGGAATTAATATAATGTTACATGTCAATTATACCTCAATTTTTAAACAAACTTCAAAAAAAAGAGAGGAATGAAAATATATACAGGGGGTTAAAAAACTGAACCTAATGAAAACCAGTGTAACTTCATTAATAACAAACATACACATTTTAAATTTTAAAAGATTGTTAGAAATAGTTACTGTGTAATAGCAAAAATTTCAATTAATTGGGAAGATAGTATAATCTTAATACTAAATACATCTGACATGATAGGTCCAAAATATATAAAGCAAGAACTGACTATACTACAAAAGGATAAATATTATGTTGAGCACTTTTAACCTGGCAAACACTACTCTGCCCAGTGGTCAAGGTTAACATCACCAGTGGTAAGTTGTGTTGCTATCACATATTCCTAGTATGCTACATGAGAAAGACACTTTACCTTTGTGGCCTTTCCCACTAAACCTGCAACTCCCATCTGACCATGACAAAAGCATCAGACAATCCCAAATTGAGAGACATTTTACAAAATATCACAATAGTACTCTTCAAAACCGTCCAAGTCATACAAAACACGGCAAGACTGAGAAATTGTCACAGAACAGGGAATACTAGAAGACGGGATAACTAAATTCAGTGTGGAATCCCAAACTGAACTCTGAAACTGAAAAAGGATATTGGTGTTATATATTAATTATGTGTCAGAAAAATGAGTGAAATTCAAATAAAATCTGGAGTTTAGTTCATTGTAATGTGTCGATGTTGGGTTGCAAGTTGTAACAAATGTGTATGGTAATGTAAGATATTAACCTTAGAAGAAACTGTTACAGATAGACAGGAACTCTCTGTACTCCCTTTGCAACATTTTTGTAAAAATAAAGCTATTCTGGGGTGCCTGGGTGGCTCAGTTGGTTAAGCATCTGCCTTCGGCTCAGTTCATGATCTCAGGGTCCTGGGATCGAGTCCAGTCAGGCATCCTGCTCAGCAGGGAGTCTACTTCCTCCTCTCCTTCTGTCCCTCCCCACTGTCTGTGCTCTTTCTTGCTTTCTCTCTCTCTCAAATAAATAAACTCTTTACAAATAAATAAATAAATGCAGTTATTCTAAAATCAAAGTTTATTAGAAAATAAAAAAGGATTTCTGTTCATCAAAAGACACCCTTAAAACAAACCACTGACTGAAAGTATTTGTAATAAATACATTAATAAAGATTAATTTAACATATATAGATATAGATATATAAAACATCCATTGGTGTATCAAGGGCAGGGCAGTAGGAAAGTATGCCCTGGGTGCAGACAATAAAAGATCGTATTGTCTGTGAAGAATGTAAAAACAATAATAAAACTGACTAGAAGTCAGTCTGTACTTTATTATCATGGGCTGGAAATTTTAAACAATGTCATAATGAAATACTCATCTTGGAAAAAACATCATTTGTTGGTGTAAGTTCTAAACCTGAAATATGAGCCACAGACCTAAAATAACCTGAGATCCTTTCAGAGAGTCCTTGGGGTAAAAATATTTTCATAATATAAAACGTTACTTGCCTTCTCATTGGGTTGACCACGTGCACTGCTGGTCCAGAATCAATGGTGATTAAAACCGCTTACCCTGAGCCAGGGAATAACACAGATGGCGCAAGTGCACTTCGCAGTCTCACCACTAGACGCTCACAGTTAACATAACGAAGACCTAGTGTCACTTAAGAATCTCCCTAATGAAACAATAAACAATTTATTCAGTCTTAACCCTTGAGCACCCATCTTTTTCAAGTAATGAAATGAAGCCTAGAGCACTCTGCTGTCTCAAGGAAGAGCAAGTTAGTGATTATTTCACTTGTGAGCTGATCCAGCCATTCCTATGGAACACCATTTTGAGTTAAAAAAATATATACATATCTGATGGGGCCCCTGGGTGGCTCAGTTGGTTTAGCGTCCGACTCTTGGTCTCAGGTCAGGTTTTAATCTCAGAGTCGTGAGTTCAAGCCCCACATTGGGCTCCATGCTGGGTGTGGAGCCTGCTTAAAATATATATATCGATATACATGTCAGATAGACTATAGTTATTCAGACCTGCTTCTTTAGTAGGCATTATCTCAGAAATGATCTAAGTAAGCATAGCATTATCAAAGAAAACAACTTAAATATTCATAACCTAAAATTTGAGCTTTCAAACCAAAATGAATGTTGGAAATCCATATCTGCTGCTGTGAGCTTAAAAGCTTCCATGAGCACATACTCTTCTGATGAGATCAGTGGTGAAATGAACGAATGTGATGTTTTTGCCATTACAAAAAGAAATGTGTCAACATTTAGAAAAGCTGCATTGATTCGAGGAAATAACATTTGCCAAATCACCAATGCCCAATGCTACAAAGTCATGCATGAGAAAAAAGATTCATTGAGGATGGAAGATAGGCCAACAGATTTTAATGTAACAGAGTACGAAAAGTTTATTTATGTGGTTTCAGAGCACATTATAACTAACCTGTAAGGAACTACTTCTTGTCAAGTTTTGGTATAGCATCAATTCTTTGATATCTACAATTATTTCAGTAGGCTATTAAAGACCCTCTCTTCTCCAACTACATGTTTGCATGAGGCCAGATTCTTTTCATATATTTTAACTAGAATAATGCACTGTGACAAATTGGGTGCAGAAGCACATATGAGACTCCAGCTGCATAAACATAAGATGATGTCATTCTTACCAAGAAATTTTGTTTTGTTTTGGAAATTAATTATTTTTATAAATTTGCATTGTGCATGTTAATAAGCAGTGAATTGTGTCTTTTTAAGATGGAAATTTAGCTTAAAAATAAATATTTAATTTTTTTTTCAGTTTTAATTTCTTTTTTTTTTTTTTTTTTTTTTTTTTTAAATTTTTTTTTTNTTATTTATTTATTCGACAGAGATAGAGACAGCCAGCGAGAGAGAGAACACAAGCAGGGGGAGTGGGAGAGGAAGAAGCAGGCTCATAGCGGAGGAGCCTGGTGGGGCTCGATCCCATAATGCTGGGATCACGCCCTGAGCTGAAGGCAGACGCTTAACCGCTGTGCCACCCAGGCGCCCCTCAGTTTTAATTTCTAATAAGGCTGATATCAATAGATATAACGCAAAAGCAGAGAGCTCAATAATTTGTAAGAATGCAGTAACACCCTGAGAACAAAAAGGGTTTTTTTTTCCTGAGACCAAAAAGTTTGAGCACTGCTATTCTGAACTATAACTACTATTGTTGAATTTTAGTATTAGATATAAGTATCAAATTAGCATACCTTTATTACTTTTCCTGTAATGAGCATTTTATTGTATCTGGAAGCTAATTCAAAGAACTTCACTTCTTTTTTTTTTTAAGGTTTTATTTATTTATTTGTCAGAGAAAGAGAGAGAGAGGTCACACAAGCAGGGGGAGCTGCAGGCAGAGGGAGAAGCAGGCTCACCTCTGAGCTAAGAGCCTGATGCAGGACACCATCCCAGGACCCCGCAGGTTCATGACCTGAGCCCAAGGTAGATGCTTAATTAACCGACTGAGCTACGCAGGTGTCCCCAAATAACTTTACTTCTACAATTCATCAAATACACACAGACTCAGCTACATGCATTCATTTCAGAGAGAAAGTTGTTAATTCAGAATCATTCAAGTTTGCTTCATGCATAGTTCTTGTCTCCACCTCTGTGGAAACACATATTCCTATATTTAAATGGTGGATTCAAAATAACACGATAGAGCAGTGATCATAATAAAGACAAACAGAACTCAAGTCACTTCAATTCTGTAATTCTATGTGACCATTTGAGCTTTTATATGTGTTTAAAATTTAACACAGTGGAACAGTGGGAACTGTGAAGTACAATTTTTTTGAAGAGTGAATTTTAGTTCATAAATGAAATATTTCACTAGTTTTTAAGAGAGCTGAAATGTGTTCTTTTTAAATTGTTCATTGTTTTTTAACCTAAAGAACAAATCAAGAAAATAATTAGTTTTGCTACTTATTGCATTATTGTTGTTGAAAAGAATTTTGTCATATAAAGAAGACAAATGACATTCTTCAGGTGTTGTGTGTACATTAGGTAATCACTGCCAACACCACACCAAATGATGACATGTTGGATACTGTCCTCCCTATTCAGCATCAAGCGCCTGTGTTTTAAGGATGCCCATAGAATCTTCAGATGTCCTCTTTTGTATCTGGTTTTTTAATCTACTCAAAATTATGACTGAAATTCATCCATGTTGGTGGATGTATCTGGAGTTCAATTTCTTCAATCTTCTCAATATGGCATCATTTTCCACAATGTTGCTCATGTCAACTCTTTAAGGGAAGCCCTCTCAACCCCTTATGCAATTAGGTACTGCGCTCGCATCGCATCTTGTAGGTATGCAATTCAACGAAGAGCACTTACCACATTGAAGTTAGTCTGTCATCTCTTTTAAGCTGGAGAGCTGGGGAGCTCAACTCCTAGCTCAGGGCCTAACAAGTAATAGAATTGTGTTCATCGTATTAGTCAGGAGATATATATATACACACACACACACATATATACACACACACACACATATATATATACACACACACATATATATAGCTGAAGACACAGAAAATCTGATAGTGTGGTTCCAGTCTGAGTCAAGAAGCCTAGGAAGGACCAGGGTAGCTAATGGCATAGTTTTCGTCCAAATGTCAGTAGGCTTAAAACCCAGGAAAAGCCAATGCTTCACATTAAGTCCAAAGGCAGGAAAAAAACTGAAGTCTCAGCTTGCACGCAATCAGGCAAGAGGAGTTCTTACTCAGCCTTTTTCCTCCATTCGGGCCTTCAACTGATTGGAGGAGGTCCAACCACATTAGGGAAAGTAATCTGCTTTACTCAATCTACCAATTCAAATGTTAAACTCATCCAAAAACACCCTCCCAGAAACATCCAAAAGAATGTTTAACAGAATATCTGGGTACTCTGAGGCCCAGTCAAGTTGACACAGAAAGTTAACCATTACATTTATGAACGTTTCTCCGTCTGCATTGGTCTTTACCATCAATAACTCAGGAGCAGAATAATCATGTGAAGATCCCACTTGTCCAGCAGAATGAAACAGAGCTCACGAGGGGTATGGAGGAGGCAAGTTTCACTTCATGTAAGACTTAACTTCATACTGGGGGAGCAAGGGTGAGTCAGATTGTGATGGGAGGAGACTTAGATCTTACAGACTGGAAGGCTTTTCTGCAGCGTGGATCCAGATGACATTTGTAAGGCAGCCTTTGGCTAAAGACGGTTCCTAAGACTGGTGCTCAGATAACTAAACACACAGGGTGCTTCCCAAGCTGGGGTAAATCCAAAAAATGGTCCTGTGCCGAAATAACCATAGATGTCAGCCTCGAGGAGAAGACTTGGCTCTGAGTTACCATGGAGACCATCTACATCTTACGCTTTTCCTTTAGTGATGTCCAAGAAAACTCAGACTGATAACTATTCAGAAAATATTCTAATATATGGCTTTACACCAAAATAGATGATTAGGTCCTTCAGAAAAAACTAAAGCAATGGTGTTTATACAAGAATGTGAAGGCCAAAGTTCTCCAAAAATGCAAAACTTGATAACTGTAATCACTGTTTACATTTTATTTCACTTTTCTGATTTCTAAGTAAAACATGTTTATTTTAGAAAATTTGGAAAATACATAAAAGCATAAAGAGGAAACTTAAAATCGCCCCAAGTCATTTTTCTACTCTTATGGTGGGAAAGAGTAGAAAGCAAAACATGCAAGGCTTTTCCTTCCGCCCTCCAGCCTAACCAGTCCCATCCCTGAGATAGCCGCCTTCATCAACGTAGTCCATATCAGCCTTACCAATCTCTCTCTTGCTTATTCGTTTATTGATTTAGCAAAAATATATTGAATGACACCTTGATCTGAACACTATTCTAAATGTAGCCGTTTCACTGCTAAATAAATCTGATAAGATTAATCTTCCTGTGGGTTATACTGCAGTAAGAGAAGACCTATAATAAACCAGTAAACAAATGAACAAACAGAAAAATACTTGCTGGTAATAAATGTTATACAGAAAATAAGATGGCAATATTATGTCTGAAACTAGACTGTGAAGACGAAATCGGCCCAGAAGACTGAGGGAAAATACTGCAAGTAGAGAGAAGAGTAAGGGAAAAGGCCCTATGGTGAATAAAGAAAGATGGGGCGCCTGGGTGGCTCAGTCATTAAGCATCTGCCTTCTGCTCAGGGCGTGATCCCGGCGTTATGGGATCGAGCCCCTCATTAGGCTCCTCCACTGGGAGGTTCCTTCTTCCTCTCCCACTCCCCCTGCTTGTGTTCCCTCTCTCTCTGGCTGTCTTTCTCTCTGTCAAATAAATAAATAAAATCTTAAAAAAGGAAAAGAATGAAAGAAAGAAAGCCAGTGTGGCTTTATAACATGGTGGTGATGGGGGGAGGGAGTTATGAGGTTGGAGGGATGAGCCTGAGACATATCACGGAGGGCTTCTGGGGAGGAGAGTGTCAACAGAGTCTGGCCTTCAAGTCAAGAGGAAGCCACTGAATAATTTTAACAGGGAATAATTTTAAGCTCTAATCTATAGTTTCAAAATTTTCACTCTGGCTTTACTGTGGAAAGTATATTCAGAGCCGAGATTCCCCGCATGAGGTCTACAGACACTCCCAAGAAGTCCATAGATACAATTCAAGAGGGTTATTACTTTGAAAGGGAGCAAACTACCTGGCCCAGGCCCTCTGAGAAGTTAACTCTCAAAATTATTCTGTTGTGTTTATTCTTCAATTATACTTCCTGAAATATCAAAACCCTCCTCTCTGGTTTCCCCAAGAGTCATAGTGGCAGGATCTCACTTTGACGGGAAGTCTCTCCTTTTTTCTGTTTCTCTTTTTCCTCTTAGGGGAGTATTTCAATCTGAAACCCATTGCAGACCTACTAACTTAAAAGGCTTAGATTCAAAAAATAAAAGTGTGTCGATTAAGAGTGACTTTGGGGTCAGGGCAAAAGAATCCTCACAACTTGAACCCGATACTTCCATAACCTGCCCCAGCTGATCTCAGATTCTGGCTCCCTGCTGCTAACTGCAGAAAGGAATCAGACATAAGAAATACCTTGTAATAAGGGCAGGTGAATGGGGTGTGGGAAGCACCCTTGTAAAGAAAGAAGAAATAAAATGCTTCTTGAAACTGTTTGCTTAGCAGTCTTTCCCAAATATGGGCACTAGTTAAAAATACAAATACCTGTGCTCCACCCTAGACATCCTGACTCAGAGTTTCCAAAGGTGGGGCCCAGCAATCACCTCTGCTGATTATAATGATCAACCTATTTAGAAAGCACTATAAATATCTAGGGGGGAGATCTAGAAGACCCCATGGAACATTTGATTATCAGGCCCAGACTGAGAAAGCGCAATCTTACTCTTGCAGCCTTCGTAACGGGTTTGTGGCTTAAATAATTGTGGGCATTTTCACTGGCAGATCATTAGAAGGGTGACTGGCCAGCATATTAATAAACTAAACAATTGATACTTGAGAAAACCGCTGAGATTACTGACATTGAAAAAGAGAATGACGGAATTTATCTTTCATTGTACCCTTCAAGATGTAAAATTATTTCTTTTCATACTCCCAGAATGAGTGGACGCCATTTAATGTGGCCGAGGACCATACAATTTATTAAAGGATACTTGGAAGCCCTCATAAAAGTGATTAATATGTGTGCATTCAGAGCTCTGAGTATAGTCATTTTTCAGATAATCTATTATTCCTACATTCAGAGAACCAACTTGAGTGTGTCTGAGCTTTGTAGGAGGAAGGGTTGTTTTTCACTCCTTATTCTTTTTTTCCTTTTTGAGATGGGGGGCAGAGGAAGAGAGAGAGGGGGTCCCAAGCAGATCCTGCACTGAGCAGGAGCCCAAGGCGGGGCTTGATCCCACGACCCTGAGATCACGACCTGAACCAAAGCAAGAGTCAGATGCTCAACTGACTAAGCCACCCAGGTGCCCCAGAATCATAGAATATTACAGAATTACAGTCGGGGATTTCATGCAGCATCTCATAGCTGTCGATATTATCTATACACTCTTAGTTCCAAATTCATACCTCCGACCCTTACCTGCCCCAAACCTCAGATTCTTATATCCAACCATTTACTTGCCATCCACACTTACTTTAATATGCATCTAAAACTGGACAAGGCTACAACTGAACTTCTGCTCTTCCCCTGCATCCATCACTCTTTTCCATCTCAGTTAATAAGAACTCTGTTTTTCTAGTTGCTTAGTCATCCTTGATTCTTGTTTCTCTCCCACTCCACATCCACATCCATTAACTGATTCTTTCTATTTTCCCTTAAGGATATACCCAGAACTCACCCACTTCTCAACATCTTCACTGTAACCATCCCAAGCCACCATCAATTCTCCCCAGATAAATGCAGGAGCCTTCTAATGGGTCCCCTTTGCTTCTACGTCTGCCCCTCTTCCATCTACTAAAGGGTTAAAGGGTTCTTTTCCATTTCTTTCGTTTTTATTACGGAAAGTTTTAAACAAATACAAAAGAAGGGAGAAAAGCACAACAAAACCCTGTACCTACTCATTATTCAGCTTCAACAATTAATTATCAATGCATGGTCATTCCTGTTTCTCCTATATCCCCAACCACTTTCTCCCCACTGCAATGAGGACTTGTTTAAACCCTCCAATGACTTGCTATCTCATTCAAAATAAAATCCAAAAATCCTTTCAGTGTCATACAGGTGGCATACTCAGTCTCCCTCGTCTCTCTGCTGTTGGGGAGGAAGAATTTACTCTGCCCTTCAAGGTCCTTCTAGCTGGACTAAGAATTGAATTGGCATGAGACAGATTAACAAGAGAAAATCAAATTTAATAGCATAAAAATTTAATAGCATATGTACAGGGAATCTACACAGACATGAAAATTCCAAGGACAGTCAGGCAACATGATGCTTAAATGAGCTAAAGAGAGGGATAGAGGCCTGAGGATACAAACAGAAGAAAGAGCATTATCAGGAAGGTGAGAGGACAGGTTTGGAAAACAAAGATTGCCTTATTATGTCAATAAGTTTCTTAGGTAAAAAAGAATCTCTGTCAATAGCTCTCTTCCTGGTTCTAGAAGGCAGTTGAGGGGGAGGTAAAGAGCTTTTTCTGAATCTGCTGGGCTTGGATTGCTTTTACCTCAAGATAATGTTCATGCCCAAGTGGCCCATCTTGAGAAGACCCGCCCCCGGCCCACGTACATGTGTAAACATATAGGGCTGATACAATCTGTTTCTGAAGTACAGCAGTGGTTTCAGAAAAAAAAAATTATTAGAGCTAATTCTTTAAAGAAAATGCATGTAATGTGAAGATTTCAACAAAGTATATGACAAGTTGTGTTATAATACTATGTAGACAAAATGGCGAAATGTGGTTTGTATTGGGGTACTGAGCAGGGAACACATAACTTCTTGAACAAGTACACCTAAAGAGTACTCACTCCTTTTGTGTTGACGATTGATTAACACAAACCCTTCCTATAGGCTAGTCACCAGACGAAATGCTTTACCTGCTTTAAAACCATTTAATCCTCACTACAACTCTATGGAAATACTACTCTCCGATTTACAAGTGAGAGAGTGGAAGCACATATTAGTTAAATAACTTCCACAGTCAAACAGCTAGTAATCATGGAGATGGGACTTGAACTCCAGCAGATTTCTTATCAGTGCACTCACGTGTAACTGCCATGCATCCTCCCCCAACGGTAATCTGATTGGATTACTCTGTCCTTATCCTATCCTATACCATCAATTTTTATTAGTAATTTGGAAGATGATATAGATGGTGTGCTGATCAAATGTAGTCATAATCTAAAGCAGGGAGAGGAGCTCTGGCATTAGAGGTCAGAGCTGGGATTCAAAATTATTTCAACAGATTTGTTTGGTGCTAGAACAGATAACAACTGACTTTGCAATTTAACGCATGGTTTCTCAACCTCAGCACTATTACCATTTGGGGCCAGATAATTCCTTGTTGTGAGGAGCTGTCCTGTGCATTGTCAGATGTCTGCGAGCATCACTAAGCCTCTACCCCCTAGGTGCTAGTAGCAGGCTCCAGGTGTGACAACCAAAAATATATTTTCAAACATGGCCAAGTATCACGTGGGAGGCAAAATCACCCCCAGTTGAGAAACTCTGATTTAGTCTCTTGCCGCAATTGTTTTTATTTAATTCTCATAATTCTGGTAAGAGGCATGTAGAGTTGACGTTGAAACCGAAGTTATCTGATTCAGGGTGCCATGCTCTGGTCAAGAAGAAATTAAGGTGAGATGAATGTGAGGGGCACCTGGGTGGCTCAGTCAGTTAAGCGTCTGCCTTCGGTCGTGATCTCAGGGTCCTGGGATCGAGCACTGTGTCAGGCTCCCTGCTCAGTGAGGAGTCTGCTTCTCCCTCTGCCTCTGCCCCTGTTCCTACTCTCCTTCTCTCTTTCGCATGCGATCTCTCTCTCAAATAAAGATATAAAATCTTTAAAAAAAAAAAAAAGGAGAGATGAATGTGAATTCCTGTGCTTAAAGCCAAGCAACAAATACATAAGCCCGTGATGAGAGAAGTATGAAAGTTAGCACATGTGGAAGAAAACATGTCTTGAGATGAGTAAGGACTAAAAAATTGCGGCACACGTTTGTTAATGGTTTGTGCTTTTACAGATTCTAATATGTGCTACGTACACAAGCTCATTTAATTCTCACGGGCAGCCCCATGACGTATTATTATTCCTATCTGAGAGTGTAAGACACTGAAGCTTAAAGAAGAAAAGTAGTACAACACAGTGGCAGAGGTAGAGCGGCAATGCCATGATTTGAATTCAAGCAATCTAATTCTAGAGTGAGTGCTTTTAACTATTAAATAATACACACGCACACGCACACACACACGGATGAATCATCAGTGTAATACAGCAGGGAGAAAAATTTTAGGATATATTAATAGGTGTCCAAAATAAGAGAGAATACGGTCCTCTCCTGCTATGGTGGCGAGGTGCCACCCCAGCTTAAAGCACAGGTGCCGGGGAGGGGAGAGGGGAGCTCTGAAGAACCCGATTAGATGGAGCTGAGGCTATAGTCTCCGTCTGAAGGAAGGGGAAGTCCGTCCACAAGAGTTTTGTAGATTCCACTGTCTCATGCTTCGATTGTGCACAAACTGTATTTTGCACCAACAACCCAGGCGAGGAGCTGAGTCTCTTTCTTACAGTCACAAATGATACAACCTGACCCAAAGCTTCCCAGGGTATAGTAAATGTCATTTAAGTCTTTATCGAGTAAACAAGGCCCCAGAGACTAAAATCACACTTTTACCCATTCTGTACTGAAATTCCTTCAGGCAGAAAACACCAGGACCCTCCCTGGGATAAGTTTTGTTAAAAACAAACAAACAAACCAGGTCCAAAATGAATTCTCTTACCACCCCTCTAATGGCAAACCAAGACTTAATTGGAGGAATGTGACCTATAACCAGTCAATCTGGTATTTCCTGATCAGCACTAGTCAGGTAATTTGCATGATAGAACCCCCTTTGCCCTTCCCCCAAAAGGTGACCTTGCCTGAAGCAATCCTTTCTTTTCTTTCACTAATAGCTTCCTTATTCCATCTAGTTTCTGCTTATAAAAGTCTTCCATTTTGCACAGCTCCTTCTCTCTACTTGCTAGATGGAATGCTGCCTATTTTATGAGTCATTGAATAAAGCCAATAAGATGTTCCCATTTACTTAGTTGAATTTTGTTTTTTAACACCCTTCCTCTCCCTGCTCTCATCCTCATCCTCTCCCTTCTGAACTACAAATAATCCTTCCTTTATTATGGTGAGCCATCTGCTCTTCCCAAGGTACAAGGATCTTTTGTCTTTCAAATAGGAAGTTTAAGTCTTTGTTATATTTGGAATTTCATATTTGTTTCTTTGGGTGGCTAAACCAGTAGTTCTCAGCCAAGAACAATTTTGTCCCCAAGTGACATTTGTAGACAATTTTGTTTGTTACAACTGGTGATGGGGTGGGGAAGGGGGTTGTAACCGGCATCAAGTTCATAAACGCCAGGGATGCTGCTAAACTGCTTACAATCAATAGGGCAGTCCTGATGGAGAAAAGAACATTAGGGTTCGAAGCTGATGGCCAAGAAAGAATTCTCGAGAAATCTTTGGTGCAAGAAAGTGATTTAATTAAAGCACGGGGACAGGACCCACGGGCAGAAAGAGCTGCAATGGAGTCATGAGGAGTGGCCCATTATATACTTTCAAGTTGGGAGAGGGTTAGCGATAGCGTGAGTCTCTAGGGAATTTTGGAAACAAGGTTTCTAGGACCTTGAGGGTGCTAGCTATTGTTGGGAAAAAGTAATTTATTACCGTCTAATAAAACCCGGTGGGCCATATGCTTGGGGGATGATTGCCAACATTTATCTTGGGGGTTTAGAGATAAAGGAAGTTTCCAAAAGAATTTTTATATGTTAAATTAGACTTAAAGATCCTGGGGTGTGGGGGGCGTCAGTTGGGCTAGGATTGCCTTTTGCCCTTAACAAAGTGTCAACATCTAGGCAATTGAGTCCGGAGAGGAATGTCACTCTGCCTGTTTGAAGGACTTGTTAATGGACTGTATGTTGTAAGGAAATTTAATAATTTTTCTTCTGCCTTTGTTTCCCACATCAAGTTCCCCACAGCAAAGAATTATCCGATTCCAAATGTCAATGGTTCCAAGATTGATGAACTCTGGGTCACTGAAGAACAAAAGCTATTCCAGAAGAAATTCAAAGAAGATAATAGAAAAAACTTGAAATTGTAGCACCTGGGTAATGGCTGAAGGAGCCACAGCTGTTTAACATGGAAAAGAAGAAAACTTGGGAGAGCATGAGAATTGCTTGGGAGAGCGTGGAAATTGCTCTGAAGAGTGTCAAGGACCATGCTGGATCATGGAGAAAGGGTGGTACTTACAGAGTGACGCATTTCATCTGGATAAAAGAAAGACCATCCTAAGAAAGAAGTCTGAAAATGAAATGGGCTTCCCTAATCTTTCCATTGTGAAAAGACTGGGTGACCCTCTGTTGACATAGAGAAGAGTCAAGTAATAAGCTCAACCACATTGAATTTCTATTTTTGTTAGTCAGAAATGGTGGCATATCAGCAATTTCATAGAACTCAAACTAATGATTTTAAGATCTCTTCACTATGGAGTACCTGGGTGGCTCAGTTCATTAAACATCCTACTCTTGATCTCAGCTCAGGTCTTGATCTCAGAGTCATGAGTTCAAGCCCACGTTGGGCTCCACATTGGGCTCCACGCTGGGTGTGGGGCCTACTTAAAAAAAAAAAAAGATCTCTTTAGTCTAGAATTCAGTAAGTTACAATGATGTCTATGGGTTCTCTCAACTCAGAACTGGCCAGGATTCTCAGTATTTATCTAATTGAACAAGGGCCATGACAATAGAATCAATTTGAGGGTGGCATCTCAGTCTTGAGCCTGTCTTTCCTTCCTGTCTATTTATATTTCTCTTCTTGCATAATGTTAGGAGGGTGAAGAATTATTTTCTTTCCACAAGCAACTGCCCTGCGTAGAACTCCACAAACTACCTCAGTCCAGATAAGACTTCTGCTTCCATGCAAGAAGCTTGGTCCATAGAGTGTGTGATGCCAAGAAGACTAAAGCTTTTACCTCCTTTCCACTTCTTCTCTGGCCTGCTGAGTTCCTACATATTCTTAAGTCTCTGATATAGTTTTATAAGTTGTAGGAAATAAGGCCCACTAACAAATAAAAATTGAAGTTTTATGTATCTCACTTATGTTTTTATTATGAAAAACTTTTTAAATGCAGGAGGTTGAAAGAATAGTACAGGGGTGTCTGGGTGGCTCAGTTGGTTAGCGTCTGACTCTTGATGTTGGCTCAGGGCACGATCTCAGGGTCATGAGCTTGGACTCCAGACTCAGCACAGAGTCTGCTCGAGATTCTCTCCCTCTCCCTTTGTCCCTTCCCTTCTCCTCCCCCCCCACCCCACGCTCGCACACTCTCTGTCTCTAAAACAAAACAAAACAAAACAAAACAAAACAAAACAAAACAGGGGGTGCCTGGATGGCACAGCGGTTAAGTGTCTGCCTTCGGCTCAGGGCATGATCCCGAGGTCCTGGGATCGAGCCCCACATCAGGCTCCTCTGCTGTGAGCCTGCTTCTTCCTCTCCCACTCCCTCTGCTTGTGTTCCCTCTCTCGCTGGCTGTCTCTATCTCTGTCAAATAAATAAATAAAATCTTTAAAAAAAAAAAAAACCAAAACAAAAGAATAGAACAATAATCATCCATATAGGAACCATTTCTATTCAAAACATTTTAAAACATTTTACCCTTTAAAAATATATTTTACATGTACATGTCTATATATGTATTTCTTTTTGCTAAACCGTTTGAAAAGAAGTTGCAGACAACCTATCAGTTTACCTCTAAATATCTCAGTGTGCATCTCCTAAAAATAAAAATAAAAAGTCCTATATAACCACAATGACATTATCATATGTAAAAAATTAACACCAAATCTCTAAGATCATCCAATACCCAGTCAAAATTCAAATTTCTCTAACAATTCTATAAAATCTCCCATAGTTGGTTTTTTCAAAATAGGATACAATCAAATCTGTCCAGTGCATTTGGCTGGTATGTTGTCTCTTATATATTTTGAATATAGAACATTGTTTCAACTCATCTTTGATGATGTTGACTATTTTATGAGATCAGGCAGTTATGTTGTAGAATGTCCTACCTTCTGGACTTGATCTATTGTTTTCTTACAGTTGCTCAACTTAATTCTCTGTCACTTGTATTTATAAACTGGAAATTAGATCTAAAGACTTCATTCGAATTGGGTTATATATTTGTGGCATATGTATTTCATAGATGGCCCTGTGTATGTCACATTGCATCCTATTAATAAACAGCCTACTAGACATATTTCCAAATTTGATGACTGGGGTTAAGGTGGTGACTGTCAGGTTGCTTCAGAGTAAAGATACTTTTTCCCTTTATCTGGGGGAAAAGTTTGGCATGATGAGAGTATTCTGTTTTTCAACAACTTTTTTTTTTTTTAAAGATTTTATTTATTTATTCGACAGAGATAGAGACAGCCAGCGAGAGAGGGAACACAAGCAGGGGGAGTGGGAGAGGAAGAAGCAGGCTCATGGCGGAGGAGCCTGATGTGGGACTCGATCCCAGAACGCCGGGATCACGCCCTGAGCCGAAGGCAGACGCTTAACCACTGTGCCACCCAGGCGCCCCTTTCAACAACTTTTTACTCAATTATTTAACAACTATTGATAACCCTTGCCTACATCAATGACCTAATGGAACGGGGGACACGGAATCCTGACTTCCTTATTATGTTAGCTATTCTACATTATCAGCTGATATTCTTGTGTAAAGGAGCATTTGTCCTCATGAACTAGCACTGAACTACATTTCCTTCTAAAAAGGCACAGCAAATGCTTAATTCTTTCTCTTTAATTAAAAACATGAAGATTTTTAATGGTTTTTATTAAGAAGTTTCTACTCTTTGAAATAGCATAAAAATTTTCAAAACCAAAAGCAAGAAACTGTTTCTAATCTTCTTGGAGAAAGAAGAGGAAAACAGAATTTTAATTACCATCTACAAAATGCAATTTATTTCTGTAATTATTATGTCATTACATAGGAATTAAACTGAAAATTCACCATCTTCAATAACAGTTTCAAAAAGGGATAATTAACCGACTAATAACTAATTATCATATAGTACTGCTGCAAACATTGCTTTAAGAACCATGTTAGAATATCCTTCATTAAAGGAATGAGTAACCGTTTGCAACAAGTGAAGGTGTATTTGCAAAAATGTGAAATTATTATCCACAAAATTATATTACATTTATTGTCCTTTTATAGTCCAGTAAAATCATACTTAAAAAGCCAAATCACAAAGGAGTTGTGAAGGAAAATAAAATACATGTATGAAGCTTAAAAAATGAACTAATATTTCTTAAATAATTGATCACATAGTTTAAAAAACTAAAATTTTAGTGCAGAAGCATCTACAGTCTCTAAAATTTTACTTTGTAATTGGCTCCAATAAATATTTATCCCAGGGAATGCTATAAGACCTAAAATTATACATATATCACAATAAAATAAAAACAAAACCTGCATAACCCAATCTAATATGTCCATTTGGTACCTTTTCCTGTACTGCCCCATTCCTTCCCAAATTACAGAAATATGAAGAAACTTTCTTCACGAATTTACTACACTAGGGAAATACTGCACTCATATTGCCAACATTATATATGTTTTATCATTTTTATTGTCCTGTGGGGAATAGGGAACTCAAGGCCTTTAAGGACAAAAGAAATGTATTCCTAAATGGTTAGCCATTCTTGAGAAACTTAGTAGAATTTCTTTCAAAGTCGATCATCTTTGGGGGGAAAAAGCAAGGAAAAAAAAAAGTGCCCACAGTGAACAACCTGAAAAATCAAAGGAAAAAGGCAATTCTTCAGATGACATAAACTTCTCTAAACTCCCTTTCGATTTTGACCACATAAGATTAATATCAAAGACATGCTTGATTCTACATCATTCTTTGAAACATGTAGAATTTGATCCATTCATACACATCAAGGAAATGAAATTGAAATCCAGCCCAGGAACATCCATGGCATGTAATCTTTCCTAGAGTGGGGAGTGAGTCAAGTGACCTACCAGGCTTCCATAGTCTTACAATGTATTTTTTCAGGGCTACTTGACGGGGAAGTGGAGTTTTCCTTTGCTTTTCTGTCAGTTCTTCTATAATGCTTGTTTTGAAAATATGAATGTATTCCAGGGCAATTGATTTATTAGAGGATGATTTGAGCAAAATGTAAGTTTTGCATTGGCTGATGTGTAATTTTGTCTGTGAAAATACTAGGTAAATGCAGAAAACTGCACCCAGCTGAAGCGAGCTCTGAAATCAACTCATCGCCAGTTTACACGGAGGCCCTGATTCCCGTGGAGTATCGCCAGCCAATGACTAAGTGCCGCAGAGATCTAGGGCAGGCCCATTCCTAGGAGATCGGGGCCTCATTTGACATGCTATCTTGGCTCAAAAACTCTCCATCAGCTTTGCCAAAAGTTTCTTAAAACCACAGTGAGGTCTAAAACTTTTCCTACCCAAACTTCCTTCCTCCTTTTCTTCTCCCCAGAGGTTAGACCATGCATTGCAGTCTGACAGTTCTAGCCTCCTCTGTCTCCCTTCCCCCCAGAGGTATTTTCCCCAATAAATCTCTTGTCCATCTTATCCTGTCTTCATATTTACTTCTCAGAGTACCAAACGTCACACAGTGATCAAAGGGCTATAGATGGAAAAAAAAAAAATGCCATGTATTGATAATTGTTGAAGGTAGGTGATGGGTATATCTGCCTACCTAGCGTACTCTCAAACAAATAGGAAGCCCATTGTACTACCTATTTTAAATCTTTCTTTTAAGATTTTATTTATTTGAGAGAGAGACACAGTAGGAGTGGGGAGGGGACAGAGGGAGAAGCAGACTCCCCGCTGAGCAGGAAGCCTGATATGGGACTCGATCCCAGGACCCTGGGATCATGACCTGAGCTGAAGGCAGACACTTAACGGACTGAGCCCCCCAGGCGCCCCTATTTTAAATCTTTTTCAAAAAGTGAAAAGTTCAAAGTAAAAGAAGGGAGGGAAGGAAGGGAAGATGGATAGAAGGGAGGGAGGGAAGATAGAGTAACAAACCTGGATGAGATACCACTCGAACTCAATAGACCCTGCTTTGGAATCTTTGGTTTGTCCGATGAGAATATGCATTTAAGAAACAAATTGTGAAGCTTTCATTTTTGTATATGGGCCTTAAACAATACTCATTACAGTCATCCGTATTTCCCCCAAGTTCTTGGAAACCACTAATCTACTTTCTGTCTCTATGGATATCCCTATTCTGGACATTTCATAGAATTGGAAACATACAATGTGTGCCTTTTATGCTGGGCTTCTCTCAGTCAGCAAAATGTTTTCTAGGCTCATCCACGTTGTAGCATGTCTAAGTATTTTATTCCTTTCAATGGCTGAATAATAATCATTGTATGGATATACCACATTTATTTATCCATTCATTAGTTCTTTGACATTTGGGTTGTTCCAACTTCTTGGCTATCATGAGTAATGCTGCTATGAACATTCGCATCCAAGCTTCTATATAGACAGATGTTTTCAATTCTCTTGGATATATCCCTAGAAATGAAATTGCTGGGTAACATAGTAACTCTATTTTAACATTTTGAGAAACTTCCAACCTGTTTTCCAGAGTGGCTGCCAATTTTACAATCCATCCAGCAATGTATGAAAGTTCCAATTTCTCCACTGCCTCCACAACACTTGATAATGTCTGTTTTTGTTTATTTCTTTCTTAGTGGTATAAAATACTGTATCAAATTTTGACTTGCAATTCCCTGATGACTAATGATATTGAGCATCTTTTCATGTGCTATTAGACATTTATGTATGTTCTTTGAAGATATAGCTGTTCAAATCCTTTGCTCATTTTTTTCCCAAGAGAGGTAACTCAGTTTATTATTCTCAACCTGACCCCATCTTTCCCACTTTAGGCTCCAACACTACGCAGAGCTGCCACCCACCCTGACCCTTCCCCAGCCCCCTGCCATAACAGCTAAGGTCCTGGGAGATGAAGAAGGTAAACCACAAAGTTAGAAGGCCTGTGAAAAGCCAAGGTCATAAAACTCTCAAACAAGGAAACAAACTATCAGAAGGGCTCATTGATTGGACACAGTAAGTGTGAGGTGGCCAATATTCCATGGACATGGCCAAATGCATAAATCCCTGGCTTCTTGGGCTCAACATCATCCAAGGTTGCAGCTAGCAATGCTGTGTGCAGGCTTCTATTTCCACAGGGTCATGGGGCATCATCCAGGATGTGACAGGCTTGGGCTTGGGCGACCAGTGATTGGTGAATCACAAGTGTGCAAGAGACTAAGCCTGTACCATGAAAACACCTTTAAAGCTTTTGCTCGTATCAATGGGACAGTAAGTACATTCAGCTCATAGGGAGAGGGCATTGCAGAGGTAAGTCGAAAAGGGGTGAATATATATTTTTATTAGAGGGGAATGAATAACTGGGGCAATAGGCCCAATTAAAAAAAATCTGGGCATAAAGATGGAGTGAGGGACAGGTTGGAGAAAAAGGATTAGATCCACAGAGCTCTATTTTTCTGCTTATGTATTTCACACGGGCAGTTATTTTTCAGACCTTCTAATTAATTAAATCAATTCATTGCTTCAGTCAACCAATATTTACTGCTTCAGCAGGTAACTTCCTTACAGCTCTCTCCTTACAGTCTCCAGAAATGACTCCCTTGCCCCTTCCTGTCTAGAGGTGATACGTTCCTGCTCTAGTCTTCGTGTGCTTCCTTACAATTTGCCCACCTCTCTGTAGTGTTTTTATTAAACTCTCCTCAAATTATCCCAGTGTGAGACTGTTTTTGCCAGAACAATGACCGATACATCTGTTAATAGTTTCCAGCTAATAATGCCAATGCAATAACTAAAAATAGGACTACTCAGTATGAAGTTTACTGTACATTTTTTTTTTGTCCTAACAACATATCCCTCCAGGAATATACAGCCAAAATAGAGTGTTTTATACTGCATAACTTTTCTGTTGCTTTCATAACACATTGTCACAACTTCAGCAGCTTAAAATAACTCAGATTTCTCATCTCACAGTTCTGTCGGTCAGAAGTCCAGTTTGGTCCCACTGGTTTCTCTACTTTAGGTTTCACAAGGCTGAAATCGAGATGTTGGCCAGCCTGAAATCTTATCTGGGGGCTCTGGGGAAGAAGAATCCACTTCCAACCTCATCCTGGTTGTTGCACAAATTGTGAATATTGGACTGAGGTCCCCATTTCTTTGCTGGCTCTGGGCATGGGGTCACTGTTAGCTTCCTGAAGCCTCTATTCCATTTGTGCACATGTGTTTCTCCATGTCTGTGCTAGCAAAAATATGCTGAGGGGCACTCGGGTGGCGCAGTCATTTAGCGTCTGCCTTCGGCTCAGGGCATGATCCCGGCGTTCTGGGATCAAGCCCCACATCAGGCTTCTCTGCTAGGAGCCTGCTTCTTCCTCTCCCACTTCCCCTGCTTATGTTCCCTCTCTTGCTGGCTGTCTCTCTCTCTCAAATAAATAAATAAAATCTTTAAAAAAAAATATGCTGAATCCTTGCCATGCTTGTAATCTCTCTAACATCCCTTTCTGCTCCACCTCTTCTGTTTCCAGCAGAGAAAGTTCTCTGCTGTTAAGGGTTTGTGTGATTAGACTGGACCCACCAGGTAATCCAGGAATATGTCCCTATTGTAAGGTCCATAATTTTCATCACACCCCCAAAGTCTCTTTTGCCATTTTAATGTTAATGTCTTCAAGGTTTCAGATATTAGAGTGAGGGCATCTTTGAGAGGCTGTGGTTCTGCCTACCATATATAGATATTGAAAATTCTATCATTGTGCCACCAACTTTATATATAATTAAGATTATTTATTTCAGTTAATTTTTTTTAACTTTTTGTTTCAAAATAATTGTAGACTTACAGAAGTGTTGTAGAGGGAGTACAGAGGATTCCTGTATTCCTCTGCTTGAGTTAGTTTTTGATTTTTAGGAATCCTTTTATTAAAAATTTAAATATTTTGCTTTGTTTTTAGTTATGCAAGGCATTTACATGGTTCCAATAAAAAATTACATCACCTGGTACCTTGCAAGATTTGGTTTTCATACCATCTCACCTTCCTGTTCTTTCTTCCCTTTAAGAACTCCTTCCTCTAATCTGCCGACACTCCCCATTGCTGTTACATCCCTCAGCCTTTCTTGCCTGAGATAATTATTCTTCAGAGATTGTTCTCTCTTTCCTCCACGTCTTCCATCAGGAGAGGAGAAATACAGTGATGAAGCTGGACATCCACTGCCTAAGTAGGGCAGAGGCTGGCAGAGGCTTCAGATGGAACATACAGGGTGTGTCCCTGAACGCCAGCCACACACCCACCTCTCCTTGAAATCACTGGTTATCAGCAAAGCTTATCAGAATTACTTAAATGCACCATATTTACTGTACTATAAAACATCATCGGGCACCTGGGTGGCTCAGTCAGTTAAGCGTCTGCCTTCGACTTAGGTCATGATCCCAGGGTCCTGGGATTGAGTCCCACATCAGGCTCCTCGCTCAGTGGGGAGCCTGCTTCTCCCCCTGACTCGGCCACCCCCCTGTTTGTGCTCTCTCTCTCACTCACTCTCTCAAATTAATAAATAAAATCTTAAAAAAAAAAAACCACCACGTTATCAATAGTACCACCTACCATCAGTTTAATGACATTTTTAGGGGATAATTCCACATTAAACAAACATGTAGATTATAAGGTGCATCCCAGTTTCAAAAGTGTAAAAAGTGCAATATAAAAATACATCTTAGAACAAGAGAAAGGACTATGAACAACATAGTGCAAATCATTCTGTAGTTAAATTACGTCCATCCTAAAAACTCTCTTCTTTTTTACATTGACATTTTTTCCATTTTTCCCCTCAAATTTATTAGGGAGTTACCACAGCCTGCACCTTCCTTAGAAGTACATATTATATTTTCAACTAAATATGGCTGATCCTTATTATTCATGGTAGTTATTGTCTGTACTGTCTCTGCAAACACTAAGTTAGTGAATTAGCAAACACTGAAGTAGGAGCCATTGCTTCTAGGAGAAATCCAGATTTAGGTTCCCATGAGCCTTTGGTCACAAAGTTTTCATCAACCATCAATATATAATCTTGTTTTATGTATGTATCTATCTATTATTCATTTGTTAACACTGAGCTCATGGCCAGCAGCACTGTAACTCATGCCCGAAAGCAGCTTCTCTAACACATGCTCTCTTCTCCCTAACACACATCACAGCCTTATCGAGCTTAGGACACGGGACAGCACCTCAGCACTACATTTGAGGGCCATTTTAAGCAGTGAAAGTATCAACAAAAAGCACAAAGATGCAAAACAGGAGGCACTAAACAGACCATGAAAGGGATACTTTTTATTGTATAAAAGCTGAAACACACAGTTCGAGTGTTCCTCTGGGCTACCTTGAGGACGTGCGCACCAGGTGACTCCAATTTTCCAACACTGTACGTGTCTGCAAAATACCACAGCAGCACTACATGTATGAATTCGGGGGTGACAAATACATTTCAGGGAGGAGGCAAATTCACAAAAGGAATCCACAAATAATAACGATCGACTGTATTTGAAACACACAGGAAATTATTAAAACAGCCTGCCATGACCAATCCAGCCTTGTCAAATCTTCACATTTTATTTCATTGGCATCCAATTTTTTTACATACTTATTTTTTAAAGAAAGAAAACATTACAGACACAGTTGAAGTCCTCTGTTGTCTTCTCTTCATTCCTAGAGACAACCACGATCTTGAAGTCAGTGTTTATCGATATACAAGCCTTCATATATACATTGCATATGTAAGTACTCACTAATGATGATTGTTCTGCCTACGTTCAAATCATGTTATATGTACTATGTTTCTGCTACTTGTTTTGTTTCTCCTTAACATGTTTTTGAGAATTATCTGGATGGATACATATTGCTCTAGAGAACTTATTTGTCTTGCTATATAGAGTAAGTTTATCAATCTACTCTCCTACTGACGAACATTTATTTGTTCCTAGATTTTACTGTTTCACACAATTCTGCAAAGATTCTTGTTCATGTCTCCTTGTGTACATGTGTGATTGTTTTCCAGCATGCATATAAAGGAATTGCTGGATTATAAGAAACATGCATTTTCAACTTTATTAGATATTACTAAATTGTTCTCCAGTTTACCGTTCTATGAGCAATGAATAAGAGAAGAGCGTTCTCATTGCTTCATGTTCTCACCAACATCTGCTATTATTAGATTTAAATTTTGTTGCCAATTCGAAGGCAACACAAGGATATATCATTGTGGTATTAATTTTGATTTCACTTACTAATAGTAAGAGTGAGCATTTTGTCAGTTGTTTATTGGCAGTTTGGTTTTAATTTGGATTTCACTTACTAATAGTAAGAGTGAGCATTTTGTCAGTTGTTTATTGGCAATTTGGTTTTCTGCTTCTGTTGAATTGTCTGAACAATATCCTTTGCCTTTTTTTCCCTAATGGACTGGTTTTTTGTTTTTGTTTTTTTCTTATTCACATATAGGAGTTGTTTATATATATTCTGGACATTAATACTTTGTCAGTTATATGAGATGCAAATATATTCCCTGCTATGTGTAGTCTTCTCGGGGTTCAGGCTACGAGGGGTTCTGCCATGTTGAATTTGTGCTCTCTAGGGGGGCCCTGGAGGTTACCAGTACAGTTAGCCATAAAGGAAAAGAGCAAAGAGGACTATGCTTAAAATTGTTTATTCTTCATGTGTGGCAGTGGCATACATCAATTCCATTTATATTCCACTCTGGGGAGCACTATCGTATTCTCATGCCCAACTACAAGTGAGGTTGGGAGATCTTGTCTATCTGATTGAGTGTCTAAAAAAAGGAGAGAACAGTTTTGGTGAACACTTAGCGGTCTAATAGCTTTTAACTTTCTTTCTTTCTTTCTTTCTTTTTCTCTTTTTACACTGCCCTTTTCTGGTTTTAGGATCAGGCTTATTATCCTCAAAATAGTTGTGAGTTATTTCCTTGTTCTCTAGTCTCTGGAACAGTTTGCATAAGACAGGGATTATTTGTTCTCGGATGGTTTGGTAGCACTCTCTTATAAATCTTTCAGACCTCAGAGGAGAGTAGTTTTGGAGGAATGTTTAAACCTCTGCTTCAATTTGGTCAACGGTTACATTCAGCTTTTCTATTTGTTCTCGGCAAATTTTTTTCCTACAAAAATTGTATATTTTGACTATATTTTTTATTTCTTGCCTTAAAATTACTTATAGGTGTTTGCCCCTTATCTTTTTTTCCTTGCTGTGTCTTACTATTTATCTGGCATTTTGTTACTTTAGCAGCATCCCTCATGTTTGATAAGTAGATTTTGAATGATCATTGTTATAAATGTTAATTTTCATATTTAATTCACTTCTGGCCCACAATTTATTTAGAAAGTATTTTAAATTCCTTAACATACATAATATATATTATTTTAGTTATACCTTATTAAAAATTTATCATTTAATTGTATTATGATCAGAAAGCTTGATATTGATTCTTTGGCAAGGCAAGAAATCAAGGTTGTTAAGAGTGTATGTCCTATAATGAAGCATTTATCCTCCATTTTCAGTACGAATTGTATATCAGGGCAACTACATAATCCTAGCTGCTGAGAAAAGTCTCTTCTTTACAAAAGAATGACAGCTGATTGAATGACAATTACTGATTGAAACTAGGATCATCCATGGATGTTGAAATCATTAGGTCAAGTAATGATAGGAGACAAGATGACAATGTATCCATTGCCAAGTTGTCACACTGTCCATTATTTGTTGGGAGAAAAGGTAAACCACAGCATTGCAACAGTGAAAACTGTATGTCATCACTTTAACTCAGGGATTAATCTCAGTGTCCATTTTTAGTCAACGCCCAGATGTTATGTGCTTTCTCTATGTGTTGCAATGTGAAGCACGCAGCATCACCTATGAAATACTGTTGCTAAGAATGTTTAACCTGAGTCTAAACAAGTTTTAGACCTAAATTCTGGTTTTTAGGAAACACAAAGGGCAGAAGGAAAAGTTAAAACAATATCAAAAGGAATAATTGGGCAAATCTGGAAGTGGGATATTATACAAGTGTCTTCAGCATTTTAATGGCATGAGAAAAGTGATGAAGGGGGGCTTTATTTAAATAAGAGACTGAAGAGACCCAAAAAATGCAATGCAAAGATGTGTGATCTCTGATTAGATCTTGGTTTGAATAAGCCAGTTGTAAAAGGCATGCTGGTGACAACCGGGAAAATCACAATATTGGTAGGGTATTAGGGGTGCCTGGCTGGCTCAGGCAGCAGAGCATGTGACTTCTGATCCTGGGGTCAAGAGTTTGAGCCCCATATTGGGCATTGCTTATCTGACTGAGTTACCCAGGTGTCCTAAATTGAGTTGTTAAAGGAGACTAACTGTTTAATTACACTGTGTCTTTTAGAAAAAGGAAAATAATAAAAGAAAGATGACCAAATGGCAACACATACTAATTCGGGGTGTTGAGAATGTGTGCTTGTGTGTACCTTATAAAATTGTCTCTCTAAAGGAAGAAAAGTGCATTGTCTACAGACTGCATTAGTTTGAACTCCAGTCTTCCAATCTATCACTGATAAACTGGAGTAATTTTCTTAATTTTTTTTTTTAGCCTGAGTTTCCTCATCTTAAAAACAGGGATAAAAATAGCCTACTCAAGTAGGGTTGTTCTGAGGATTAAACAAATGAATACATGCGAAGCACTAAAGCATTTAGCCAGCACCTGGCACAGGGTAAGCACCTAGTAAATATGGGATTTTGTGCGATGAGACCTGCTTTGTGGCCCAGTTCATTACCACTCTTGGTAAATTGTGTGCCTGAATAGATTGATTGTTTTATAATTGTTGGGTAGAGGGATACACACACACACACACACACACTTGATCAAGTTTGTTAAGTGTGTTCAAATCTTTCACATTCTTTTAAATTTTTCACTTGCTTAATCTTTCAATGGAGAGATGTGCTATGATCATCTATGATGATTGTGGACTTGTCAATTTATCCACATGATTCTGTTAATTTTTAATACATATATGTGAGACTACATTACTACTGGGTGCATAAAAACATTGCTTTATTTTCGTGGTTATTTGTTCCTTTAATTATTGGATGCTTACTTTCTTTATATCTTACAGTACTTTTGATTTCTTTGAGGGGCTTATTTTAATCTGACTTCTTCAGTTTTCTTTTGGTAGGTATTTGTATAATATATCTTTTTTCATTTTTTTTACTTTCAAATTCTTTAGTGTCTGACAAGTTTGTAAGAAATATGGCTGGATTTTTTTTTTTCCATTCCAATGATCTCTGTGCTTCTATAGGTAGGTTCAATTACAGTTTTTATGCTTCCTGATCTATACATACAAATTTCTACAATCTTTGTGTGTATGTGTGTGATTTCTGTTTTTTCTTATTTTCTCTGGTTCTCTTCTTCTTTTATTTTTTTAAAACTTCCTAGTGGATTGAACAAGTGTTTGATGTTCTCCTTTATTCCCTTAACTTATCTGAAAGCTAAAAATTTCATTTGTATACCTTTAGTGGTTTACTTTAAAATTTTAACATGCATTACTCAACAAAAACATAAGTGAATCGTTATCTTTACTCTCCTTTTGAACATCACAAAGTCTTTAGAATGCCTTAACTCTAATTCCTCTCTACCCATTTGTTGTTGTTTTCCAGTATTTTACTTCTCCCTAAAAGATTAATTATTATTATTGTTGGTTTTTAAACTCTCATTATTCATCATCATTATCTTTTATAATTTTTATACTTATGTAGTCAGTATTTTTTTAAATTTAGACACTTCCAAGTTTCTTTGCTCATGGTTCTTTCTTGTATCTTGCTGCTTCTAGCAGAACATCTAGAAATTCTCTGAGCTAGACTATGTCTTAAAATGTCTTTAATTTAGTCTTATTCTTAAAGAGTATCATAGCTGTGCATAGATTGCTAGTAGAGTCATTTTCTCTTAGCATTTTGATGTTATTATTGTATTGTCTTCTGGCTTCAGTTATTGCTATTAAGAAATGTTGACACTCTAATTGCAGATAATTGTCCTTTGAGGTAGTCTCTGTTTTTGCTTTTCTCTCTGGTTTATATAGGATTTTTTTTTACACTTGCTCTTCAGAGTTTTTATCAGTATATGTTTGAATTTCTCTTGCTATAGTTCTATTTTTATTTATCCTGTTCCATTCTTTTATTTTTATGTAGGCTCCATGATCAATGTGGGGCTTGAACTCATGACCCTGAGATCAAGAGTTGCACAGTCTATCGTTTGAGCCAGCCCAGTGCCGCTATCCTATTCCATTCTTATTTTACCTCTTGAATATGACCATTCATATTTTTCTACTAATTATGGAGAGTTCTTAGCCATTATCCCTTTAAATATTGCCTCCATTCTTCCACTTTGTTTTCTCATTTCTGAGTGCCTATTAGATGTATGTTGGACCTTGATCGTCTATCCTCACTCTCGTATCTGTATATCTCTGTGCTGCATTCTGATTTCCTCGGATTTACCTTCTACTTTGCTAATTCTCTATTCAGCTGTTTCCAATCTGCTAATTAATTTACTCCTTGAGGTTTTTAAAAATTATTCACTTAACAAAGTGAAAAACTGCTCAGGTGGCAATTCAGGTGTTCCTAATGGAAAGATGACAATACTAGTAGAATAAAAGCAATGATCAGATAAGGCCCTTCCATGTTGGTATTGTAAGAGGACAGAAAGAAAGATACTCTGCAGCAATAAAAATAACTAATTAGTAATTTTTATCCCACTCTTGAGTATATCAGTGACTACTGCTTCTTTCCAAATGATAACGCTAGCCCTGCTTTCATACTCCTGCTTCTTAGATAAAAATTACCAAGATACTCAATCACCAAATTTCCTCTACCTTTTGACAATATCTAATTCAGAACTGACTCTTGCCTTCTTAAACCTAGCTTAGAATCACCTGGTTCAAGCATAAATCCTATGCTAAACCCCTCCCACAATTTCTGTGGTGTACATTCTCTTTTATTGCAGCAAACAAGATAAGGCTAGCTTTTTTGGCTGCAGGTGTCTTCCTGGTCTTTGGTTAATTGATTTTAGCCTACTATATATTTTAAGTTCCAAACATTTTCTTTGGTTGTTTTGTAATTTGGATTGTTCTGTTTTCGAGTCTGTTTGTGTTTTTTCTATCTTATGTTTTCTATTCCTTCTTTTATGGCTTTTATTTTATTTTATTTATTTTATTTTTTATTTTTTTTAATTTATTGAACAGAGATAGAGACAGCCAGCGAGAGAGGGAACACAAGCAGGGGGAGTGGGAGAGGAAGAAGCAGGCTCATAGCAGAGGAGCCTGATGTGGGGCTCGATCCCACAACGCCGGGATCACGCCCTGAGCCGAAGGCAGACGCTTAACCGCTGTGCCACCCAGGCGCCCCATATGGCTTTTATTTTAAACATACTTAATTTTACTCAATCCAACTCTCTCCAACACTGTCTTAACTGAAATTCTAGGAATACCATCCTTCTTGTTCTTTATTGTTTGTTAATTTTTATTTGAGAGGGATTATTTCTCTGTGTGTTTTATAATTTCCAATTGTAATCCCATTTTCATTTTAAGACTGCTTCCAGAGTAAAGTTTTGCTTATTTCTGTCAGGTACACCAGAAATACTTTATGCCAAATATTTTTTTTTTTAAGATTTTATTTATTTATTTGACAGAGATAGAGACCCAGTGAGAGAGGGAACACAAGCAGGGAGAGTGGGAGAGGAAGAAGCAGGCTCACAGCGGAGGAGCCTGATGTGGGACTTGATCCCATAAGGCCGGGATCACGCCCTGAGCCGAAGGCAGATGCCTAACCGCTGTGCCACCCAGGCGCCCCATGCCAAATATTTTTGTCAGTTTATTTTCTTGGTCGGATTTTACATAGAATGCAAATACCCTTTTTAAGTATGTTTGATGAGATTTGATAAATGTATACATTTGTGTAACCACTACCACAGTGAAAATATAGAACATTTCCATCACCCAAAAAGTTCCCAAACCAACCCAACTTTTAAGATACTATGTCAGGTTGTGGATTTTTGGACCATGTAGGTAGTATGAAGTATATATGTGAAATCCCTAACTGCATGAGGCTTAGATATAGATGATAACTTTTCCAAAGAGATTTTTTTTTTTTTAAACTCTGAATCCAGTTTAAGGCAAATGAGCTTCCTTGTGGTCTTCCTGCTTGCAGGTGGAACACTTTCAGTGTGGTGTAGCTTTTTGACTGTCTGGCATTTTATAGGTTCTTTAGTTACATCTTCTTGCCTTATACGGCCCCCAGTTCTCAAATTCTGTCCTTGATGGGCATTAAACTCATGATTAACAAAACCCCCAATGCTACTGCTCTAGTTTCAGCTGCCAGGTTACTACTGTGGTTTATAGTGCCTTACTCCTCCCCTTTTTTGATTTATGCATTTTGTTGAAGTGCAAGATACATATAGGGAAGTACATAGATCATAAATATATAGCTCAATATCTTTTCACAAGTGAACATACTTATGTAACAAATACCCAGATAAAGAAAAGGAACATTATTAGAAATCTTCCAGTACCCTTTCCAAACACTATCTCCTCCCAAAAAACATCATTATTCTGATGTCTAACCTCAGATTTTATTTTGCCTATTTTTGAACCTTATATAAATACAATCACACAGTATATATTCTTTTGTGTCTGGCTTCCTTTGCCTACTAATATGTTTGCGAGGTTCACTCATGCTGCTTCATGTAGCTGTAGTTTGCTCATTCATGTTGCTGTATATTATTCCATCACATGAATATAACAGGATTTATATTGTAGGTGAATATTTGGGTTGTTTCTAGTTTTCTTCTTTGCTTTGGAACCTGGGATTTCCCTTTACTTTCTTTCAAGTTCTGCTGTGTATTTAGTACCATTTAAAAAAGCATTTCTGGGTCTGTAATTCGGTATGGTCTGTGTCAAGACAAATTTTAGGTTGTGTAGGTTGCCAAATCTCCATACATGTAAGTCATATGTTTTATTTTTTGTTTTTTATTTTTGAAATTCTTACTTGAATCTCATCTAATTTACTTTAGCTGACGACATATTTCTTTTGTCTGCCATTTATAGAGATGGTTTTGATTCCTTTGAACCAATAATGAGTCAACACAAACAAGAGGCTAGTGATAAGATATGTAATTAATCTTGTAGTCATGATCTTTTGCCAGGGTGGGATGCTGAATATGTAAGACTAGTTTGACATCTGTAAGTGTAAAATATTGAAAAAAACATGCTAGAGAAATGGGGTGGTTGAAGATAAGTAATAGTAGGGACTGTGGATATATTTCAATAAACAAGATATATTTCAATATCAACTACTTTGTAAGAAAATGATAACACCATAGTGGCCCATTCTTCTATGATTCTTTCCAAATTTTGGCACTCTGTGATAACCAGCTCATATAGGCTCATTCTGATTCTTTTCAAAACGGACAATGGGTCTTGCAACCACCCACAGAATCCATTCAGAATTTGAATGAAATCACTAGTATGCGACATTAGTATGACATTAGATATGTAGAGCAATTTATTTATACACGTAAAAAATAAACAAATGGGATTATTGCATTTGGCATTATTTTAATTTTACTATTGGAAGGTCCAAGGCCATAGAGTAAATCAGCTGCACAAAGGGCATTAGACAAAGAAAGGTTGTGATGCTGTGCCTTGTAATTAAACTTAAGGTATTCTTTTCCTTTGTTGAATTTAGGGCAGAGGTAAATTTCATTATTTCTCCCGTGGAAGTGATTATCTAAATATGTCTCTTCTTCCTCCAGGCAGCACACACGGCCACCTATTCTTCTGATTCATTTCCCCTAGAAAGCTGAGAAGGAGTTTTATACTGATATTTTTGGTTTTGTAACCAGTGTTTCCATTGTAATGCTATTACTGAACCGATGTTGTGATAAATGGTCTGTTTATAAAGGGAATCACTTTTACAAGAAGTAGAAAATTAGACACGCTTCTGCTTTGCAATAACAATAAAAACCACAGTGAAAAAATATTCCCCAGTTTATTCCCATCTGTATCAGCAGGGAAGCTTTAGAAGATGGCTTTCCCCCAAAGTCTTCTAAACACAATTACTGCCTACAGACACCATGTCAAAATGCAGTTTTCCTCCAGATCCTATTCAGGACCAATACATTTTTAAGCTTCCTATAACGTGGGCCCTTTAAGAAAGTCAGGCGCTTTAAACCCCACCCCCATGCTGACTTGAAGAAGTCAGTCTTTCTGAGGTAGTTGGTGATAAAGCTAAGAGAGAGCCAACTTGCCCCTTGCTCTGCCTGGAAGGAATGTTTCTGTTGCAATAAGCTCTAAAAGTGGAAGCTTCAAGATACTGTGGGATAGGGAACAATAGAAACTTGTGAAGTATGGAAGCCAGACCGGCTGTAAGATTCTATCACGGCGCTGAATAAAGCGGAAAGAATGCTGTTAAATCTGAGTTTCTCCCTGTGGTGCTGCTCCCTACTAGCTTTACTCTTCCATTTCACCCAGCAAGTGAGTTTTCCAGAAGCATTTTCTACTTTAACGAGCTGCTTGTCTCCGTACCAGATCCCCAAAAAGAAAAGAGAGAGAAATAAGTTTCAATGAAAATTACACTGGATCACTTCTAACAATTTACATTGGCTGTAGGTTTCTGAAGAGCAAAGCCAATCCTTTTGTTTGTTTCCTGCCACACCAACAGTGAGTGACTAAGTTCAGAAGTCCTTTAGCACTAAAAAATAGGAGAAATTTGGGGGTTAATTGCAGTTGCATTTCTCAGCTGTCTGCTAGCAGCCATCTTGGTAAAAGATGATGTCATTTGGAACACTTGGAGTTTTAGTTTATTCCGAGGTACCGGTTTCCATTAGCCACTGAATGGCAGTTTAATCATTAGATCAAATTTAGGTTTAAAGATAACAGAGGACTGGGAATAAAAATCATTAAATCCACCTCTATATCCTTCCTGACACATTATAAACGTTTCCAAAAGTTCAAAGCAACAGAAAATCTTCACGTTTTGTTTTGTTTTTCTATTTTCTTCTTCCAAGTGTTTGTTCTGTCCTTGACTAAGCTCAGATAATAACTAGTATGGTCAGTTTCACTTTCCAATTTTTATACATAAGTGAAAGCTGTTTTGTGTCAACAGTTTAAAGATGTTTAGAATCACCTCACCTGCTGGGCGGATTTCCTGCACGCCTTTCTTTGGGAGGGAAGCTGGGGGAATAAAAGTTTCGATTTCGAATTTCTTATACTTCAAAACTAGAACTCTGAATTAGATCACATTAGACTAATTAATGTTTTATTTTTAACCTATTTAAGTTTTCTAGGAGTGGGCAAGGTGATAGTAAATAAGGGTGATGGTTATGCCCACTTAATCATCATTACTTGTATAGCATAATGCTATGTCTGCAGTTAGTTTGGAAAACTGGCACTTAACGAGATGGATTTTAATCCATAGAAAGTGTTTCTTTCTTTCCTCTTGGATTAGATAAGTGTTAGTGTCTTAATCCTATTGCGTGACACGTCCTGGCACTGCTCTCAAGATGCAAAAAGCAAAAAAAGTTGCACCTTGTTTAAACAGTTGAGCGCGGTACGGTTTATGAGATTATTAGGAGGAGGAGTAAAGAGGGCAGCGTGTCTTTTCCGCCAAGTTTTTTCTTAACGAGGTTAACCTGTGGCTGCTGTTGTTTCACCCCACTCGGCTCCTGGCGGGGGAACTTTCTGTTCTCTTAGCGCTATCCTAGGCTTCCCAGTTAAGCTCACCGAGAAGATAAAACTGAAAGGGCTGCGTCTATGTTTGAAACAGACAGAGGGAGACAGGAGCACACGCACTCCGCGGAAGATGGGGCCACAGCTTGGCCAGGGCTGGATGCGGGAGCCGGCGTGACCTTTCCACGTGTCCCCAGCACCTGCGAGCCTAGCGGGGCACTGGGTTTCCTTTTCCCCGGAGCCGGCGCGAGCCCGGAAGAGGCTGGGCGGCGGGGGGCTTAGGGCGGGGGGCCAGGAGGCCCCCCTCGGAACACGTGCGGTCGGCACGCAGCTGGTGCGGAGGCTGGCCTGGCCTTCCCGCACCCGCCGGGCCCGCGCGTCCCTGGACGGCTGGGTAGCTCCGGGAGGCGGGCCGCGGAGGCGGCGGCGGGCGGGTCCCGGAGCTTTCCGCCAGCTTTGTAGGGCGGCCTAAGCGAGCGCGCCAGGCCGGGCTGGAGCGAGCCCCAGTGCAGTACTGCCCGAGCCCGGGCGGGGTCTCTGTTCTCTGGCAGAGGAGGTCCCTTGGCAGCGGGAAGCTCCCTCTCTTTCTCTCGCCGTCGCTCGGAGTCTGCGCCCTGCTGCCAGGCGCCCAGCTCGGCGCTCCCCTGTGCTCGCCCGGCGCCCACTCATTCGCAGTCCAGCCTTCGCCGCCGCCGCTGCCGCCGCCTCTCTGCTCCTCCTCCTCCTTTCCCCAGCCCGCCGCAGCCATGGCGGACAGCGCCAGCGAGAGCGACACGGACGGGGCGGGGGGCAACAGCAGCAGCTCGGCCGCCATGCAGTCCTCCTGCTCGTCGACCTCGGGCGGCGGCGGTGGCGGTAGCGGCGGGGGGAGGTGGAGGCGGTGGGAAGTCGGGGGGCATTGTCATCTCGCCGTTCCGCCTGGAGGAGCTCACCAACCGCCTGGCCTCGCTGCAGCAGGAGAACAAGGTGCTGAAGATCGAGCTGGAGACCTACAAACTCAAGTGCAAGGCGCTGCAGGAGGAGAACCGCGACCTGCGCAAAGCCAGCGTGACCATCGTGAGTGACCCCCGGGGGCGCGCCGCGGCGCCGACCTCCCCGCCTCCGGGAGAGCCTGCAGCTGGACCAGGCAGCCCCCGAACTCCCCGAGGCTCCCGGGAACCCGCAGCAAGCATACACTCTGCCAAGAACTGCTGGTCCCCGGGGGGTGGGGGAGAGGGAGTTGTCCCTTCGGGGCCACGCGAGTCTGGCCTCCCCTGGGGGTCGGGCTCCTCGAGGGGTATGGGAGAAAGCTGCTGGACAACCACCCACGTTCCCTTTTCTCCCCTGGGGAGGAGGCCCCTCCCGGGCAGTGCTGGAGGCTGGTGGCGTGGCTGGGGGGCGGGGTGGGACTTTTTTCAGTCCTAGCCTGCCTGGGTGGGGGGTGCGTCCAGAATCTGGGGATCCCTAGGCTGTGGGAGAGGAAGGAACCCGGAGTCAGTTCCAGGGGCCTGGCTTGGAGTGCTGGGGGATGCGTAGCTGGGCTGGGCACTTCGCTGGCATCTGGATGGCGCTAGCTTGATCGCCCTGGGAGGGGGCGGGAGAGAGTGGCTGGGAATCCGGGAAGTGGAGTTTCTGGCCGGGATTGAGAGGGAAGGGCGGGTACCGGAGCTGATGCTCCCACCTTCGTTGGAAGTCCTTTACTTGGGAAATACAGCCGGGCGAATGCAGCATCTACACTAGCCTGAGCAGAGTGAAGGGTGTGAAGCTTGGACAGGCTCAAACCATGGTGAAGGATATCGACTGACTCCTTTTCCCTTGCCGAGCAAGATGTACGTGTGTTTGCTTCCTTGGTGGTGCAGTGCCTAGGGGTATTTTGCCTCTGAGTCCAGATTCTTGATGAGAGAACAGGCTGTCTGTTCTGTTTCCACGTAGCCCCCCCAAGAGGGTAAGATTAGGTGTTGTCTCCTTCCTGGTGTGGCAGGCGATTAGAAAGGCCCCTATAGCCGTGATGAGGCGAAACATAACTGGCAAAAGTACACCGTGTGCTCTCACCTAATATCCCTGCCAGCTAGCACATCATTAACATGCAGAATCTCCATATAGACAACTCTATTCAGATCAAAACAGTTTCTCAGCCAGGAGCAGAGAAGAAAATGTCAAGAAATCAAGGGGATAAATCACCATAGTTGCTGCACAATAGCTGATTAGACTGAACCTTCAGATGGAGAAGAAGGCATGAATTTGGGAACGGATCAAAGATGACAGTCTGGAAATGAAATGAGGCAAGTTTAGGATGCCCCTGTGCCAGAAAAAGTCTTGAGCGGAGGAGTGAGTGTGTATGTGTGAGTGGGTGTGTATGCTCCCCAATGCTAGCTCATACATGGGACCTGGATGGCATTCTGAATTTGCTTAGGAAGCAGATTTCCACCAAAGTTTGAGTGTAATTGGCAGCCTAAATAGAAATTGATTGTAGAAAGACACTTTGCATGCTCAAATCCAGTCCTGGTGAATGGAATTGGAGCAACATTCACGCGTTTCCAGACTGTCAAGTTCTTGAAGTGCCCTTTCGGTAGGAAGGGGGAGGAATTTGCAGAGGCAGCCACTTCCAAGCCTCCTCTGTAGCTTTCTTGGCCGAGAGAGATGTCTCTGCTGAGTGGGGGTTTGAGAAGAGGGGGAAGTTGGTGGAAGCAGTTTATTTAAGGTTTGAGTTAGTAAATGAGAGGGTTAGTCTCTTCGAGAATGTGAGCCACGGAAAGTAGTAAAACTTTATGAAACAGAATCCCTAGCCTCTTGCATACAGTGAGCAATTCAGGCTGTTTTTGTTTTTTTGGGAGAGGATTAGGGGGTGGAGGTACTATGAAAGGGTATCTGTTTGACACTTGACCGTATTATAAGTAGGTCTGTAAATTGTACACAAACACGTTGGCTTTGCACGGACAAACATGTTCATTCCTGGTGTATAAGATGAGAGGCCTTCTGAACACTTGGTTTGAAGAGTGTGTAAGGTGGTGGCTTTATTTCACCCTCAGCTCAAACTGACATCCAACCAAATATACTTTGTGAAATGTTCTGTGGCCTTCCTGAGTAGAGTTTTAAAATTGTTTTAGATGAGAGCCTACACGTACCAAAAGCCGCTCAGTTCTTCTTTAATCTCTGATTCATATATTCAGGGAGACAAATAAAAATGCCTGTGGTTTACCTGGTTCCCTAGGACTTGGCAGGTGTTACTAAAGCAAACCCAGAGAAGAGATTCCTTTAAGCTTTTGAGAGTTTCGTTAACTGATCTGGGACCCAGATTGTGTTGAAGTGTTTTTGACCTCTCAGGTATGTAATTTGGGAGGAGAAATGTGTGTGACTACATGAGATGGGTCTGTGGGTATAAGGGGTCCACTGAACAATACCGTATCGTAATTTATGTCAAGGTTGAGCTGCAGAACCCATGACAGCTCTAACTTAAACGTAGCCCTTGTTCGTAGCTGCCTAGGAAGTTTGTGATAAAGCTTGTATTCAATTAAATGAAGGCCTTGCTAGATTTCTCAGTAGTGTAATTTGAAGGGAAAACGGCACTGTAATCCTCTTACTTGCCTTCCTGCCCTTTATTATTTCCTTTACATATAATATTTTTTTTTTTAAAGATTTTATTTATTTATTCGACAGAGATAGAGACAGCCAGCGAGAGAGGGAACACAAGCAGGGGGAGTGGGAGAGGAAGAAGCAGGCTCATAGCGGAAGAGCCTGATGTGGGGCTCGATCCCATAATGCTGGGATCACGCCCTGAGCCGAAGGCAGACGCTTAACCGCTGTGCCACCCAGGCGCCCCTTACATATAATATTAACTCTCATGTTCTTGAGTACCTTTATAAACATGATTATGGATGTCATCCACACCCTGGAGGAGAGGTATCCTTTCAATCTCTCTCTCTTTCTTTTTTTAAATAGTTTATTTTTCAGAGCTGTTTTAGGTTTGCAGCAAAATTGTAGGGAAGGTGCAGAGATTTCTCATATACTCCCTGTCCTTCTTTCGCTCCCCCATTATCAACGTTCGCCTCCAGAGTGGTACATTTGTTACAACTGGTGAACCAACTTTGACACATCATAATCACCCAGGTCCATAGTTTACATTAGGGCTCACTCTTGCTGTTTGTACAGTCTGTGGATTTACCATTATAGCATCATACACTGTAGACCAGGTGCCTTAAAAATCCTCTATGCTCTGTCTTTTTATCCCTAACCTAGCAACCGCTGATCTTTTTTACTGTCTTCATAGTTATCCATTAACCTACCGAAGGACTTGGTGGCTTCCAACTTTTGGCATTTTTCAACAGAGCTGCAATAAACATCTGTGTTCAGGGTTATGTGTGGACAAAAGATTTCTGCTCCTTTGGGTTAATACCAAGGAGAGCGATTACTGGATTGTATAGTAAGGGTATTTTTAATTTTGTTAAGAAACTGCCTAATTATCTTTCCAAAGTGGCTGTACCATTTTGTGTTCCTGCCAGCAGTGAATGAGAGTTTCTGTTGCTCCACATCCTTGCCAGCATTTTGGATTTTGGCCATTCTGATAGGTATGTAGTGATACCTCAGTGTTGTGCCCTCTTTTTTTTTTTTTAAAGATTTATTTATTTTAAAGAGAGTGTGTAAGTGGGGGGAGGGGTGGAGAGAGAGAGAGATAGGGAGAGAATATCCTCAGGCAGACTCCTCACTGAGTGTGGAGCCCGATGCAGGGCTCGATCCCATGGCCCTGAGATTGTGACCTGAGCTGAAATTAAGAGTTGGCCACTTAACTGACTGAGCCACCGAGGCACCCCCCGCACTCCCCACCTGCGCTCTTTTAAAAACCAGTCCAAAGGCCAACAGAACTCTTAACTGTGGTCATTTTTGTCTGTTTTGGTATATAAGTGCTTATTTGGATCAAGCTATCCATTTAATAATGGACTGGACTGGTTTATGGGTCTGTGTTCTCAGCATATGTATGATAGAGGTCAGCATTATCTGCAGGGAAGAATCCACTGCATGAGGTCCTCATCCATGTGTCCAACTACCTAGAGCATCTGGGAGTTACAAGCTTGGCCCTAGTGTGTTTTCCTTGGGGCTTAGGGGTGGAATGGAATGTTTTGAGTGCTTATCCAATTTCTGCCAGTAAATCAGCAGTGGAACCAGGTTGCTAATTGTAGATCATCATTTCTTCTTTGGAGTGGAGAAAATAAGCAAAAAGCAAATGCCCACTAACTCTGTTGAGTAGCTTTCAGCTGTTAGGCTAGATCTGTCAGCTTGTATTGTGGGTGAAAGTGTAATTGGTGATGATCTGATTCATTGTAGTGAGAGGTGTCTGTGGGTGGTGGTCTCTGAGCAGATGAGGAAATGCAGTAGTGGGCAGTCACTGGATGGCCTCACAGTTCTAGACTAGTTAGTTGCTGGGATTCTTAGAGTATAAGCAGAGCTTCACAGCTGTCATGGCTCTTTTTCTAAGGTGTGTGCTTTTTCTAGACCAGTTCAGACCTTCAGCATGTGTCTGGTTTGAAAATAAAGGCCTGAAACAAGTCACTAGTATGTAAGTATCTTTCTCTATAAAATTAGTACTTGATTATAGAAGTTTAGGGAAATACATAAATACAAAGGCATTTTGAGGTTATAGTAGAAAAACAGGTTGGTATGGCATGATTAGAAAACCTGGATATTTTAAACGTCAACAGTGTCATGGTCTCATTAACCAATAAAAGCCACCATATAGTAAATGTTGTGGATTTGGGATTATTTACTCTGGAAGCCTAATATACTATTTTCCATTTTTAAGACTTCATTTTGGCAGACTCTGAAGCTGTCGGATTGACATTGCCCTTGTAAAGAGGTGTGGGGTGTGTGTGTGTGTGTGTGTGTGTGTGTGTGTGTGTGTGTTTCCTGTTAAGGTTTTTTTTCTCCTTAGATTCTTAATGGAAACACCCAACCTAAGATGCAACTTTGAGAAATGTATGACCTCACGGTTGGGTCTAATTGTACACAAGTTCAGTCTTCTTAAAAAGGCTATATTGTTAGATTTCTTCTGCAGTTAAAGTTCTTTGTGTTCATATGCCTGTTCTGTGTATTTCATACAATGTATTTTTGTATTTGATTAAAAAAACACAAAACATTAGAGGAGATTTTTTTGCGGTGTTCTCCTTATTGGTTTTGGAGGGAATAGTTGAGAGAATCACCAGTATCTGGTTCGTGGTGACTCTTGTTCAAGACCAGAGAGACTGCCTTACAGCAAAAACCTGAAATAGTTATTGCTTATTTACAAACTTTCAGTGGCTCTCCATTACCCTCTGGATCCAGGTAGACTTTCTGGTTGTTTGCCAGGCTCTGCTTGGTCTGGCCCCTGCATGCTTCACAGATGTACCCCTCGCATTCTTGAAGCTCTCACTTGGTTGAACTGCTAGTTCCTGGAATTTTAATAGGTTTCTCTGACTGCTCTAGGATATACTTCCTGCCCTTAGTCTTATTCCTTACTCCTCCCTTCCCTTCTACCTCGTAAATCCAAGTAGACTGTACTGCCTTTTCCACCCCCAGCCCAGCGTGCACGGCAGTGCCTCTTTGCCAGCCACACAGTGGATTATGTGCCCATTCATGTGGTCCCACAGGACCCCTCTCTCGCTCCTTCCACATCCCATCACATAGGTTTCCCCTGGCAGATGCGTAAATTCCTTTCAGGGGCAGAATTTACTTTGTTTACTCTTATTCCTCAGTGCCTGGCATGTGGTAGATACTCAGGGGTATGCTGGCTTGACTCTGGAGGCATTGGGTGGTGGAAGTTTTTGTTTTTGTTTTTAACTGGGTGAGGGCGTCCCTGTCTCCTGACCATGCATGTGTCATATTCACTCACAGTTTCATTAGCCTGTAAGTGTATTTTGTAAGGCAGACCAGATGGATGAATGGATACACTGTATACTTGGGGGGACTACTACCCTCAACCTGCTTCCCAAGCTCTTGCCTTCTAACCATGGGTGATGTTGTAGGCTACCTTGTAGCATATATCTGATGTTCATGATACATTGCACCTCTGAAAGGGACAAAGTGTCTTTAGGTTCCCCTTTCCAAGGATTCTTGAGCCAGGCTTTTAGGGGAAAAAGTGGAGCTGTTGGAAGTGTTCCGATTTACCACTTCAGTTTTGGTGATGGTGACAGATCACTCTAGTGTTTCTTATATAACTTTTGTTAATGTTACAGTGCCCCACACCTGCCTCTGGGAAACAGCGCATCTGTGCAGTTACCAGTACCTGCAGCTCTAGTTGGGGAAGTATCTGCAGATGGGGTCGGGAGCCTTGCTGAATCCCTGTATGTGCCCATGTGTGGCTTGCAGAGTGCAGCTTCAGGGGCTTGATAATAGTGTTACGCACCGTGTCCTTGCATTTTTTCCTTAAATCATTCCTTGTAGAGATCAATGCATTTACACCTAGAAATGCTAACCTGAGCTTTTAAAGACAGCCAGGCTGAACGAGGAGTAACAGTCTTCTTCCTCTTTCCCTCCCATACTTCTTCCCTCAGTGGGTAGGAGTTGCTTTTTGTTTTCAGTCACAATGCAGCTGCTTTTAGATGGATTGAATTATTGTCAAAGGTGGTGAAGTAAATGTTCCCAGGTTTGGTGTGTTCTTCTTTGGTGGTAGTTGAAACTTTCTTGACAGGGAAACGAATGCTCTGGAAAATGTTTCTAATTGTCAGGATCTCGGAGGGGGGTGTTAACTTGCAGACTCTTCCTTCTTCCCCGGTACTGTCAAATTTTCTTATCTCTTATGGCTGTCAAGTTTATAGTGATGAATTTCATTCCAGTGCTCATTCCAGTAAATTACAAATCTAACTTGTGGAAGCGTTCTTTTTTAGGGAGAAGAATGCTCAAAAGGGTTAATAGTTTGATTTATGGTTATTTAGAAATAACTCACTCTATTACTTACTATTGGTCCCTAGATCTGATGTATGGGGTGCAGTTTAGTGATTAAAATTCATTATAAAATTAAAAAAATATTTATTTATTAGCACAAGCGAGGGGAAGGGCAAAGGAGAAGCAGACTCCCTGCTGATCAGGGAGCCCAACTTGGGGCTCGACCCCAGCCAGGACCCCAGGATCATGACCTGAGCTGAAGGCAGACGCTTAACTGACTGAGCCACCCAGGCACCTGGTTTTGTAATACTTATTTAATGATGGGAAATTTTCTGTGATTTCTTTTTCCCTTTGCCTCCTCAGTCAGGCACAAAATGGCATGTGATGAATATAGCCTGAAATAGGCACCATTCCACCTACAAGTACTTGTGAACGGCCTACTGTGTGCCAGTACTCTGAAATATCCAGAAGGAATGTAAGGGCTTCTCTAGCAGCCAGCCAAGGATTGCACTTGACTTTCATCCAGCTTGGCCCTGGCGTGGTGCCCTAGGGAATTAAGAGCAGAGGGAATGGTCCTTCTTCCTTCTCCAGCACTTTCCAGTCCAGAGAGTTGGGAATGCAGAAATCACCCCCATGCAGGTGGAAGCAAGAGAGGAAGTTCGGTGGACCCTTGTGCTGCTTCCAGGGAGGGCTGTATCATCCTCTCTGTTTCGTAGAGTACCTTTAAGAGAAACGATGTGTCATATTCACTCACAGTTTCATCAGCATGTAGTGTATTTTGTAAGGCAGGGAGATGGGGAGAGCTGTTGCTCAATGTGTCTGTGTCCAGGTGGGCACGGGGGGGGGTGCTTTTTGTTTTGTTTTTAACTTTCTTTTTTATGTGGTGATGATTGAAAAGAAATGTCATTGATATTTTAATTTCGTAATTTGCATCTGCCTGTAGATGGAAATTATCTAGGTGGTTTGCCTTTATTCCTGTTACACCCCGAGGCCCACCCATGTTCCTTTCATGGAATATTGTTGGACAGATCGAATTTCCTAAGTCTTTAATCCAGAGCTATGTGAAAGTAAAGACTTCGTACGTTACAGTTAATTAGAGATACTAGTTTATGGGCAATACCAGATTCCAGTTTTTTAAAAAAGCAGTGTTGATTGACGGGATAATCTTCCACGCATCTGTTCCAGATCAAACCAGCCTGCTGTGGGTGCCAGGTGTGTGTCCAGAGTGATCTGGTTAATACCCTCCAGGGCATCTCAGGGCACTTCGGATCAAATGAGGCCACTTGGTACTGACGAGCAGCGCTGGGATATGCAGCCACACGTTGGTCATGATGCAAAAAAGTTTTCCATGGAAGGAAAGAGGAAAGTGAAAGAATGAAAACATGGAGTATGCATGAGCTAAAGGAAGTTCTTAGAAATCTAGTACCTGCACGAGATTAAACACGGCATGCATTGCCCTCCTAAGCAAAGAGTCTTTTCAGTGCTGTTGGTGTTTTTGAGATTGAGTTAGAAAGGCTTAAATAGTCTTGAGAAAAATGATTTATTTGGTGTTTAATTATAGAAAGAGCTTCTCGACTTGTGACATTATTTGCATGTAAGTGGTAAGTTTTTTTCCTGTTATCCTAATATACCAACTCAAATAATAACTTTTATTCTATTGAGGGTTTTTTTTTTTTTTTTTTTTGTCTTCACTAGACAGGCCTTAATTTATCTAAACAAAGACATTTGCAGAGAGTCAAAACATTGTGTCTCTGCATCATTTAGTAGCTCCTGATTATAGAAACACTAAAATTTGAGGGGGGGGAAATGGCTAGATGATTTTAACATCTTTGTTAACCAAAGAGTACAATTTAAATGCCGGAAAGAAGAGTCTTGGACTTCTTCAGGTATAGATCACTAATTGCTAAGGTGCCATTTCTTTTGTAAATTATATTAATTATTTCACATCATTTTGAGCCTTGAATGCATGTAGCCTTTTTTTTTTTTTTTTAAAGATTTTATTTATATGAGAGAGAGAGAGTGTTAGCGTGTGTGAGCACAAGCAGGGGCAGGGGGGAGAGGGAGAAGCAGACTCCCCCCTGAGCAGGGAGCCTGATGTGGGGCTCAATCCCAGGACCCCGAAATCATGACCTGAGCCAAAGTCAGACGCCCAACTGACTAAGCCACCCAAGTGCCCCTGTAACCTTGTTATTGAGAAATATCTTATATATCCAGTGAAGAGGACCAGTGACTTTTTTTGTGTGATTTAAAAAAAAAATTGTAAAATATATGCAATATTAAGTTACCAGTTTAACCATTTTTAAGTGTATAGTTCAGTGGCATTAAGTACATTCACAATGTTGGGCAGCCATCGTCACCCCACCCATCTCCAGAACTTTTTTTTATTATCCCAAACAGAAACTGTCTCTGGACAGTTCTTAAACAAAAACTCCATTTTCCCTTACCTCCAGGCCCTGATAACCTCTATTCTTAGGGACTTAAAAACTTTTTTTTTTTTTAAAAGGAAAAAATGTGCTCTGATCCACAAAAGCAGCTAGCTGTTTTTTTGTGGTCCTAGTGTTGAAGTTATGAATTTGGTCCTAAAAACATATATTTTTAAAAATTTATTTATTTATTTTAGAGAGCATGAGTGAGGATGTGTTGCAGAGGGGGAGAGAGAATCCTGAAGCAGACCCCCCACTGAGCACGGAGGAGCCAGAGGCGGGGCTCTATCCCAGGACCCTGAGGTTATGACTTGAGCTGTGGAAACCAAGAGTTGGCCACTCAAACGACTGAGCCACCCGGTCGCCCCTGGACCTAAAAACATTTTACTATTTTTATTTTTTATTTTTAAAGATTTTATTTATTTGTCAGAGACAGAGAGAAAGCGCTCACAGGCAGGGAGAGTGGCAGGCAGAGGGAGAAGCAGGCTCCCTGCTGAGTGAGGATCCCCTTGTGGGACTCGATCTTAGGGACTCCAGGATCATGACCTGTGCCGAAGGCAGTCGTTTAACTGACTGAGCCACCCAGGCTTCCTAAAAACGTTGTAATTAAAGTGCTGTGGATATCTTGCACCACCTTCGGTTTTTATTGCCTGTTGGCTCTCCCACATCTGGTTCTTTTCTGTCCTTCAACAAACGTGGACAGTCCCCAGAACTGGACTTAGCGCTTTGGTCCTATTTTGCATTTAGAGTAAGCACCCAAAGGTGGAGAACTTTGGGAGGGAATAACTCACTGTGAAGGTTTGTCCTCTAGGAGAGGAAAGGACTTCGGCTTGACACCTGACACAGTGATCAAAGGGCCGTAGATGAAAAAAAAAAAAAATGCCAGGGAGTGGTAGTTGAAGGTAGGTGATGGGTGTATCTGACTACTCAGCGTGCTCTCAAACAAATGGGAAGTCCATTATACTCCTATTTTAAATCTTTCTTTTAAGATTTTATGTATTTATTTGAGAGAGAGAGAAAGCATGAGTAGGGGGGCAGAGGGAGAGGGAGAACAGACTCCCCGCTGAGAAGGAAGCCCAACGCAGGGCTTAATCCCAGGACCTCTGGATCATGACCTCAGCTACCCAGGCACCCCCTCTTTTTTTTTTTTTTTAAACGAAATGTGTTGTAAGTATTTATTTATTTTTTTAATTATTTTTTAAGATTTTATTTATTTATTTGACAGAGAGACAGTCAGTGAGAGAAGGAACACAGCAGGGGGAGTGGGAGAGGAAGAAGCAGGCTCCTAGCTAAGAAGCCTGATGTGGGGCTGGATCCCATCGTGCTGGGATCACGCCCTGAGCCGAAGGCAGACACTTAATGACTGCGCCACCCAGGCGCCCCTGTTGTAAGCATTTAATTTTCTTGATAGCATTTCAAATAAAACATTTAAGGAAGTTTGAAGAAAACAAAAGTTTGAAGAAGTGAATAACAATTCTTATCTGCCAGCTTTGCTCTGTTTCCAAATCTTACTGTGTCACTGTGGTAACTGTTCATGTTCATGCAGGGCTTGCTCTGGGCTGGGCACTGTTGGGAAGGGTTTGCCTATAGCGTCTCACTGGACCCTCTCTGCCCTCCTGTGGGATCAGGGCTGCCGTCGTGCGCAGCTCCGCACGAGCACGGGTGGGCTCAGGTTATGTCACTTGCCAGCCTGTCCAGGTCAGCCAGGTGGGGTGAGGATTTGAACGCAGGCCTGTGCTCAGAGCTTCAGCGCCAGGCTGCACAGCCCGTGGGAGGGTGGCTACAAATCAGTTCCTGATAAGTTTTATCTTTGTTTTGTTGTGGGCCTTTTCCTCCTAGTTTCTTCAGCCAGACTGGTCAGGGCTACCCCATTACCACAGCAAATTCCCAGGATGCCAGGCCTAAGGGAGTGTTTCCAGGGTAGCAGACTCCCTGCCTTGGATGGAAGGGTACTTCTGGTGCTCAGGGGCCAGGGGGAGGGGAAGTCCCTGCACCCCTTTCTGGCTCGGTCACCATTAGTGGGCCTTAGTGTGTCCACCCCTGTGCCCTGTCCAGAGCACCCCAGTAGTTGCCCCTCTGCTTAAGCACAGCCATTTAGGCTCTCCCTTCTTCCTCCCTTCACCCCTGTCCCAATCTGGAATCAGTCTCTCTGTACTTATTTTATAACCTGTACTTAAAAATAGTCCAACTAGCGCAGTCATAGTGGATTTTTTTTTTTTAATGTATTGATCACCTGCTGTATACTAGGCAGTGTTCCATATATAACAACTGGGATGAGACAACACATGGGAAGTTGGTGAAGGGCCCCTGACTCAATCTAGAAATGGGGACCATAGTCAAGGAGGGCTTTCTCTTTCTCGGGAGGTGATTTTTAAGTGAAAACCTGAAGGATAAATGGAAGTTAACCTAGAGGAAGATGGGGGCAGGGCTGGTATCAGGAGGGACACTCCCCTCTGACTCTGGAACCTGAATGTGGGGAAAGAAGCAGACTGGGGAGAGAGTGGAACCCTGCTGGGCAAGTCTGGTGGTCTCTGTTCCTGGTTTCCATCCAGGGGCTAACTGCAGAAGGGGGAGGGAGGGAGGGGACAGGGGAACAGTAGGAGCATTTCTGTGTTTTCATAATCTGCTCTGGCTGATCAGAGCAGACATTTGTGTTTTCCTTCTGTTTGAAGGCGGTTACTTTGTCATGCTTCACCTGTGAATCTGTCTTACCCCATGATGATCGTAGCTGCATGGTACAGTCCTACGGTGTGCCTGGTATGTTCCAAACACTTTATTTAGGGACTCATAGCAACCCTCTGCCATCTCCATGTCCTGGGGGAAGCAGTGAGGTGCAGGAGTGTCAGCAACCTCTCGAGGGTCACAGTAAGTGGTAGAATAGGGATTTGAGGGGTGCCTGGGTGGCTTGGTTGTTAAGCGTCTGCCTTTGGCTCAGGTCGTGATCCCAGGGTCCTGGGATCAAGCCCCAAGTTGTGCTCCCTGCTAAGTGGAAAACCTGCTTCTCCCTCTCCCCCTGCTTGTGTTTCCTCTCTTGCTGTTTCTCTCTCTGTCAAATAGATAAATAAAATCTTAAAAAAAAAAAAAAAAAGAATAGGGATTTGAACACAGGCAGCCTGAGGGTCCTTTGCATGGTGACTCGTGCATAAAAGCTCTGCCATTTGGGGGATCCTTTGCATCTTTGCACAGCCTTGATGCAGGAGTAGATGCTCAGGAAACTTTGCAGCATTTGTTTGTGGGGTGCCCAGGTTTACTTTTTATAACCTAATGGGAGAATGGTATGCTTACAGTGAAGGGCACAAGATTTGAACGCACGCATTCATGCTGAATGAACTTAGAAGTGAATTCACCGGTGTCATCCTCACCCTGCTCAGGATGCATGCTATGATCAGCATTTCCTTCGCCAAGCTGCCCTGGACTCTGTTCCAGTCACCACGCCCCAGAAAGTCACCTTGCACTGACTCTGTCACTGTAGATTTGCTGTGCTTAGTTCTAAACTTCATGTAAGTGGTTTTATACAGAATGTATTTATTGGGCGCTGGATTCTTTGTTTTTTTGTCCTAGTTCGTACATTAACTCATGTGAAATGTTGTTCACGTAGAGGTAGGTGTTTTTTCCTGCTGTGCAGTCTTCCACCATTTGCATATCTGTGGAATTGTTTTGGTGTGCGACCTTGGCGTCGCTCACTGTGCGAAAGGAGTGCGGCACACCAGAGGATACCAGGCCCTATGGGACGTGGGTTCCAGTTAGTGGAGGCTCTCACTACTTTACTGCGTAAGTTCTCTTGCATTCAGAGCCTTTGCAACTTGCTGGACTTACCTGTTAAAATGATTGTCTTCAGGGTTAATACTGGTGTTGCTTGCAACCCACTGTTGTTAAGGGTAAAATGAGACCATACACATCCGAGTGTTTTGGTAATTTGTAAATTTTTATTCCTGTGGAAAATGGTATGTAAGATAATTAGTACTCCCCCATACTTTCTGTTGTTTTCCAAAATGTATTTAAAATTAAAACTGTTCTTGATAATTCTATAAGATGGCGGTATCAAAATAACATCTGGAAAGCTGACGGGAGGAAGTGGAGGCAGCAGGGCCTGAGCTCTCTGGAGACCTGAAACCTGGGGAGCTGTGCGTCGGCTTCTTAGGGTCTTCAGTTCTCTGGCACTTGGGGATGCCTGGGAACTTGGCCGATTCCCTGGGGTTTGGTGAGTCAGGATTAAGCCAGCCTGTGCGGTGGTGTCAGAGTAACAGGAGAGCAGGAGGCAAGCACGTACTTCTAAAAGATCCATGTTTTTCTTGTAGGTTCGTTCTAGGGCTCTTTCCGTTATTTCTTGAAAAAAAGAGCCAACGTGTGTTTTCCTAGTTTTCTGTCTTTAGCACTGTGGGCAGTGGACAGTCAAAGCCTGCTTCTCTGTCCTGCAACTTTTGACCCTGTTTCAAGGAATATGGGTTCCAGAGGGTGGGCTTTGATGGCTGAGACAAGAGTGTCACTGTTGTTTAGCTGCTGGTCTAAAGAACAGAAGCCAAAACCTGAATGTCTTTGAAACTGACTGACTTTGCAGGTTTGCAGTATCCGGATGATGGAAGGACAGCCCCAGCTTGTGCTCCAGGGTCAGGTCTGCGGGAGGCTAGTAGTTTTCTGTTTGTAAGGGACTCCTCAAGTGACCTGTTTTCTTTCTGTTGCCTCTGGGTCTCTCTCAAGCAATAGAAATGGTCGCCTCGGGACTTTTTGAAGGTTGAAGGAACACACATTTCATCAGAGCACATTGTGGTTTTATTGTCCTGGTGTGAAGGCTTTTGGTGTGATGGAAGGGGGCAAGGAGGACAGTGTGTATAATAAAGGGACTCAGCTGGCATTGTGAATAAGTTAAAGTAAGCCTTCTTGAACCCAGGAAGGCCCTCTGCCGCTGAGGAGGTGCGACTGTAAGCCAAGACTATAGGGAGTCTTTTGGTCTCTTCTTCACTCGGCCTCCCAAGCTACTTTGAATGTCTTCCCGTTCTTTTTCAGGTAAGGGAGATTAGCACTAATGACTTTAATCTCTTATTTGGTTGGCTCTTACTTGGCCCAGAGCCTTGCAGCTCTGGGTCATTGGAATCTCTGTTGGGCAATGTGAAAAGGCAACTGGAATTCACTTGTTAGCCCACAGATGAAAACCATTAGGCTTTGCTGCTTTTCATAAGTACAGTGTATTCTTTCTGTAGTTCTCACATTCCACTGCTCACCTTTTTTGTTTTTATTCTTAATTTTATGTGTTGCAGATTAGCATTCTTCATCAGGCCACCTGTGTGCATTATCCCTCCTTTTAGTTTTATCATTAGCTCCTTTCTGTTTTTGCACCCAAGGATTCTTTGAGTGAAACTTGGTATACTGGAGAGAGATTTGGAAACCAGATAGGGTTGCCAGATTTAGTAAATAAAAACAGGATGAGGAGCCATATTTAAAGTTGAAATAAACAGTGAGTGATTTTTTAGTATATGTATGTTCCAGATGTTGCATGGAACATACGTATACTAAGAAATGATGTGAAATGCAAATTTAACAGGGCATCCTGTATTTTATCTGGCAATCTTACAGCCCATAGGACTTAAAAAAAAATATCTCAGTTCTGCTTCTTCCTAGTCTGTGATCATATGGCACTTTACCTGACACCGTGTCGTCTTGTCTAAAAATGGGTCATCTTATCTTAGCTCTCAGGTGTGAGGATGAACGATGTGACTTATGAAAGCCCTCGGGACACATCGAGCCCATGTCTTCCTTTTCCCTCTTTGTTCAGTGATTATGGGTTTGCCCGTCTTCTTTTTTCTCATGAAGTCACCCCAGTGTCCTTTCCTTAGTGGCTCTCTCGGGTTTTCAGGACTTCAGCTCCTCTTCTTCCTCAAGCTGCTGTCAGTTTGCTTTCACTTTTTCTGCCCCTTCTACCACCAACTTCCTTATTTCTTCCTCTCTGGAAGCTCTCTCTGACTGTATGCTTCAGGTGTCCCCTTTGATTTGGCCACATGTGACCAGCCCTCTGGTTTCATTTCTCCTTTCCTTCTGAGCCTGAAATGGCACGGAGGGAACGGGGCCTCTTGGCCTCTCACTGTTTGTGGGGCCAGGCGACAAGCACATATTATTTTGGGGCCTCCGTGTTCTCCTTTCACTGGGAAGACTGGTTTAGAGATGGCAGACTGGCAGCGTGCGTTGGCCCACAGCGAGCAGGTTGGCTTGAGAGTTCCGAATGAGAACGTCGGAGGAGAGGCCCGGATGCCCTGGTAGGCCTTGGGCACCATCCCTCTCACTTCTCAAGCCTGCAGCTGCACATGCTTCTTCCTGTTGTGATGGCAGTTGAATTTGAGCCCCCTGGAGCTACGCTGCAGATAATGACTAATGGTGCCAGTGTGTACTGTTGGAGTTACCTCTTGAAACAAAACCACAGGGCACAATTATTCCACCTTTCCAGAGGAGAGAGCCTAGGTACGGGGAAGTTAACTTGCCAGGGTTCGTTTGGCTGGTAGGTGGTGGGGCCAGGATTTGGCAGCCTGCCCCTGGAGGCCCTGTCCATAACCACTGTGTCATCTTCATGCAGCTGGAAGGTTCTATGAAATTCCTTGTAGGAGCTGGAAATATAACCCAGTTTTGTTTATTTAAATTCATAATGTGAGTCTTTGCCCTGTCGTCTGGGAAATTGCTGTAATTCATGGGTGGTGAATCTGTTGAACCACTTTCCCATCAGAAGCATCCTTCTGTCCCTGAAAGATGTGTCCAAGAGTTTTCTCTTCCTCTGGTCTTCTTCTAACTTTTATTTATTTTTATTTATTTTTCAAGATTTATTTATTCATTTTAGGGATAGCCTAAACAGAGGGGAGGGGCAGACGGAGAGGGGGAGGGAATCTCAAGCAGACTCCCTGCTGAGCAGAGAGCCTGATGTGGGGTTCCGTCTCACCCCCCCTGAGAGCGTGACCTGAGCTGAAACCAAAAGTCGGAGGCTCAACTGATGGAGCCACCCAGGTACCCCCTTCTTCTAACTTTTAAAAGCTTATGAGGTATCCTTGTGTTTATTTAACTCAGTAGTTTTGGATACCTACCAAGTGCCAACTCTGCACTTGAGATACCCTTCCAGGAGCAAGGCAACCTCTAATGAATAACCGAGTGCCCCCTGCCCTGGGCTAAGGGCATTGAAAGCCCAAGCAGACCTTGGGTCTGCTGTGAGGAAGCTCAGAGGCAGTCAGGAGGGACAGATGAGAAAGCAGTGACCATGCCACGGTTGAAGGAAGATGGTGAATTGACCATTCAGGGCTCACACAGGAAAAAGGAAACTGTGCAGAATGAGAGGATTTAATCCAGGGACTGGTTGCCTCTGTGGGAGAGTTGCTGAGAAGCTGACTCCTTGGCGGAATGCAGTGAGACAGGGGTTTGGAACAGCAGGACATCACTTCCATCCTCCTCCTGGAAGACAAAGGGAGGCGGAGGTGTTATCAGAGCCCGGGGGCAGGGGTGGGCCTAGAGACAGGAATGCTGAGAGGTGGAGAAGAAGGGGAAGAGACACCCTAATCTCCCTTCTCCCACCTTCCAGTCTCTTGCCAGTGCCTCTTACTGGCTGAGTCCAGGGGAAGTAAGCTGGCTTCAGGGACCTGGGAGTTGGAGTCCTCAGAGGTCACCCCTACCTTGCAGGGCAGGAGAAGGGCCATGGAGGGTGTTGGGCCAGAAGGACCTGGGACTGGCTCAGGAACAAATGAAAATGGCATGGCTGTGTTTGGTCTGGGCAGCGTTGAACACTTTACAGATGACAGAATGTTGGCGGATTTGTAGGTTTTTACTTCCCCAGGAGGATGTGAGTGAAGGGCATTCCCGGGAGCAGGCCCTGCATGGACAGAGGAAGGGCAGCTCGGAACCACAGGCTCCACTTGTAGGAGGCCTGCCGCTCTGAACGCCTGAATCGATCCTCGAGGTCTTTCTTCAGCCTCAGAAGCCCCTTTCATAGAAGGCTTTCTTGTGTGTGCATGTTGTCATTTATGGCTGACATGAATTTTCTCCCAGGGGAGAGCCAGGTGGGGAGGTCAGCACCCTGCAGGCCCCCCGAGTCCAGCCGCTCCTGACAGTGAGGGTGTGGCACTGAACGGTGGCAGGCAGCTCCGGACGTCACACCAGCATCAGAGAGGCAATCGTGGCCGCTGCCATTTCTATCTGGTGCCTGTGTCCCAGCACCGGCCCTGGGGTCCTGGCGAGGACGCTGCTGCCTTGGGAAGAAAACCGGCTGCTCGAGTTGGTGGCTTAGTGGCCTTGTGTCCTCGCGGAATGTCTGGCACTTGATCATGCTGCTAGAATACATTTCTCACATTCTCCTACTGTGAAATTTGTTTTTATGATGTTAGAGGATTTTGTTTAAACTTTTTTTATTATGGAAAATTTTAAGCATACATGAAAGGAAAGTGAGTTTATAAACCACCCAGCTTGACCAATTATCAGCACGTGGTCGGTCTCAAAATTGTTCCACCTATAAATAGTTCAGTCTGCATCACTGATAAGGATTTATAACCACATACCATTACATACCACATTAAAAAAAATAACATTTCCTCTGTAAATTTGTGTTTGGAAGGTAAATAGGAATCAAATGTGTTATCCTTGCTTCTCTGCTCTAAGCCTTTACCCCCGTGCCCTGAGGCTGCTGGCCCCAGATCTAACCGTCTTCCTGCTTAGTGTGCTGGCAGCTGGTATTGGGACCTTTTACCTGCTGCTTTCCTTCTTGGTACTAGTCCCCCAAGCATCCTAGTCATGCTGGTTCTGCCCTCAGGAAGGTACGCCGTCTGGCTTCCCAGGCCCCATGGTGTGCAGTGGTATGGCTCTCAGATCACTCTCTCGTGCACGTGGGGCAAGAATCTTGGCTTCTGCAGCTCTGCTGCAAAGAGATCTAAAGTGAGGCATCCTTTGCCGTCTTCCCTGGGAGTTTTTAGCTGGGAAATGTCTGAGCCTTGTGGAGGAATTACACCTTAGGAAGATGGGCTGGCATCTAGAGCTTCTAGAAAGTCTGGCGTGGTGTCGTACGTGAAGCCATGCAGGGCTGGAGAGCACCAGACAGGAAGCTGTGGGCAGTGCGTGCAGACGGATGTCTTCTGGACAGGTAGAAAAAATGAGCATCTTTGCCCATAGTCTGCAGCTCTGAAATCTGCAGCTTGTGCAGCAGATAGATACAGAATGGTCTCAACTCGGTTATTTCATCTGAGTCTCACAGGAAGTCTGTGGGGTGGCTAGTGGGAGTCTCAACTGAAAAAGGATCAGGTGAGATGTGATTAAGTTATTGGCCATGGATCAGTGCTGATAAGTGGGACACATGGGCTTGCAAGGTAGATGGCCAGGGTTCCTTCCCCTCTGTCAGCTCCTTGGCTGAAGTGGGGTAGAAGGTGGTGAGATTCTTTTTACCAGAAGTTCTCCAAATCCTTGCTGGACCTCAGCAAGAGGGACCCGTCCATATGGTGAGGAAGCCTCCGTGGGGGCTGGTGCCAGGTGGCCAAGCCCTGAGCAGAGGAGAAGAATGTGCAGAGTCCTAGCTGTTGAAATGACCTCCAGGGGATGGTCTAGACAATGTTACTTTGCTCTCACTTGCCTAAGTCAACTAGTGTTTAAAGTGGGCTGCTGACTAGGGGTTTGGGATTTGGCTTATTTTCGGAGCAGTTGCTCTTTTTGGGGATTAATTTGGCCTCTATAGCTAATAGCCGTTCACCTTTCATTCTGTGGGTCCCAGACACTCCTGTCCATCCGAAGCACCTGGAGAACTTCAAAAGTCATGATACCTGGGGTCACATCCTTCAATGGCTGAGGATGGGAGCCCACGGCATTAGTATTTTTAAAGATTCCCAGGTAATTCCAAAATTACCAGCAACAAAGTTTGGGAACCAGTGGTCTATACATTTGTGAGTACATATTAATTTCACATGAAATTAATGCTGCCATTAAAAATGTTTTTTGTTTTTTTCCCCACTGATTATTTTTTTTCCAGCTTTCTTGAACTATAGTTGACATGTTGCACTGTATAAGTTTCAGGGGTATGTGTTGATTTGATAGTCTTATATATTGTGAAATGATTACCACGATGGCATTAGCTAATGCCTGTATCAAGTCACGTAATTACCTAAAAAATTCTTATTTTTTTAATTGGAATTTTTTGAATAGAAATGCATCTCGTGATATGCACTCTCCTTCCCTGTTACACAAAAGCTGGTGTAGATGCTTCCTTGTTGTGTGCCTTTTTTCTCTTCCACTTAATGATGTGTTGGAGATTTTTCCGTAACAGTACATTCATTACTTCCTCATTCTTTCTTAGAGTCCATGGTAATAATCCATTGTATGGCTGTCTCTTACCATTGGGCATCCAGTTTGCTTTCAGTTTTTGGTCTCACATTGTTACAGTAACCTTGAACATGGATTGTTTTGCATGTGGGTGAGTATCTCTAAGAGGACACATTGCATTTGCTAATGCTTCTCTAGTGCATACTGTGTACGGGCCACTCTCTGCTTCTCCCTTTCCCTCTGCTCCTCCCCCTGCTTCCTGCATGTGCCTTTTCCTTATATTGGCTCAGTCCTCACATCAGGCCTGTGAGGTAGCCAGTATTATCTCCATTTTACAGATGAGAAAACCGGGACTCCCCAGGGATTGGGTAACTTGCCCGAAGTCACAACCCACAGAGGGGCAGAGCCAGAACTCACACGGGGACAAGTTGACTCCAGAGATATTTCTTTACTTTGAAATACTGCATTTCTGGGTAAATTCCCAGGAGTGACATCGCTGGGTCAAATGCACTCTGTGTGTGTAACTTGAGTAGATGTTGCCCAGTTGTCCTCAGTGGGGCTGACACTAATTTACATTTCCATTAGCAGGGTAGGAGAGAGAGTTTGGTGGCCCCATACCACGCTTTTATCCAATTTGGATTTTGCCCATCTGGTAGATAAGAAATGGCATCTTGGTGTGATCTGGAGTTCTCTCAAGGGGATGGGCAAGCATTTTCTCTTCCTTGCTTGTAAGAGCATTTGTTTCCTTTTCAGCAAATGCCCACTTCATAGTCTTTCTTGATTGTCTCTTGGGATGTTGGTCTTTCTCTTAGCCATTTTCTCAGCACCCTGTATATTTCAGAGACTTGCCTTTTTTTCTAATTTTGAGTTGGGAAAAAAATTTCCCACTTTCACTTATTTTTTTGACTTGGCTTTTGGTGTTTTTTTTTTTTAAACCATAATGAAGATTCTTCATGCTTTCTTTTTATTTATTTATTTGACAGAGCAAGAGAGGGAATACAAGCAGGGGAAGTGGCAGAGGGAGAAGCAGGCTTCCCGCTGAGCAGGGAACCTGATGTGGGGCTTGATCCCAGGTCCCTGGGATCATGATCTGAGCCAAAGGCAGACGCTTAATGACTGAGCCACCCTGGTGCCTCTGCTTTCTTATGCCATTTATAATCTTAGGAAATACTATTATGATGTTAGGTAGAACTTTACTGTGTATTTACTCCTTTGGAAAAAAATGTGCAATGGCTACTATTGTGTTTTTGTTTCAATGCTATACAGTACATTTAAGAGAGATTCAGAAGAAATCATAGAAGCGATGATGTTAGATATTCCTTTAAATTGCATTAAATTGCTTCAATTCATGGCTGAATATTAGAGGCACATCTTCTGGTGTCTTTTAAAGTCTCCCTCATCTTTCTCTGTACTGTCACTTTATATTTCATGTACAGTCCTGAATTAGGATAAATCTTCCATGATGGATTGATTAATTATTGAATTATTTGCATCTTGGATACTATTAGTGTAACCTTTTCCTCTCTCCAGAACCTTCTTAAATGGACTTAAGGTTAATTGGCATTATTTCTCTCTCCTGGTCAGTTTCAGGCTCTTTTATCTGGTGGTTTTATTTTACTCTGCAGTATTTTCCATTTCCCCTGTTTAAAGATAGGTTGAAAGCTCTGGGCTTTAAATTAAATTTAACCTTCTTCCATATTGACCACTTAGCCAGTCATTTTCGTTCATCTTTGAAGTACTTCTGAAGCTGTTGTTTGTCAGGCCCTGTGGTAGGGTCTAGGGGACATTCCTGCCTCTTAGGGGTTATGTTCTAGCTGGGGGGAGGGGAGGAATAGACATCAGACAACTGATTTTAAGTTGTAGAGTTAAGATTGTGATAGATGAAGGGGTGCTGGGTGGCTCAGTCATTTAAGTGTCTGACGTTGGCTCAGGTGGTGATCTCAGGGTTCTGGGATCAAGCTCCCTGTCAGGCTCTGCGCTCAGCAGGGAGTCTGCTTCTCCCTTTCCCTCTGCTCCTCCCCCTGCTTCCTGCATGTGCTTGCTTTCTCTCTCTCTCAGATAAATAAAATATTAAAAAAATTTTTTTTTAAGATTGTGATAGATGCTTTGAAAGATATGCATATGATTTTCAGAGGATTCAATCAGGAGCTCAGCTAGTTTGGGGCGGCCAGGGAGAGCTTTCCTGAGGTGACATTTAGGCTGCCATCATCTGAATGATAAAGTCAGCCATGGAGAGGATTGGTAAAAACATGTGGGCCAAGGGAACAGGCCATGCAAAAATCCTGAAAGCAACAGAAGCATGGCAAGTTTGAGGAACTGAGAGAGGAGTGTGGTCAGAGTGCTATCTGGATGTGGCCTGAGGAAGGATCTGGAAGTAGGTGGGGCCACTTTTGACAGGGTTCATAGTCTGTCTTCTGATGGCTACTGTGAATAAAACCTGAACCAGTGGTAAAATATGTAAGACATCTGTTTGACTGTTCAGCTTTATCTCTTGCGCTCTTCAAATTCTGGAGCTGAGAATACCCTAAGAGTCCTTCATTGCTAGTGTAATCCTTATTTTTACAAATGATAGACCAGGGAAATGACACTGGAGGCAAAGTAGTGTTAGAACTTGAACCCACATCTCTTTTTTTTTTTTTTTTTAAAGATTTTATTTATTTATTTGACAGAGATAGAGACAGCCAGGGAGAGAGGGAACACAAGCAGGGGGAGCGGGAGAGGAAGAAGCAGGCTCATAGCAGAAGAGCCTGATGTGGGGCTCGATCCCACAACGCCGGGATCACGCCCTGAGCCGAAGGCAGACGCTTAACCGCTGTGCCACCCAGGCGCCCCTGAACCCACATCTCTTAAACTGTTCTTGGTACTCTGCACTTTTTCTTCCCTCAGAAAACATGCGTTCTGACTAAAAATTGAAATGTGTTCTGACGTGTGGTTTTATCCTGATTCGTATGAGAAATTTAACAAAGGTATAAAAATTTAATCACTTAAGAATTTTGTTGAGTAATATTTATTAACATCACGTGGAAAAGGAGACTGTCTTCTAGAATGTGGGCTCTGCTGAGGTCATGTCCGTGCTTTTTTTTTTTTTTTTTAAAGATTTTATTTATTTGACAGAGATAGAGACAGCCAGCGAGAGAGGGAACACAAGCAGGGGGAGTGGGAGAGGAAGAAGCAGGCTCAGAGCGGAGGAGCCTGACGTGGGGCTCGATCCCCTAACGCCGGGATCACGCCCTGAGCCGAAGGCAGACGCTTAACCGCTGTGCCACCCAGGCGCCCCCGTGTCCATGCTTCTAATCCTACAGCCTCAGTACAACTGTTAGAATCTAGAGCGTCTACTTCAAGGAGCAGTGCTGGCATATGTGCTTTTTAAATTAGGAATAGTTTTTAATCCAGTGACTGTGCCATTCTAGAACTTTCTTCAGATGAATTTGGCCTGCAAAAATAGCATTTTAATCCATTCTTTTTTAGTTTTTCATTAGAATGTGTTTTTGCCAATAGTCTTCATGTTTTAAAATCCAAATGTGGCAAAAAGATTTACTGCTTGTTAAGCAAACTTTCTGCCTTGGTTTTGGGACTGGAGAAAGAATGAAGATGGCGAGTCTGTAGATACAGGAGTAAATGTATCCAGAGCGGAATCCCGCCCCCCTTCCACTGCCTTCACACTTTGTTCTGTGCTCATTCTAGTTAAAAGGTGAGTAGCCTGTTCTGTGCTTTCTTTGTACAAGGGAAGAGGAAAGGGGGAGATGGCAGAGGATATGTTCTTCTTACATTTGTTAGAGTCTTAGATCCTCATGTGGTGGACTCTTATATGTCCTCAGTGGGATTTCTTGGCATCTTATTAGTAGTGTGTTGTGGAGAGGAGCCCTTTAACCCGCACATTGAGTGAGTCAGAGACTTTAGACCTTCCTTTGATCCCGTGCATTTTTGTGTTATGGCTATCTCCGAAATGTCTGATGCACCTTTCAGATCTTGACTACTTATGTTGGGGATGGAAGGGGAGCCTGAACGAAAAGGTGGATTCCCTGGTACTACCAGTGAGGTAGGCCAGAGACTGGGACCAGAGGGTAGATTAAGGTGAACTGGGGGGGAAGATCAATTAATAGTAGAGTCTTGGATGGGGTCTTGGCAAGGGTCAGATGTAGGAAAAATTCCTTATGTATGGATCCAGTGCCTGGGGAGGTGAATGGAGAAGACTTGGGTTATCTAGGGTGTGGTCTGGGTCTGCAGAGGGCGCCAGGAGCCCCACCCAACGGGGCTTGCTTACAGAGCAAGATTATAAGGTAGAGAGCTCTTCTGTGTTTCCCGCCCAAGGCTGTTGTATCTCTTTGCATATTGGTGGGTTTAAGTCTGTAGGTGAAGACAAAAAGGAATATCCTATTGGCATTTTTCCAAAATGCATTCAGTCATTAAGTATTATTAACTGCTCATCTCTTCTCCCTAGCCACTGAACCCTTTACTTTCTTCTCTTTGTGGAGATCTGAGACTCCTGTTCCACCAGTACAAAGTGCATAGGCTCCATGTTAAAACTGAAAGACACAGTTTTATATATATATATATATATATATATATATATATATTTTTTTTTTTTTAGGAAAGGTAGGTTTACAAAATTATGTAATTGGTGCATTTGGAATTCAAGCCATATAAAAATGAAAGGTAGTCTCTTACCCTTGACCCTGGTTTGTCTTCATAGGCATAACTGCTGTTATTGGTTACTTAGTCATTTTCTCAAGTGTTTTTCTGGATATATTTTATGCAGATACAAGTGTGGGCCTATATTGTGTCCTTAAGAAAATACACAGAAATGGGAACACATTGCATATGTTCTTCTCTGTCTTGCCTTTTTCGCTTAATGAAATACCTTTCATTCTTGAGTTTTGATGGGATTGGCTTTGCTTAGGAATAACTGCCGTGTTGCTTATATGTGTATTTTTCCCGGAACTTAGTCAACATTATTAGCATTGCAAACTCTTCTTTTTGCCTAAATAACTTAGAAGTCAGTGAGAGAACGAAGATACATGGCTTATTACCAAACTCTCCTTTTAGTAGAATCTGCAAATTGGTAGGTATTGGGAATTCAAAACTGTATTTGGAGTAGCACTAAAGACCTGTCTGTGGCTAGCTTGGATCATTCCCTTGGGTCACATAAGAAGGTGACAGTCTTTGTAAGACACTAGGAAGTATTATGATGTTTGTTCACAGTTTGGGGCTCTCTGTTGAGGGTTTTGAGCTCTGACCCCACACGGACTTTTCTGGCATATACTGTGTTCCGAGTCTATAGATTCAGTTTCTTAAGACAGGCTGTACTCCAATCACCATCAGTTCACATGACAGGAGTCCTAGCCCACATTCTCAAATATATTTTAGGGGTTTAAGAGTAAGGTGGATTTCCTCATTAAGTACATAATCAGTTGAGTTCACTCCAATTTATGTAAGTGGAACCAATAAAAGGAACACAAGCTTTTAATATTATGGTCCTGTTGGACAGGATTTATAATTTGAGCAACCTTGCAATAAAACGGACTAATTAGTTAGGTTTTTCCTGTCATTCACCTGTGCTTACATGGGTTCAGTTGATAGAATAGGGAAGAGCAAGAGAAGAAAAAGGAGAGCCTGGGTTTCTTTTCTTTCTCTCTCTCTCTCTCTTTTTTTAAAAGATTTAATTTATTTGAAAGAGAGAGCGCGCTCACCAGTTGGGGGGGCGGCGAGGGGCAGAGGTAGAGGAAGAAGCAGACTCCCCGTTGAGTGAGGAGCCTGATGCGGGTCTCAACCTCAGGATCTGGAGATCATGACCTGAGCCGAAGGCAGACCCTTCACCGACTGCGCCACCCAGGTGCCCTGAGCCTGCGTTTCTAAACACAGAGCCTCAACGGGAGCCAGCGGCTCCTGTCAAAGTTGGTGCTGCTTCTGCTTGGGTCCTCTGCTATATCTGAGGACATCTTAGTGACCCTTTCATCCTTCGCAAGGTATTGATGCCATCATCTCACTTGAAGCCACAAAAGGGAGGGTTTATTTCCCTTCCTAGTTCCTTGTCCCTCAACTTCCAGTATCACTTTGGACTCTTTATACTTTAGTCTTTTGCAGAACTGGTATATTGTATGCAATATACCAGTGACTTGTTGCAAAGTCGCATGGTGTTTAAATCAGAGACTAAGATGCTGAGGGCTGTTGCTAGTACAGAGAAAGGAGGTGAGAGAGGTCACAGTGGGCAGTGAACCCAGCCGGTTACTTAAGTTTATGGGACCCTTCAGAATCCCTGTTACTGTGCTTTAGGGGTAACAGTATATCCCCCATTTTTTCTTTATCCTTCTGAATTTTTTTTGATTAAATTATAGACAGATCAATGAACATCCTCATATCCCTCACCTAAAATTCACCAATTTTAGCATCATATGACTCCCACATCCCACACACTTCTTTCCTCCCTCCCTCTGTTCCCTTTTGCCCTCTCTGTTCCCTGTTGCCCAATCATCTGAAAATAGGGTTCAGATATCAGGTCACTCAATTCATAAGTATTCAGTGTGTATCTCGGGAACCAGGGACATGGGAGTGAGAATATTTTTGAGTGCCATCTACCCTGTCACATTGTGTCCCTTTTATGAGGACTCACAGAAGAAATTGTTTTCTTAGGTCTTAATACCAAGTAAAGCTCCTTAGTTTTTGGGCAACAAAAACTGCTAGGCTGCCAGGACACTCGGAACTAAAATTTCAAAATGTGTAGGACTTGTTGATTAGCATGTGTGTAACTTTAGTTTTACGTGGCTGTTAGACTTTTTCTTTTTTCCCTCTGGCCATCCGTGGTTCCTTCCCTTTTAAAATCTTATATATTTATGCTGAGAACCCCGGTGAATTTTAGAATGAATCAGTGTATAAAATGAGCGCAAAGTGAATCTGCAGTTGCGATAAGCCCTCGGCTGACCCAGTGGAGGAGAATGGGTCAGAGTTGTCTGACCTCGTTATGCCCTTCTTGGGACACCCAGACAAAGCAGGTGGAAATTCCCCCACCTAGAGCCCCAATACTTTCCTTTTTCTTTTGAATATGCTGCCTTGATGTTCATCTTAAAAGCATTTCGTCTTCAGTCTTACGGCCACGTCGCTCTCCATTGCAGGCCTACTCTTCGCCCAGGGCCCTGGCCTCACGTTTTCTGAGGGGCAGCTCTGCCTGCTCTGACCCAGCGTGACTTGTGGTACCAGGGGCTGGTGACATCGCTGGGAAGTGAGCACCCCTTCCATGGCTGCGTCTGAGAACAACATGAAGACAGTAGAAAGGAATTGACTGAATGGGACAGCACTGTTGGAGTGTTGAGAATGGAAATGGGCGCTATCTGAAACAGTAGATGTTGTGGAGAAGGTCGGAAGGCATGGGCGGCAGGAAGAGCCTGGTGAGACCTGAGTGGACCTAGAAGGCCCAGGATGGGGAAGGAAGAGAGAGATAAAGGGAGTGTGGAAAGGGTCAGCCAGACGTGGATCGTTGTATGCTGTCTACCCGGGGCATGTCAGAGATGACCACTCCTCCCAAAGTTGAATAGAGATGATGCTGGGCAGAGACTAGGCAGGATGTCCATCTGGTTGAAACTCCATGTTCTGAGCACCAGGCCACGTACAAGCATTATCTCCCTGCAACCCTCAGAAGAGCCCTGTGGAGAATAAGCAGTTAGCCTCATTTACAGCTGGACGGAAGAGATCGGGGAGGTTGAGAAACTGGCCTAAATGGTGGACATGTGCTGTCTCCAGAGTCTCAGTTAAGTGGGTGTTTTCTGTGACCTGCTGACATGTCATCCTTCCCTTTTTAAAAAAAACTCTTTTTGAAACATAACTTCTTTAATACGCACGTGTGCTGAATATACAGCTTGGCAAATTTTCTGAAGTTGAAGGCACTTGGATAACTTGTACCCGGATCAAGAAAGGGAACGTTACTAACACCCTGGACCCTGTTTTGCCCCCTGTAGTCACCATCCCTACAAGAGTAACCCCTGTCCTGCGTTTGAACTCTGTTTAGCTGGACTCATACAGTATGTACTCCTTCGTGTTTGACTCCTTTCTCCCACCATTATGTCTGTGAGAGTCATCTGTGTTGTTGATCTCTTCTTTCTTGAAATTGGGTCTCAGGACCTAGAGTGTCTAGGAAAACCGTTTATACTACAGGGCTACATGGTCCCTGAGTGTACAGTTGGTATTCTCAAAACTTGCAAATTTGGAAAATGTCATCTATGAGGTGTCCTCACAGTTTTCCTTGCTTTGAACTTGAGAAGAAAAAGCTGTCTGAATTTTCAGAGACTTTGGTGTGAAGGAGTCTCTGCATTAATAGTGAAATGCGTTTCCATAGTTTTAAAAGAGTGGGGCAAAAATCTTGATGCATTTAGAGTCTCTGCCAGAGACATTTTGTCTTATAGATGTAGTGTGCTTTTATGCAGTAGCTAGGATTCTGAAAAGTTTGTCAATGAAGTTAAATTTGGTTTTACCAAAATGTAAGCATATGTGGGAACTTGATGGGGAAAGAAATTGGAAATTTGCAAAGTGAAATTTATGCCCTTTAGGCAAAGAGGAGCAGGGATGCACCTGTCACGGAACAGGCTGAGTATGTTTCTCATTGCAGTGAGGGAGAACACTCCCTGGGGAGTAAGAGGGTGTTAGAAAGAACCTATTTGGGTTTTGGTTTGGTAATCCTGGGAAGGTCTACAAAAGCGCAGGTTCTCTCTAGATTGGGTGTTTTCAAAAAATGGGGGCAGTTCTATGATTTTGTATCTCAATACATCTTACCTATGGAGAGGGCGGGTTAGAATATTGAAAGCTGTAGTTGGTAAAGGAGCTGCAGTCACTCATTTTAGCTGAGGGGGGATGTTTGCTATTTTGTGGGTTTCACGGGGATCTTGTTTTGTCTCATTTTATCATGGTCGCAGAGTGGCCTTGTTTGATGTGGATGTTCTGTGAGATTGTTTATGTCCTTTAGAACAACACGACCTAGCTGTTAAGTGTCTGATGGGTTTGTAATAATATCGAGGTTTAGCTATGAGCATCACATCAGCTTCTGGGTATCGGAGGCTGCTGGGTTTTTTTGTTTTGTTTTCTGTGTTTTTTTTTTTTTTTTTCTTTCTCAAGGAAAGTTTCTGGTTTCCCCCCCTCCCCCAAGGCTACACTTTATAATATGGGTGTTCTTAAAATAGGATTAAACTTCAGCAGATACTCCTTTAAGATACTAAATATGAATTCTGAACAGAAAGTATATTTAGAACATTATCCTGTAGGTCCTTGTTTTCAGGCTTCTTAGGTGACTAGGGTTGCCCTGCGTGGACTGGTTTTTAGAGGTTTTAAGTAATCCTTTTTTTTTTTTTTTTTTTTTTTTTTTTTTTTTTAAAGATTTTATTTATTTATTTGACAGAGATAGAGACAGCCAGCGAGAGAGGGAACACAAGCAGGGGGAGTGGGAGAGGAAGAAGCAGGCTCACAGCAGAGGACCCTGATGGGGCTCGATCCCATAACGCCAGGATCACGCCCTGAGCCGAAGGCAGAAGCTTAACCGCTGTGCCACCCAGGCGCCCCTTAAGTAATCCTTTTGAAGTCACATAGCCCTTTGGCGATTGCTTAATCACTCTTGATCCTTCTTTCCTCACCTGTTGAGTGAGGGTAATTATAACAGTGACCCACATTTCTTAATGGCCCCTTGTGATGTCATGGTTTGATCTCACCATGAGACGGAATCTTCTTATTTATAGAGTACCTGCTTCTGAAAAGGATTCGAGGTGGCCAAGATGATGTGCCTTTTCTCTGCTGAGCATTCCAGCCACATCTTCTCCTTTCCTTTCCCACAAAGAAAAAATTTTCTGAAAGGGGGTGGTCTTCATCTAAGAAAACTTCATCTAGGGATGATCAAACTATCTCCTTGTGTTTGCCCTTCAAAGCAGGGTTTGAGCCGAGGACTTGCACTTTGGTTTCTGGTTATGAAGAGTTAGAGGCTGGGGTGTCCCATTTTGGGTCACCTTAGACTCCAGATCCTGTCACATGGGCTAGGAATGGGACTTAACTAGCACATGCTTTTCTCATTTTCTCGTCTAACAGAGCGTTTAAACTTCTGATTTCTGGCACCTTCTTTTTTGCTACTTGAATGCTTGTAAACGTAGCCTTGTCTGTGAGCTGCGACTGTGTGTGAACGTTCATCCAGTTTCATGGGACAGAATGTGAAACTGGCTGGTGAGAATGGTGAGTTTTACCTTGCAGCCCCCAGCCTGACAATCATCAAGAAAAGGAAGGGGAAAAGATGAGGAGGAGTGTTGGGATTAATTGTATAAGAGCTTCAAACCAGTGCAAGTGGGTGAAAAAAACGAGAGGAGCTAGAAAGTGGGTAGTTTTGCTGTAAGTGTAGCACTTCTTGTGCCTATTTTGGGGTGTTGCCTAATACCATTTTTGTCTAAATATATGCCATTTATCCCATTGAAATGCTTTCAAATTGCATCTAAATCCATAAATACCCAGGGGCGCCTGGGTGGCACAGCGGTTAAGCGTCTGCCTTCGGCTCAGGGCGTGATCCTGGTGTTATGGGATCGAGCCCCACATCAGGCTCCTCCGCTATGAGCCTGCTTCTTCCTCTCCCACTCCCCCTGCTTGTGTTCCCTCTCTCGCTGGCTGTGTCTATCTCTGTCAAATAAATAAATAAAATCTTAAAAAAAAAATCCATAAATACCCAGATTTAGTTATGGACACTCTTTTCTGATTCCCTAATCTCTATATTCCTGTGTTAGGAACTCTGGACGATTACAATTTTATAGTAGGTTTTACTCTGCCATATGGCAAGTTCTGACACACAGTTTTCAATACTGCTGCAGCTATTATGGCTTTCCTCCCACGGGTCACTTCCCATAAATCCTGGGGGGAGTTGAGGTTGGGGAGAATTTGTATCTGATCAATCTCCTGTTTATCCAGTTGTTAAGGTTTGTGTTTCTTTATTTCAACCCTCTGGTGAGGCTTTTAAAAGCGCTTCATTTAGCATTTGCAGGCTTCAGTCTTTTTTCTTAGGGACCTTGTTCTTGCCTGTGTGAGCAGGACATTTTCTATTTGATTTTCTCATGTTTAGGAATGATTTTGCTTTGTGTTTTTAATATGTTGGTTGGCCTCTGGTTACCTGCTGAACAGTTATTGTTGGTTCTCTTGCACTTTCTAGGTGGATGACATCTGGAATGACAGATTTCTGTTCTCTCCTTTTCTAGCATCTTCTAATCTCTTACCAGAAAATCAGGTCATACTCACATTTAACTTAACGTGTTTGGCTATTTATACCTAGTAAACAGAAGAGAGTACTAATTTAAACAGTGTTGGCTCCTTTACTCTTAGGCCACGAGGGTTTGTGGGCCCTGGTCAGTCTCTCCTTCCGCCAGTTGGCTACAGATCTTTCCTTGTACCTTTCCACTGCTGCATGTTTTGTGGTTTTTTCGTTTTTTGTTTTTGTTTTTGCTTTTTTTTTTTTTCTTAACAGAACAGAGTTCCCTAGACCCACCCCGACCATATCATAATCAAAGGAAAACTGACTTTATTCCATTTCCCATTTTCATGCTGGCCTCAGAAGCTAACCCTAACGTAAGAAGCACCTCGACCGTATTTCCTTTCTGTTTATTACATTAGCTAGGACATTCTGTACAACCTTGAATAATATTGATGATAGCAGGTGTCCTTTTCTTGTTCCCAACTTTAATGGGAGTGCTTCCTTTTAGTCTTAAATATGTTGTCTGATGAAAGCTTTTGGTAGAAGCTTAGACCCAGGATGTTTGGTTTGCTTTGTTTGTTCTCACGAGTGAGTGGGGTTTTGTCATATGTTTTGCATCTGTCGAGATGATATCTAAAAAATCTTAATGTAATGAAATACAGTAATACATCATCTAATGTTGAACTAGCCTCTTATTCCTGAGATAAGCCCTACTAGTAAGTTTTTAAATTTTACAACATTACTGTATTTATATTCATTCTGCTAATATTTTATTCAAGATTTCTGTACATGTATTACATAAACGTGGCTTTTAGTTTTTTGTTGTACAGTTTTGGAAGCAGGGTCACTTTTGGGTAGCTATCTTAGTTCTTTTTTTTTTTTTTTTTAATATGTATAGTTTGTATAACATGACAGTTCTCTTCATCTCAAAAGTGTGGTGGAACTTGCCTGTCAAAAACATCTGGGGCTAGTATCCTGTCTAGGTGGGAGAAGCGTTAAAAAAAAAAAAAAAAGTCAGAAGCTTTGCTGTTGGGAAGATAGTGGCAGCAAGTAGCCTATTTTGTGAGGCAGCTGGCCGCATCACCCATCAGTGATGATGCTTTGAAACAGATGACAGGTATGCACACACATTTGTGTCTGTGTTCCTGCACGTGGCTCACACACATGCTTGGGATTGTGAAACTGCTCTTCAAGAGTTTTTAGTGACCATTGCAATTTCAGGATTGCAGAATTTACTTTAGTATTTTGGTAGGAGTACATAATATGAAATTATGCCCAATTATCCGTATTCTTTGCATCGTATCATCAAACCCATTGAGTGCCAGGTGGCAGGCACGGAATGGTCAGAGCTTTTGTCTTGGTCCGTTTCAACCAGTTTGGGGCCCATGTAGGTCTTAAAACATCAAGTTGAGTACTGGGGTTTCTGCCCTAACATGGTCTGTGTGTTCCCGGAAGACTTTGTATTCTGCAAAATCACTACAAACATGAAGGCTTGAGTGTTGGGGCAGTTCCGTCACTCACACTGCGCGACGTTGCCACCAGAGAACTACCCAGACGGCTTTTGAACTCGGGAGATGGCGTTTGGATGCGCGGGGTCAGCAGGTCAGCAGCTCCGGACGCACTAGCAGCGCTTGAAGCGCCTGCCGTGTGCCCGGGACGTGGAAAGATGAAATAAAGATCTTAGTTCTCAACCACCTGGATAAGAATCTTTGAACTTCCATGCTCTTCGAACCTCCTTTTCCCCTGCATGTTCTTCCTTCTCCCTCAGAGTTCGTCCATCCCAGGCCTTCCCTGGTCCCATCACCAAGGAGCTTGTCACCGCTACCTTGGTTGAACACGTCTCTGCCAGACTTTAAATATTTTTTTCTGATGACAAGTAACTGTTTATTGCAGAAACTTTGAAAAACAGGTTCACTCTCCAAGGACTGCCATCATGCTGTTCCTGAGAGCCCCCTCAATTGCTTGTGCTCCTGGTTCTAACGCATCTGAGGGTTGGTGTGAATTTTTTAAGCAAAATTGGGGTCACGTTGTGGCTCCCAGCCTGTTCTTTCTTGTTGAACACGTATCATGACAATCGTCCCTTGTTCTTAATTATGGCAGCATAATTATTCCATTGTTAGGATAAACTACCATTTATCAGTGCCTGTATTTCCTGTTTCTGCCAGAACCAGTCACCACAGATTACAGAGAGACTTGAAACAACACAGATTTATTATTTTCCTGTTCCATAGGTTAGAAGTCCCGCACAGGTCTCACTGGGCTAAAATCAAGGTGTGGCAGAGCAGCCTTCCCTTCTGGAGGTCGTAGAGGACAGTCCATTCCCTTGCCTCATCCAGTGTCCAGAGGCCACCTGGACTTCTTGGCTGTTGGTCCCTTCTTCCATCTTTAAAGCCAGCAATGGCAGGATGAGTCCTTCTCATATGGGATCACTCTGACCTCTCTGCCTCCACTTGCCATTTTAAAGGACCCCTGTGAGTACATTGAGCCAACCCAGATATCCCAGGGTGGCCTGCTTATTTTAAGGTAGTTGGTTAACAACCCTGAATTTCATCTCTTTCCTTAATTCCAGTTGCTGTGTAATATAGGCACAGGTTCTTGGATTTGGGACAAGGACATCTTTTTTTTTTCTTTTTTTTCCGGTGAGGGAGGGCATGATCCTGCCCATGGCTGGTCTCCTCTTGTTGATGGATTGGTGGTTTGCATTCTTACGGATGACAAGTCAGTGAATGCCTTTGTACATCAGTCTCTGTATCTCTGCTTGATCCATGGATCACCTTTCTGTAAATGGAGTATTTCAAAGTGATTGTTTTAATATGTTTGACAGAAATTAGCAAATTACTGAAATTTCCAGTCTTGAGCAGTAGGAGAACAGAAGGCAAGTTTAAGTTTAGAGCCAAAGAGAAATTTTCAGAACGGGGAGGAGACCGGTTTGTTCCTTTGTTGTATTTCTTCTCCAGTGTAAGGTTCTTTCTCTCATTATAGCTTTATTACATTCCCTGTGCCTTCTGGCACATGTCATACACATTTATTGGCATATATTTGCTAGATAAATGAGTAAGGAAATGAGTATATACACTTATCACACACATACATTCATGCACACACACTTCACTGTTAAACTCCTTCTTTGCCCTTGTTTCCTTTCCAGTATTAAATATCAGTAGGTACTCTGTCTGAATTACTAACCATGGTGAATTTTGCAGCATTTGAATGTTGACAACTGTTTTGGGTTTAAATGTAATACTGCCTCAATATCACTGAAATGGGGAGCATTTATTTGTGCAAAAAGCATTGAAGATGTATTTGGTTGGTTTTAACTGTTCTGTCTTGCTAATTTTGAAGGTTAAATATGTGTCCTGTGTACTCTCTCTCTTTCTGCTTCTTCCTCTCCCCCTTCTAATACAGAAACTGTTCATGACAATATCTTCACATAATTATATAAATACCAGTTACCAGAAACAGTAATGAAAGCTAGAGTTACTTTGAAATGGGCAGAATAAACTGGCACATTAAAATACAGTCCCCTAGTCTCTTGTCCGTGGAGCCAGATGTGTTTCAGAATTAAGGTTTTTGGTGGTAAGGACAGAGGTATATTCGTTTCCTAAGGCTGCCATATCAAAGTGCCACAAACTTGGTTGCTTAAAACAACAGAAATTTATTCTCTCACAGTTCTAGAGGCTGAAAGTCTGAAACCAAGGTGTTGGAAGGCTGTGCTCCCAGGAAGGCCTGCAGGAGAGGGTCCTGCCCTGCCTCTGCCGGCTTCTGGAAGCTCCTGGGGGTTCCAGGCGTTCCTTGGTTGCAGCTGCTGCATTTCGGTCTCTGCCTCTGCAAGTCACATGGCACATCCTTGTTCTGTCTCTGTGTTTTCCCTTCTTGGAAGGACCAGTCATACTGGATTAGGGCCACCGTAATGACCTCCTCTTAATCTGGTTATATTTGCAAAGACCCTATTTCCAAATAAGGTCGCGTTCACAGGTACTTGGAGAAAGGACTTCAACACCTCTTTGTGGGCAGGGCGCACAGTTCAATGCCTGTTGGGGAGGTATGGAAAGGCTGTGCTGGGCACACGCCACATGTCACACCTCCACGTGGGTCGGAACAGCAGTTCATCAGCAAACACATCATCAGGACATGTGATCGGTCACACGAGGTGTGATGATAAAGCTGCCCACTGCCTCGTGTCACTTTAGGTCGGGCTTTGCCACCAGCACATGCGGTTAGGGCTGCTGGGCTTCCTGCCCGATGCTTGCAGCTTCTGGTTTGCAGCCTTTTGGATTTTGGAGTCCTGTATAAAAGGTCGAGGACCTGTGCCGGCTTTTCACCTTCCCTAGCCGCAGGTTAGTGAGTGTTCTTGGCCGCTCTGCTAGGGAGTTCGCCTGTGTACTACCTGAGTGTTCTCTTTGACTGGACCGAACCGCCTCGGGCCTGGGTGTGGAGGAGGTAGTGTAGTTCGACCACTGTATCTTCATGTGCAACCCGAATCGAAAGTTTATGTTGAACAGTAAACTCTTGCTAGAAGTTAAACCATCTCCCTCACAGAAAAGCAGAGAACCTTCATACATCAACCCCCCAAGTCACAAAGCCGGTCTTCCAGTTTAACCAAAGCATCATGCCTTTCCCCTCTTCAGAGGAGTTGGCTTCCATCGAAAGTCAGCGTAGAAGCCAAACCCCCAGATGAATTTGAATGAGCAAGCAGACGATGAACGGGGGAGTAAGTTGGCTGCCTTTTTCTCACCTGCAGTGGCACAGGAAGCAGACAAAGCTTCGTAGCTTCGAAGAACGTAGGAAGCAGTTTGCTTTAAATCCCCGTATCTTAACTGCATGCTGAAACCCAGCGTTGGGGAGTCTGCTGGAAGGAGCATCCAGCTAGCATCGTATTGGATACCGTTCAGGCATGTTCACTGTAACGGTTCTTACAGTGGAAGTGTTGGAAACATCTGGAACGTCAGGGAGATTGTTTGGGCACATCAGAGGGATAGGATATTCCCGACATCAGAAATCACTGGAGGAACATTTACTCACAGAGAATACTTCGATTAAGTGGGGTGAAGGGATACAGTGTGCCCATAACGTGACCCAGTTCTGTCAAATGCATAGGCATAGAGTCTAGGAGGGATGGATAACGGTGTTAGCAGTGTTTTTCCTATAGACTACTTATTTTCTTGGGCTTTTTCTCCTCTGTTGTAATCTGTTTCTCACCCCACCTCCCCTGCCCCGCCGACTTTCTCCCCTCTAAGTCTCTTGATCCAGGGGCCTTTTACTTTTGAGGGAGAATTGTACTCCCTTATATTTAATCAGAGTCCTATGCTCTTTTGCTGCTAATCATCCCCTGAGTTTGGGCGATACTTTGTAAGAGTTGCTGTACAAAGCAGGGTAACATCCCCACCGCCTCCGAGGGCAGGAGGAGGAGGAGGATGTGGGAAGAGCACTGAATGGGGAATAGTGATATTTGGGTTCTTGTTCCCATTCCCGCTGACCAGCCATCTTCCGTTTCCTCAGTGTCCCCGGATGACAAAAGGTTTTCCCTGGAGTTCTTCTGGAGAATGTAACTGATTTTTTCAGTTGCTGTGTCGTAAGGGTCTTTGGATTATCTCACATTTTAGAGGGAGAGAGATGTAGGCTTATGGTAGAAGGAAGCTTGCTAAGGTTATATAGGGGTTCACAGCACAGCCAGCACCAGAGCCCAGGTCTGCCGAGTGCTAGCGTGCTGTCCTTTCCTCTGCTTCTGGTTCACCAGCTGGCCTGGTCGGAACCCCTGGGCCCCACACCCCAGAGCTGACCCGCTGTGTCAGAAGGGCCTGCCACGGGTAGCTTATCTTTTTTTCTTTTAATGAATAATTAGGTGATGCTAATGTAATCTTGATATTGGGCTTGTAGGCAAGGCAGTCCCTCCCGGGTGTGTGTGTGTGTGTGTGTGTGTGTGTGTGTATGTATGTTACACATAGAAATGCAAAGTGAATGTTCATATTTACAAAGCAGTGCTTAGTATGCACAATGCAATGTTCTCAGCCCTGTGGATGTCTGTGACTCCAGAAGCACTGTTAACATTTCTTAGGTGCAGTTCTATTAATTTTTAAAATATTTACAATGATTTATATACATGATATTTATATACATTTATATAATAAACTTATATAAAATGCATTCATCTAATAAATAAAAATTATATTTATTAAATAAAACTTTACTCATGGGATCATAATACATATACTCTTGCCTTTTGCCACTTTAATTTACTATAACTTGGGGGAGCTTTTAATTTTTAAACTTAGATCTGACTTTCCTCTCATACTGATGAGTTTTCATCTCAGGAATTGTACTAGGGCAAAAGCTAAACTGTTGAAAGGGAGACCCAAAATGTGCTGGCTCTGAGTCTCTCACTGTCCCTCCCCAGCCCCGGGCTCCGTGATGTTCACTGGCCTGGGGTTTGGTGTATCACTGCTCTACCATCTTGTGGGGGGTTAGCCTGCCTCTGTGCCTCCTGACTGCCAGCTCTGATTCCAGCCTGTGGGAAGGAGGAACGTGGGTGATGATGCTTCCTTTTTAAAGATGATGCTTCTTCCTTCCATTCATCTCCTCTAGACCAGACATTGGTCTCAGGGCTCACCTTGCTAACAAGGAGGTAAGGAAATGCAGTCCGGCTGTCTGCCCAGTGGTCATGAGTCCAAGCAGAATGTGAGGGGGTCCTGTTGTGGAAAGGAGGAGGAGAAAGAAAGTTCAGGCTGGGTGTCATCTGCTTTCTTTGACAACCCTGAGCATTATGTGGCAGTGGTGATAGGATGGGAGAATGGAAGTCAGAGCTACCAAGTATAGGGCTATGTTGTGGTATCGCCAGCATCCATGGAAGCTGATGTAGGATGGGAAAGGCTGTGACGATGGATCTGGAATTACTGGACTAGCTATGCCAAGGGCAGTGATAGTACCTTACTCATTTTTCTGTCACAAGAACCTGACACAGTGCTTTGCCCATCTGCTAACCAACAGAATGAGGGGAGAAAGACTCAGAGATTAAGAGAAGCTTTCCCTGCATCTTAGAGAGTGCCCATGTATCCAGTATTTGAGTGCTTACAAGATGCCAGGCACGGTTTTAGACTCATGAGCTGCGGCAGCCACCAGCAGACCTGCTCTGCTTCGTAAGCCCATGTTCTGGTGAGGAGCGACAGGGAGACAGAAGTAAAAACAACAAAAAAACATTCAAGGGGAATGAATACTCTGATGGAGGGAAAGCCATGTCGTGGGGTGGGTGACTGAGGGCTGGCTTTAGGTTTGGTGGCAGGGGCAGCCTCTTTGGGGAGATGTGCAATGACAGGTAACCAGCCTGCCATGTTGCAGAGGGTCTAGCTAATGCCCAAGTCCCACACAGGAATCATGAGCTTGCCATGTGTGGGAGTAGATGTGTTGGTGTAGCTGGAGCGCCATGAGCAAGGCGGGGAAAGGCGGGCGGGGCCTCCATCACGGCGCGCGTTGGTAGATTACAGGCAGGAATCACCATTTCTGAGTATCATGGGAAGGCACTGGAGGGCTTGATGTAGGGCAATGAAGTGGTTGGTTTTCTGCCTCTAAATCGCTTTAACTGGATTATATGAGAGGAAGAGGGGAAGAATCTGCAGGGCTGGCTCGGTGGCTGTTGTCAGCTGGATAAAAGATGGTGGTGGCTGGAACAGAGGCAAGGGGAAGAATAGAAACATTCTAGATCCATTTCAGTTAGAAACAAGGTGTTCCAATGGATTGAATTGGGCACAAGGCAGTGAGGGAAAGAAAACCAAGGTTTACTCAAGATGTGTTTGATGTTGGTTGTGTTTGAGGTTCCTTCGTGATCTCCAGTTGAAACTGGTAAGTAGGTAGTTGGTTAAGAATCTGGAGATGTGGGGAGATTTTTCTGGCTAAGTAGTCTCATGGCCCTCTCAGTCAGGGTGCACATCAGTTCAGACTTGGGGTTATAGCTTACACCACTACACTGAAATCATGACGGTGTGGTGCGTGTGATGTGTGCTTCCTTCTGTGGCTCCCATGGTTTTTGAAAGCTAGATGAAAGGGCATTCTTTTTTAGATACAGGGTGAGTCCAAGGTCACCGAGACCACCCCCGGGTTTGATGGTTTGCTGGGAGAACTCCCAGGCCTCAGTATGCAGTCATGATCATGGCTAACATTTATTACAGCCAGAGGCAACAAAGCAAAATGAGCACGGGGCAGAGGTATGCAGAGCGAAGTCTGGGGGAAGCCAGCCATGAGCTGGTGAGAGTTCTCTCCCAGTAGTCACATGGGATGTACTTACTTCCCCCAGCAACAGGTGTGACAACACATGTGAAATGTTGTCTATCAGGGACGCTCAACAGAGACTCGGCATCCATGGGACTGATCCATTCACTGGGACTGATCACCTAGGCACCCTCTGGTTGGCGTGTCCCCAAATTCCAGATACCCAAAGGAAAGCAGGAGTTCATCACAAACCATAAGTTTGTAAAGTTTTGACACAACGAGCACCTTTAATCAGGGTGGTGGGGACCCTTCCCAATACAAGTTCCCAGTCACCAGTTAAGGGCTAAGCTTTGTAAGCAGCCTTTCAGAGGATAGCGGTTAGGCCTGCTGTACATTAGCTCTTTTATACACATGGAGAGTGTGACTCTTCTTTTTTTTTTTTTTTTAAAGATTTATTTATTCTACAGAGATAGAGACAGCCAGTGAGAGAGGGAAACACAAGCAGGGGGAGTGGGAGAGGAAGAAGCAGGCTCATAGCAGAAGAGCCTGATGTGGCTCGATCCCATAATGCCGGGATCACGCCCTGAGCCGAAGGCAGACGCTTAACCGCTGTGCCACCCAGGCGCCCCAGAGTGTGACTCTTCTTATCCTGCAGTTTCCTAATAGACTTGAATCCAAATTCTCACTGGCCTGCTTGTGGCCGACCTGCTCTGGTGGTTCCTTTGACCTTCTTCCCTCATCCTGACACATACACTTTTACTCACTCTGCAAGAGCAGGGGAGAAGAGCACGTGGAGTAAAGCTAACTTACCAGAGCGTGCTGTCGGCCTGCCCGGGAACAACAGTGTGGGTACCATCTGGAAATGGGTAGCAGTAGCAAAAAGTGGTTCTTGTGCAGTTCTTAAAGATTACCTGTCAGTCACCCACCACTTAGTTACTTTGTTTGGGAAAGGAGATTACAGGGTATCTCCTCCCAGAGATTCTTTGTGGTGCTCGGGCACTGTGCTGGCTTCCCTAGTGACTTTCTGCAGCATCGTGCTACGTCCCTTGCACTAGGGGAAGACATTGTTACTGGAACAGTGGAGTAGGCCGTAAAAGGACTGGGAGCTTTGGAGCCAGTCCAGGGTTTAGGTTTGAACTGTAGCCCTGATACTTAGTAGCTGGGATCCTTGGGCAAGTTGCTTGACCTCTCTCAGCTCTTATTTTTATGTGTGGCTGAAATGTGTGAAGCCCAGGTATCGATAAGTGAGATGTGTGGAGGGGGCCTCCTACAGTGCCGGGGATATAATCTATACTTAGATATTGACAGCTATTATCATATAGTATAGAAATGGTGTCCATAGCGTTAATGATTCATTTAGAAATGCATACGTATAAATGTATATAAGATAAAGTTTGTGCACATTTATTCTCATTCAGCAGTTGTTGGACTGTGTATGTGCTGGGCCATTTCTTCTGTTACTGTAGTGGATAAAATACTTACCTTTTTCTTCTGTGCAGCTTAATCTCATTTTAAATCCCGTGATTGTTCAGACTGTTTCATGCAGCCAAGATCACTCCAAGGCCAGCTGCTAAGTGTATAGATAAATGATGTTACTTTCATTTAACTGCTAGGAGGATGATATACCCCTTCAGGACAGGAACAGTGTCAGTGGTCATCACTGCTGTATCCATACCGTGCTGGCCACGTAGGAGATTCTCTGTCATGGATTGAATTACATTTTGAAAATCTAATCCCTGTAGTTGCTGCTTCTACTTGTCAGCCATTCTGGTTGGGAACTTATTGACGGGGAAGCCTGCTATTGATGAGGGTTGCCTCCTGGGAGTAGTGCTGAGGCTCACCCCTGCCCGTGTCAGAAATAGTGGGGACGTGGTTAGTAATGCAGGGTTCCTGCTGTGAGTCAGGCGCATCGTGAATGGTGCATGACCAGCATTCCATCTGGAACAGTAATCGTGTGCAGCCAACTCTACCTCTAGGGTAAAAATGACCGACCACCAGTGAGTTTATTCTTTGCTCGAATTTTTGTTTTGTTGTTTTTAACTTTCTTCATGATGCCTCTGTCCTTACGAATGTACCTCCTGGGAGGAAGGATTCCTGTCTCTCTGTCTGGAATTGACCTGCCTTCCTGGTCCTCCAAGGTGACTGTACCACACAGCTCCCCCTATTGATCCTTTGGAGTAGGACGTGCTGGCCGGTTCCTTTGCTAGGCACAGCTGGCGAGAGTGAGTGGTAATGCTCATTTTCCAAGCTTGTCGAGCTGTAGAGATTTCATATTCCTATTCTGCAGGTCTCAGTTACTGCCCCTGCACCAAATTTGGAAACCTTGAGGTGTTTGGAATAGGTAGAGGTATAAAGGGTGTGGCATTAGTGGTTTTCTTGTGAAAAAATCAGAGAGGCCTCAGTTTTGTGTGTTGGGTTTTTTTTTTAAGTTATCATTGCACACAGCGTGGGGCTTGAACTTATAACCGGAGATCAAGAGTAACATGCCCTACCGACAGAGCCTGCCAGGTGCCCCTAGAGGCCTCCGTTTTAAGAGCACATCTTCCAAGAGCGATGGATAACTTTTCCCATAGCTTCTGAGCCAGGATGTACCCTGGAGGCAGTAATATCATCAAGGTGAAGAAGATGATGGGTTGAAGTTAATGAGTAATGGGAATCACAAACACAGAACAGTGATATGCTCATTTCTCTCTTTGTATCTCTTGTCTATCCAGTTTATGACAGTTGTTCCTACAGGAATGTGTGCCTTGAGACTCGTGGGCACAGACAGTTTTCGTCTGATCTCTTTTTATATATTGCTTATAGATCTGAGGAGATTACCCATCATGATACTGCAGGACCAGTTCCTGTGTTGATAATTGGGAAAATGTGTTGTTATTCCACTGTGAGACCCTGCATCCTCTCATGCTGTCCACTAGCCGAGGAAATGAGTTTTAGCAGTAGGGATTGATCATGGTACAAGCCAAAAAAAAAAAAAAAAAAAAAAAAGGAAGCTTCTGACCATACTTAATATGGTCATTAACAATGCAGGTGGTCCTCCTACTAACACTGACCTAAAGTACTAACCAAATTCTAGAGTGGCTCCTCTCCCAGGCCGATCATGTATAGAAAAACCTAGAGAGATTTTAGGAAATCTATGTCTTCAAAAGAAGAGAAGCAACTTTGAAAAAGGGAAGCATCCTGATTGAGTACTATTTTACTGCTTCTCTCATTAAGAGATGAAAACTTTCCCTACTCCCTTGATCTTGGATCATACTAGCTCAACTGAACTTGGAGCTGAATGCAGCCGCATGAGTGAGCTCAGTGAAACAGTCAAGGGAGTGACTATAGAATGATGACAAATCATAATTGTTGTTTACGAGCATTACATTTTGGGATGGTTTGTTACGTAGCAATAGATAACCGATAGAATGAAGATCCTCAGCCAGGGATCCTATTATACCCTCCTGTCCTCTCATAAGAAATCATCAGGGTTGGGGGAAACGGTCTTTCACATTTTAGTATAATTTAGGTCAGTCTGATTGCTTCTCAATTGCCAGTTGAAAGGGCTGCTAGATGCTCACAGCTTTGTTTTATAAGGAAAGGGGGGTAGCTGATTTGGGGGCATGGTTCATTTTGGGGAAGGATTGTTTGGGAATTATGCAATACTGGGGTAGGGCCTTTAGAGCACTTTGACTGTACTACCAGTCTGGTAAGTGTACCAATAGGAGACAAATAATTCTGTGAGGGAAAATGAGAAAATACCAAAGAAACTTATGAAAACTGTGCCTTGAATTGGCTCCATACTTATGGGGGGAACCCTTCTTTCTTCTACTCGTATAGGATGTTTTTGCCTTTATTATTTTTAAAGTAATCTCTATACCCAATGTGGGGCTTGAACTCACAACCTTGAGATCAAGAGTCCTACGTTCTTCCAACTGAGCCAGCCTGGTGCCCCTAATTTTTTGGTAACTTTTGATTGACTATAGACATTGTATGTCAAAGACTTGAGATAAATAATATTTATACCCAGAAATGAGCATGTCTCTTCTGTTGGGCCATCAATGTGGGATTGAGTCAATCTAATCTGTAATTGAACTGGATTTGAGTTTTATTGGTGGTTGTAACTTCTTCTGTCATTGTACCACAAGCTTCAGATTCCTCCAGTACCTTATACATAGATTCGGGGCTGTGGTACCCCATTTTCCTCATGTTCTTGCTCTGCTTCTTGGCTTTTAGAAGTGCCCAAATGCCTGGGATACAATAATCTTCATGCATTTGCCCCTTCTTGAGCCTGGATGGGTGGTTTCTCATTGCTAGGCTCCTTGTAGAGGAAGGGGTGGTTCTCCGTTCCTCTGGTCTAGTCTTGGGTTTGTGTGCCTGGGCCATAGAGACGCAGTGTTCTCAGCGCGGCTTTTCTGCAGCCAGTCTCTGACTTGAATCTGCTGTGGGTCTTTAGGACAGAGTTTCCCGCCCTTTTCCCAGAGGCAGTGGATCATTGCACCCCCCCCCCATCTTGGCCAGGGCCCTGGGGACTGAGGGGTTTGTTGTATCTCCCAGAGAGGCTTAAGCCCCCCATCCCCTTTTAAATTGAGGTCTAATTCACATACTACAGCATTCACTCTTTTAAAATATACAGTTCAGTCGTTTTTAGTAAAGTTATGTAACCGTCACCATTGTTTAATTACAGAGCATTTTTGTCACCCCAAAAAGAAAGCCCATACTTTTTAGTGGTCATTTCTTATTTCCCCCCACATTTAGCCCTAGTCAACCACTAATGTACTTTCTGTCCCTTTGGATTTGTGTAATTTGGACATTTCATGTAAATGGAATCCTACATTCTGTGGCCTTTTTTGTCTGGTTTCTTTTCCTAAGAAGGGTATTTTCAAGGTTCATCCATGTTGCACTGTCAGGACTTTATTTTTTTTATGGCCATACCACGTTTTGCCTGTCTGTTCATCAGTTGATGGACATTGGGGTTCTTCCCATTTTTTTTTTTTTGGGCTGTAATGACAGTGCTTCTTGGAACATTTGTATACAAGTGTTTGCATGAAGAAAGGTTTTCAGTGTTCTGGGGTATGCACCCGGGAGTGGTTTGAGTCATATGGTGACTTGAGGTTTAACTTTAAGAATTATCCAGACTGTTTTGCAAAGTGGTGGCAGCATTCTGCATTCCCACCAGCAATATAGGAGGGAATAGCTAGAGGTTCATAGTAAGTCTCTGGTAGGGCAGGTTTCTTGCTCATATTCGTCTTTGGGAGGACTGCCTCTTTTTGGCCTTTGTGCTTTAACACAGATTTGAGCTTGTCAGGTTTCTCAAAAAACTCTTTTGATATTTTGATTAAATTGCATTGAATTCATGGACGGTTTGGGGAAGAATTGACGTCTCTACAGTCAATTTTGTAGGTCTAGTCATGTATTTTTCTTTATTAAGTATATTGCAGTCCAGACTTACTTTCTTCATAGAGATCTTTGATATCTTTTGGCTGATCTATTCTTAGGTGCCTTAAAATTTTCATGACTATATTAAATAATATCTTTCTGAAATGTGTGCTCTGTTTATGGCTGCTACATAGAAAATGCCATGGTCTTTCTCTTTCTTATTATTTGAACTTTCAGGAGAGTTTTATAGTTCTTTTCTTTTCTTTTCTTTCTTTTCTTTCTTTCTTTCTTTCTTTCTTTCTTTCTTTCTTTCTTTCTTTCTTTCGCTCTCTCTCTTTTAAAAGATTTATTAGAAGAGAGAGAGAGAGTGAGCATGGGAGCAGGGGGAAGGGAAGAGGCAGAAGGGGAAAGAGAATTCTCAAGCAGACCATGGAGCCCAGTGCAGGATCCCAGAACCCTGAGATCATGACCTGAGCTGAAATCAAGAGTTGGATCCTTAATTGACTGAGCCACCCATGCCTCCGAGTTTTATAGTTTTTAAATAATGCTGCCAGTATTGATAGTTTTTTTCTTTACCAGTCTTCATACTTTGAATTTTTGTCTATTTTTCTGTGCTTAATAGAACTTCCTAAAAAGGTGTTTTGTTATAAAATCTGTTTAAGACCGATACTAATATAACCGCCTATGCCCCAGTTTGGGAGGGGGGCTATTGTTTGTGTGGTGTATCTTTTTTTCATCTCTGTACTTACAACTCTTGTATCTAATATCTTTTAGGTGTTGCTACCCACCCCTCCCCCAATCTCACAATCTATCTAGGTTAGTCTACTTGTGTTTATTATGATTACTGATGTAGTTTCCTTCTTTCTACCATCTTTTTCTTTTTTTTCGTACCTTTTTAAGTTAAATATTTTTTCTACTGGTTTAGAAGTTCTCCATTTCTATTCGTTTACTAGTTATCCTTGAAATTTTACCGTGCACATTTAAAAGAAATATGTTAGATCTTTTCTCTAGGAACTATGAGGACCTTAAAATGTTTTAATTCTCACTGTCCGCTTTGACTGACACTGTGACTCTTCAGTATTATAGCACTAGTTCAGTATTTTTGTTTTTGAATGATCTAGCACAGCCGCTAGCTCAGAGAAGAACCAGGAGCCCTGGCGTCCTGCTGTGGCCACATGCTCCTCCCAGGTAGTCCCCAGGGGGCTGGACGAATCAAGAGCTCAGCCCCTGGCTGGGTTTGCCAACACTTGCTCTATAAACTTGTTGCAAGAGAAGCCAGTAACTCAGGAGGGATTTGGAAAAGAGAAAGGGAGAAATTTATTTCGGGTGCCGACAGCCTGGGGAAGTGACAGGCCCAACAAGCCGTAACAACTGACCTCCCACAAGGTAGACCCTGGGAGGTTTATAGGAGAGGTTCCAAGGGGTCCTGCAAGAGAGCGGGCAGGGGGCACATGGTCATGGGTGGGGTCGGTATGTGTGTAGCCCATGATCATGGGCAAGGACTGGGATTTGGTAGGGTGTGGTCTTCTAGGCACACACACGCTGTTGGAATGTTCTGGTCACTACAGAACATCTTCAGTGCCTCAAGAAGGTGTGATAAGAAATAAGCACAGCGGGTTATATTTGAGCATGAATTAAGCGGGCTTGTCTCTTTCCGGTTTTAACTCTTCGGGGTCTGTAGTTGAACAAGAGGGCTCACTGACGTTTTCACCTCACAGAGTAGACGTTACCCTTGTTGAGATTATCCTTCATTTTTTCTGGTTTGTTTGCTCATCAGTTCTTTGTGCATTGTAGACATTTCTTGTGCCACGTTCTGGTTAATTCTTATGTCTTTCAGTCTTTGCTCTTCAGCTGTGTCAAGTTTGCTATTGAAATACAAAACGCAAGATGAATTTAAACATTTATTTCAAGAAGTGCCGTTTTCTTTTTCAGACCTGCCTGATCTATTCTCTTGCTGCTCATTCACCATGTTTTATTTCTTTGTAATGTTTCAGATAAAATTATTTTATAGTTTATGAGAACTTGAGTATCTGCAGTCTTTGCTGATCGTGAAGGTAGGGTAGTTAGCGTGTCTGTGTGGGGTTGTTCTGTTAATTTATTCACAGTGCATTGTGTCCTTGATATGTGGTTTTTCTTTGGGAACTCAGCCTAGGGTCCTTCCACTTTTGATATAAACATTCAGTTTTGGTATTTCACTTAACCATTTGTTGTTGGACGTCTTTTCATGATGGTAAGTGCAAACCATTTTTTTTTTTGATGGTTCCACTGTGTTTTTCTATGGATGTGCCATCATTATGTCCATTTCAACTTTTCGTTGAACAAGGGGAGACACCGTAAGACTTTGCTGTTTTCTCATTGATCCTCCTGTACATCCTTCTCCCCAGACCTTTTGGTAATTTGAATGAATTTATCTGCACACCAACCCAGAGGGAGATGCCATTATTTTCACTTTACAGAGGAGAAAGCAGTGGTCCAGAGCGGTCACCTGGCTCATCTGGGGTCACTCCGCTGGAGGTGGGCATCTCGTAAAGGAGGCAGTCTGACGCCAGAGTGGTGAGCTGGTCTGAGAGGTACAGCGGGTTGATGAAACTTGGTAGCTGTTGGCGTCCTTCTTAACCTTGAGATTCTCTGAGCTCTTCTTGTCCTGCAAGTTACCGTTTCTTGCTGTTTCTCTCTTGCCCTGCAGTCCTGCAGATGACCTGGGCATAGCATCTGGGGTAGAATAGCACAGTCACAGGGGCCGATGGTGATTCTGCTCTGATTCCTGTGTACTCAGTGATTTGCTGGCAGTACCGGAATGGAATAAATAAGTGCTGGAATTTACTGATTATTGTTTTTGCTATAAGCCTCGGTAGTGTGCAGTATGTGGAGGAAACACAAAATAACCTAGTGCTTCCATAGACTAAATGGAAAATTCTCATTCTTACACATGTAACTGAAATCATCTCTCTAGTTCCTCTAATCGAAGAAGTGAAGGTACTTAATGGACTTATCTTCTGTGTCACCTGCCATCCGCCCCTGCAGTGCTGGTACTTCAGTGTTAAACAGACCATGTAGGACCACGGCAGGACAGTGGTTTGTGTTGATAAACCCATTGGTACGACTGATATTCAGGCGAACCCTCTAAGAGGCACCAGCCATCAGGTGTGAGTCGCCTGAGCATCTCCTGGGACTGTGCTGTGGTGAACCTAGTAAATGACAGGGGAGAAAGCACAGGGTTGTATTCACTGGCCTGGCTTTGTGTTGGGTGGTTCCTGTTATTGTAACTATTTGGTTTCCGATGCTATTTCACACTGAGATGTTAAGATCATTAAAATCGGCGGCTCCTGGGTGGCTCAGTCAGTTAAGCAAGCATCTACCTTCAGCTCAGTTCATGATCCTGGGGTCCTGGGCTCGAGCCCCGCATCAGGGTCCTCCCTCTGCCTTCTGCTCCCCCTGCTTGTGCTCACTCTCTGTCTGTCTCTCTCTGACAAATAAATAAATAAAATCTTAAACAAAAGTACGGATTGTAAGTGACTAGGCAACAGAATAGTGAATTTAAATAATATATTCAAATAGATTCCTAAATGTAAATAGTTAAAATAATAAATAGAGCCTGCCTGGGCTCTTAAGCATTAGAGCTTCAAGGTAATCTTACCGTTATGATTTTTTGTCGTTAAAACAAGTCAGCAATCAACTTAAAAGTAATTTCTAGAAACAAATGCTAATGTGGTATCTTGGTAGTCACTCGTATTTTCTCTTGATTATATCCTTTACCTATGGCTGCTATCAAATATTGCCCGCTTTGGAGAGCTGTTCTTTTTCTGAGGCTTGACAGGTCATGAATTGCATCACCCTGCATGACTTTGGTTTTGGCACTTGGATTTTTCTCAGCACCAGTGAATGCTGCTGTTGAGAGTTTTTGAATTCTCCTTTCTCCACCCACCCTTGATCTCCAGAGTGCTGCTGATAAAGAACAGAAACCCTAAACAATCAGACTGGAATCTCCTATCAAATTTGTGCGCTGGTCATCACAGCAGTGGGTCAGAACGGGCTGTGTTTTTCTTGAAGGTTGTGATCAGTTAGAGTATGGTTGCCTAAATATGTCGTGACTCAGGAGAAAATAATTCTTCTAAGAGTTTTGTTGTTTATTTTTGCCAGAGTGCTTGGTAAATTTCTCCTGTCCTGCCCCCTCCCCTATTTCTTTGCTGTTTCCCTTTTTTTTAATGTTGGATTTTTGATAGGATGGGGAAAGAGTGATGGAGAGATGCTTTCTGCTCTAGTCCTCGTTATTTTCAGACCTCAGATGATTATTGCTAGGGGAAGAAGTGGGTATGGTTATACCAGAGTTGCTCAGTTTCTAAACACAGGAGCTAGAACCATATTGAACATGCAACTATAATTACAAAAATTTAAAGAGTTTTCCCCAGATTTTCCCAATCTTCAACTCTACAGACATAGGCAGAACACAAAGAAAGGTTTTCCTCCTTCAAAGCATTCCTAATTTTGTTCACATTTTCTTTTGAGAGTTTATGGAGTTAGAGGTGAACCGTGGTTCATTTATTTAGCTTTTGAAATACAGTTTTATTTTTGAATTTGGATGTCTTTAGGTCTGCTGAAATTTTCAGGCATTTCAGATAAAAAGGGAAGTAGGTTGATAAAACTGATAAGATTTGAGTTGGTAGCTTGTTTTATTTCTGCTCTGATTGCCAGTGCTGGTGAATGGTGCCTGGGCCTTGCTTCTTTGCTCCTAGGCCACTGTCTACCAGGCTCTTGTCTTCTTTCGGGGAATAAATTGGAAGGATAATTTGCTTACAGCTTAAATAAAAGGCTTGTTTTGGAGTTAGGGGAGGAAAGCCAGGCCTCAGACTGACAGCGGGCCCATCGGACGGGAGACGGCTGCGGGCGGGGCGGGGGGGGGTAGCGGATGCTGACTGCTTTGTGTGGAGCCCAGCTCAGACTGACCATCAGGTTTACCCCTGGTTGTCAGTACACTCTGTCTGATTGTTTAAAAAATTTTCTCTGAGGCTCTATTGGATACAGCATCTTGCCTTTTGTCCTCGTTTATGTGTTAATTCCTACTATGATTTGTGACCAGTTAGAAAAAAGGTGGACTTGGTTTTACATTTTTGGGGACCTGGCATTTTGTCCTCCCCGTGGTGGTTTTCCTCTGGATCTCAGATGCTGCCGAAGTCAGCCCCGGGTTCGGAGGAAAATGTGGCAAAAACTTAGCTACAGGAGGCCTTTAATGGAGTCTGTGTGAGGGCCTGTCCACCCCTGGTGAAGTTCGAGAGGCTTTGACAAGCCTCCACAGAGCAATCCCAGTGTTATTCAGGGGTCCTGAGAGCGGCATTTTCCATTAATGGGCTTTGCTAGAATTAAGTGGCTATTCTGAAACGGTGAATAATGTTGTTAGCTAAAGCCTCAGCCTCTCACGACCCGCCGATGTGTCACTTACTTGGGAAGGCACTTTAGAGCAGATCCAGGGCTCTTCAACACCTCCCCGCCCCCATCCTTTTAAAATTTTGCTGCTTTCTCTGGGAAGAATTGCAAAGGAAACCAGGTGCTCCGTGAAATGCAGACCCTGCTAATTATCAGAGTGCTTTTTCTTAATCGAGATATAATTCACATACGATAAAATCCACCCTTTTAGAGTGTACACCTCATTGATTTTTAGTATATTCACAAGGTTGTGTAAACCGTTAGCACTAATTTCAGAACATTTTCATCCCCCCAAAAAGAAATCCTGCACTCATTAGCAGTCATTCTCCATCTCCCACGCACCCCCCTCCCCCAGCCCCTGGCAAACACAAATCTACTTTTTATCGCAGAGTTCTGTTTTATATTACACTGAAATCTGTTGTCCCTGTGACTTAATGGTTAGATGAAGGGGGAGGCAGGGGTGGAGGCTCAGGGAACACACACTTAGGGCTTATCCCTTATTTCCAGCTCCTTACTTGCAGGCCCCAGTGCACAAGGGGAGGACGGTCTGCCGAGCCTGAGCCTGGCTCTCTTCTTGTGATTAAATACACCAGTTGTCTAAAATACCGAGCGTGTGGCAACACGTAAGAACTTGAGTCTGACTTGATAACGAAAATAATTTATGGCATACACCCTTTTGAATAATTAAGTGCAGAATCCCTGGCAAAAGCATTATAGTTCCTCTCTGCCTTTCTGTTCTGTAACTTTTAGAATAATCAGAAATCAAATCATGTAGGACGTTGTCAGTCAAAACCAGAAAAACAAGTAGCTGGAACAGATTGCAAGCTTGGGTATATGTGTCAAGTGTGCCTCCATAAATACTTTGGATTCCTGCCGTTGCACTAGTATTGACACCTGGACGAATGTGAGTTTTTATTAAAGAGGAGTGGGGATTCATTTCACGAATGTGAGTTTTTATTAAAGAGGAGTGGGGATTCATTTCAAGGGGGGAAGGGAAGCACCAGGCCTCAGCAGATTTTCTGGACCTCGGTGGGGAGCTCCACACTAGGAAGGGCTAACAAAATACCAGGTATGAGGGAGCCACCTGGAACCTACGGACCTCCCCCCGGGTGCTCTTGGATGAAAAGAAACAATTATTAGCTGAGATGCGTGTTCTTAGGTGCTCAATTCTGACCGATCCCGAGTGGTTTCTTCAAGAACTCGAGTGCTAGACCTTTTCCGCTTTCTGTGTAGCTCTGTTTTTCAGTTGAAGTAATCCGTGTGGCTCTCTTTTGTAGAATTGCTTGACAAGCAGTTCGAGGAATGGTGTACTGCCTTTCGGCCACAGAGATGGAGAGCACAGCGGACAGGCTCCCCAGAAACGGTGGCTGTTAGGGCGTGGGCGCTGGGGAAATGAGCGAATATGTACAGAAATCTAAACCACCAGACTTGGGGGTGGTTGTCAGAGGGTTTACCATAAAAGGTGGTCATTATTTAGTGCTGGTGCCCTTTTGTCTCCTGCCCTCTGGCTTTCCTATTGTTGTAAGTGACAGGTGCTGGAGGCTTGGAATTGATGGAGCTCTTTCTGCCTCAGCTTGGCTGATAAAACAGGAATGCATTATTGGGGATTAATGCATCAAAGTGATGTGGTTTAAAAAGTGCTTTGATTAGAGTTGAGTTCACTTGAAACAAGTTTCCTTCTTCTGAAAAGATTAATTTCCTTCAAGGATGGTTAGGTTTTTCTGTGTATTCTGTTAAAATATAGCAGGGGAGAGGGGTACTACAGAGGAATATTTTCATCTCCATTGAATCATCCTGACCCTCTTTTCTTCTGTTTTTAAAATTCAGTTATGCCTGTCCTTGCCCTCACCTCCAAAAAATTACCAGTGGGAAATTAATAAAGTAAAAAACAAAACTCCTTTGATCCACCCTGACTTTTCATTGGTTGGATTCCTGCTACCTCAGTAATACTTTCTAGGCACTTGTTATATTTCCCTACAATTAGTATTCATTGAGCATGTCTGTGTACATCTGCATTACTTTTAAAATTGCATATCCGAACCCTTTCAGTAACATTCTAAAGAGCTGACATGATTTTACAGTTAAGCAAGTTGAACTTTTCTGCTTCAGTAAAACTTGTTGCCTAGATATTTTAACGATACACCTTTGAGATGTAGTGATTTGCAGAGACTTCTCACAAATTGACACACATACCCCAGAATTGGACCTGCCTGCCATCTGAGGAGCTCTCTCTAGTCTAGTGACTGACTTGGGATTGATTCTAAAAACTGTAAAACAGTCTTTATTAACGTCTTTGAAAAATCACTTCAAGAAGCAGGGGTGGCCCTTTGGGGGAAAAGCCAGATTTGCTTTTAGGGTTGCTGCTCAGACTCTGGTTTATGCGTCTTGGGGTGCATTGGTTCACAGTTAAAAATAGAAATCTCATTAAAATGGGTGCCCTCTCTGCAAATAAGAACTATATTTTAATTAGTAAATTTCCTGTTTCTGTAACATATTTCTTTTTGTTGCTCTCTTTTAATTTCTTTTCTTTCTTTTTTTTAAACAGCAAGCCAGGGCTGAGCAAGAGGAAGAATTCATCAGTAACACTTTATTCAAGAAAATCCAGGCTTTGCAGAAGGAGAAAGAAACCCTTGCTGTAAATTATGAGAAGGAAGAAGAGTTTCTCACTAATGAGCTCTCCAGAAAATTGATGCAGGTAAATTTATCTTTTCTTGCCTTACATCTTCCCTGCCTGTTTTCCTCTCTAGGAAGAAATGACTTTGATAGAGCACTTTGCTTGGACCATTTGCTGATGAGGTTGTAGCTAGAGTTCTTTGGAGATTAAAAATACCAGGCAAAGATGGCAGCAATGTAATACTCAAGACTCTGGCTCTGTGACTCACCTGCTTAGGTAAGGGAAGGTATTTTGTACTGCGAGCACTTCACCAAGTTGCTCATGAGCCTGAAACCTTAGCACAGGAGTAATTGCTGTATGTAGTGTTTTGGAAGTACGAGGATTAACACTAAATGTGGGACTTCTTCTTCCTTTTACGTTGAATCTATAATGAAGACAAACACTTTTGCAGCAGAAGTGGGTCTTTTGCCCTAAAATATGAGGACATAAAGTGAAATGTCAATTGAGGGGTAAAATATAAGGTATCTATGCTCTGTCGTTACAATTACATGCAATCAGGTGTGTTCAGATGGGTGAGTAAGATGTTACTGAACAAATATCAGACAGCTGTTATAACTTAACATTGTTCACTAATAGTTTATAGAAGACACAAAACATATAGGAAGGTTTGATTTTTTTCTAATTCAGAGGCTCCTTTTTTCCCCCTCAAAGCTTACTAGTCAATTACAAAAGTAAAATTTGTTTTAGGGCAAATATTTTGTGGGTCACTTAATATGAACTTAAGAATAAGTGGGATATTAAGTTGTCATTTTATACCACAGCTTGTCCAAGCTCATGGACAGGTGTAGAATTATGCCAGGAGGACAAGTAATTCCACTTCGTCAGGTGACTGAGAGAGGTAGATGCATTCCCTCCTGTCTTCCTCTGTTCAGGGGCGTCGCTAACCAGGCCATTCATTGATTTGGTTGAAGAATACATTTTAGGGAGGTTATAATAAAAAGATACTTGAGGCTTTTAATAAAACTTCCTAAATCCTTTTCTTACCTTCCAACATAGACAGTCATGTAAGAGAAGGCCGGAAGCTCTGGGGTAGAAACTCTAGTGTTAAGACCGTACAGTGGTCCAGACAACTGGGGCCCAATCTTTCTGTCATTCTCATTTTTCTCCCTAATTACCGAATAAAGATACTGTTACTCTCTTGCATAGAATCTGATGTAGATGGTGGCTGTTAAAATGTGAAGAAGAGAGATAGCCAGGCATTATTGTCCAGCAGAGATTTATACAGAATTTGTGTGTGGAAACTCTTTATGGACTCATGTGCATTCTGATGTAAAGGAAGAAAAGGAGAGGAGGACGCTAGTCTGACCTTTGGCCCTCTCCCTCAACAACATCAGACCATTCATTCTGCACATTGCTTCTAGAACTATAGGGACACAATTATGGTTTGTTCTTCTGAGTTTAGTGTGTAATCAGGTGCCCTGATTTTTAACCCTGCAAGAACATTTTTTTGTTTTCAACTTAAATGGTTGTTAGTATTTAGAGTCTTTCACCAAATTATTTATAAAGCTGCCAGAACCTAGCTAGGTCATGCTCCTTTTCTCTCTGAAGACTCATCTTCATTGTGAGTGGTTCTGTGGTGTGCAGTTTGTTACCATAACCCACCTTTCCCCAAATACACTGATGTCCTTAAAATAAGACACTAAATAAGAGTGAGAACTTAAGAGCCATGTGCAGCAGAAAAGGAAGCTCGTTATAATAATACACTTGGCATAAGAAGGTTTGAACTTTAAGTTCTGAAAATTTTATAAATAAAGCTATAACCTGGAGAAATGTAGTGAGTTTTTTTCATAATTCTTATATCTAAAAAAAAAGTTATTAGTTTTACTTGGTCAGGAGAAAACATTTTTTCATATATTAAAAACTGAGGGGCGTGATGGATCTTTCTCAAGAGATTGAAGAAGGTACGAACTGAACAATGCAATAAATTGTTTTTGCAATTTGTTTTTGCACATTGTTTTTGCTATATAACATGTAGCAATAGTCTCCATGTGGCCAAGTCTTAAGTTTGCCCTCTGTCAAAACAAAGGATATCATATGAAGGTATGATAGTGTTGTTGGGGAAACTCCTGGTGAGACTGTAGCTTGTTTGGGGTCTCACTTGCAGAATCTGGACGAATGAATGATCAGCATGTCTCTGAGACAATCTCTTATGAATCCCAGCGTGGTTCTTAGGCTATATATATATTTTTTTGTATACACACACGCGCACACACACACGCACGCGTACATTGTAGCAAAATATACATAACATAAAATTTACCATTTCAGCCATTTTTGAGTGTAGCATTAAGTACTCTGTTGTGCAGCCATCACCACTATCCATCCCCAGAACTTCTTGAAAACCAAACTCCGTACCCATTAAACAGTGACTCGTCATTCCTGTCTCCCGGTTCTTAGGCTCTTGAAGGGAGGTGGATGTCAGGGAGTTAGAGGTTGAGGTTTCTGGCAAGTTCTAGAGCTATGTCTGTTCTGTGATGTGGTAGGTGATCTCTCACTTGAGACATCAGGTATCACAGCATTCCATTTTGTGGTGAATACCCCCAAAGCCCTCCTCTGGTTTTGGCCGGTTGGAGAGAGCTGAGACAGCTGCGGGGAAGAAGGCCACCACCCTGTGGTGCCCACCCCCCAGGCTTGCCTCAGGGACTTCAGCCAGTCCTTTGTGGAAGGCTCACATTTTCTGCCACCCAGTGTGGAAGAGCTGATCTCCATCTGGAGGCTTTTAGAGTAATTGGTACCAATAGACTTTTCTAATCGTGTAATTACTTTAATATGGCTCTCTAGGATGACGCTTCTAGATAGACCTTTTTTTGAAAAGCCTGCAAGAGAAACCGCATGCAGGTGTCCCTGATCGACAAATGGGTGAATCGACCTATTCACCAGGAAAGTGTTTGGTTAGCGTTTTTCACCCAAAGGCCACTGAGAGGCTGTTTGTAGAACAATTTTGGTTTTGTCACTATGCTTTGACTGTTGTCTCTGATAGTGATTGGACAATGCTTTTATGTGCATTTCAAAGGAATTCTTTGGGTCTGAGGACAAATTGAGATGATTGCTGTGGAGGAGATACTTCCTTTCCCATCTGCCATGGTAGAACTGGTATTTAATACCTTTAAAAACAGAAGTTTATTTAAGCGTGGATGAGTGGAGATCCTTTTGTCCTAGAAGATCAAGGTTGGGAAGGTAGCTCAAATATTTTCAAATATGTTAATATCACTGAAACAAACAACACACAAAAAGCATGCTTTCTCTCCTGCTTTTGTATATATCCACTAGGTAGCCAGAAAATTATACTTTCATTTTATGAAAACTTGTCTGAAAAATCTGCATCCTTTTGAGCCATGGGATTGATTATCTGATTGAGAACCTCCCTAAAAAGAACCTCTAGTACTTTTGTAAGTCCAGCACAAGCCTGCATCAGAACTAAATTCAGCTCTGGAATGCCTTAAAGACAAGTTGTATTTAACTGTAAATTATAATTAAAATTTACAATAAATGTTTTGTAAGCAACCTCTTCATTAGTTTCTGATATATAACATGTATGTTAGGAAATATGTCTAAAAGACTATTTTCCAAAACGTTAGCTGTAGTTACACGTGGGTGCCGAGCTTATGGGTTATGTTAATTTTCTTATATCCCTTTCCATCTCCTTTTGTAAGAGCAACATGCATTACTTTTGTAATTAGAAAATGTCTTGTTTCCTGAAAAGGAAATTTAAAAATTCTTATGCCTGTTTTGTCCTCACCTTTTGAAACCTTCTGTGTCACTGGCTTTGAGAGCATGGAGTTCTATCATAGTTGTGTCTGTTTGTCACGGAGCTCAGTACATTGATGCCCAGTGCAGACTTGGGCACATCTGCAGGTGATAGAAGATTCTGGAATGCTCAGATCATTAAGAACTAGTATTTTCAGAATGCTATAATGACTAGTTTAACTGTTTTGTCAGTCTTGATATGATTTATTCCACTGGTCCTCAGTCTTAAAACTTTTTTTTTCTTTTAAATAATGCCTAACTCCTCTGTTAACTGCCAGTCACCAATGCCAATTGGAAGGCCTGACATTGCTGGGTTTTAGCAGCCGTGGATTTTTTTCACTTGGCTTTTATGTAAGCCTGATGCATCAGGTTTACTTCCTGCTCTTTGGGAAGTCCTGTTCTTGGTCTGCAATCTTCTCTCAGCCAGTACTGCTGCCAAGAGTTAATGAATACTTCTTCTTTTTTTAAAACCCTGGAACAGGACCGACATAAGAAGGGTACTGGGTATTACATATATCTCTGAATCTTTTCTATCTAATCCAACTTTTAAATCTTAGACCTTAAAATAACAAATAGGTTAATAGTTTTGTACTTTTGATTCACATTTGAAATTGGATCTGGTCCTCGGAAAATAATGCCACTATAGCTGTAATAGAAATGATTGTGTCCTTATGGGAGGGCATATTCTTGATTCAGTTGCTTAAGAATAAAAGTCTTCTGGATGTCTTGTTTATCGGCATGGCTTTATTGTTACGGACTTGGTCCCTGGGGTTAGAATGCCTTCTGGAGTGCACATAGTTGATGTTTCCTCGTGTCCATGGAGAGGTGATGGACAGAGAGGAGAGGAAGGAAGGTGAGGGCAGAGGCCGCTGTGGAAGCTGCCACTGCCAAACAACGTACAGGCACGCGGTGCAGGGGGACATCGTGCAGCAGCGTTCCTCTTCCACCTCTGTTTGCACGGAATCAAACCGAGAGGTAGAATTTGAGCGAGTCCCTGAATCTGCCTATTCACGTAGACAAAGGCGCACCATTTCGTTCCCCTTCTCCTCCTCCTTCCCTCTGTCCTGGAGAAGTAGTTTGTCCTTTCAGCACCATCTTCGTGGATGTGGCTTTCTGGAGTGGATGCTCCCAGCCCCAGGAGGGCTGTGTGTCTGGGTGGCGGGCGTGCCCACAGGCACAAGAAGTGAGCACAGAGTGTGGGCCTGTGCACCAGAACCTGAGGCTGCCTTTGACCCCAAGTTTGCCAGGTCACTAGGAGAGCAGTGCAGTGGTTTTGTTTGTGCAAGGCAGCAAAATCACATGTCAGGGCAATAAATATGTATGAAACTCTCTAGTTAATTTTAAAGGCACCTAGGCTAGGATGCCATTGCATCCATTCAGATTAAAACTGTTTCTGCCCTCCCCATGGCAGAGGAGAAGAGACCTTGAAATATGAAATATGTTCTTCATTAAGGTGGCCAGAGCTGTTGGGCCCTCTTGGCTTTTTTCAGGGCTATTAATGCTGGTCTGAAAAATATGCTATTACCTATAGCTTACGAAGCAGTTGGGTCACAGGGTTGTTTGTGTGTGTCTGTTGTTACTACAAATTGTCTGAACTTCAGCTTTGTTCTTTGTTTCTTTTCATGGAGCAGGGGGCTTATACATTGTGTTTCTGATACATCTGCAGAAGGCTCCCGGGATGTTTTTAATGCATTTTAAATGATGCAGCCTCCAGAGGCCAAATTATGAGCCAGAATTTTCCTGGTTAGTAGCCTGCCAAAAATCTCTGTCCAATACAATTTGCATTATGATTAGAAAACACAATAAGCTTGATGCAGTTGTTTAAAAAATCCTGGTGTTTCTTTGCAAGTGTGCGTATGTGTGTTGACATTAGGGCTAGATTGGATGTACCAGTATGGACTCCCAAAAATGTAGGGGCAAGAATAAAGGCTTTCAAGCTTCCCGTGCTGACTTCCTGAAAAATGTGGGAAAACCCAGGTACAGGGAAAATAAAAGTAGATGGAAAATTACACTAAAAATAATTAGATGAAGCTGGAGTAGAGCTTGCTTTATTCACCAGGGTAGGAGTAAGCATTGTTATTTCTAGTTGAGAAGATGAATGCTAGTAAAGGACTGTTGGCTCCACTGTAGACAGCCTTTATCCATCCCTGGAAAAACTTGGAGTGATTTTCAAACTTTGCAGTTACAAATGTTGCCATGTTTTCCATTTCTTGGGTAGGTTCTCTTTCCATTTCAAAACTGTTTACAGTCCACCCAATCAGTAATTACCTTAAAATACAGAGCTATATCCCGCTGTTAACTACCTTTACTTTCCTTTTTTCATCTTTATTCATAAAGTGTGGCCTTTTCTTTAATTCACAGTAACATCTCAAGTTAGAATGAGTTATTTCTTTGGGCTGAACAGTCTCTAGTCCTCAGAAGAAGGAAGTGCTAGTTTTTACAAAATGGATTTTCAGTGCAGTAGGCCAACTCTGGGGCCGAAAGGATTTCTTTATCTTATTTGTGGGGCATCTTTTTTTTTTTAAATAATATTTTTTTATTATGTTATGTTAGTCACCATACAGTACATTCTTAGTTTTTGATGTAATGTTCCATGATTCATTGTTTGCATATAACATCCAGTGCACCATGCAATACGTGCCCTCCTTACTACCCATCACCAGCCTATCCCAGTCCCCCATGCCCCTCCCCTCTGAAGGCCTCAGTTTGTTTCCCAGAGTCCATAGTCTCTCATTCTTCATTCCCCCTTCTGTTTACCCCCCCTTCATTCTTCCCTTCCTTCTCCTACGGATCTCCCTGCTATTTCTTATGTTCCATGAATGAGTGAAACCATATGCTAATTGTCTTTCTCTGCTTGACTTATTTCACTTAGCATAATCTGTGGAGCATCTTTTAAAAATTTTCCTCCTAACCAGATTTCTCTAAAGGCATTAATGCTTGAAGCACCATGATGCTCTGGGGTGGTACAGGAAACTCACACACAGCCCGTTAGGGATTCTGGGTGGATGGGAAGTCCGATGTTGTACCAGAGCCATGTACTTCAAAGTGAGGGCTTATCCTCGGTGTCGAGGATGCTGACAAGAAAGTAATATTTAAAAAATAATTTTTTGGAAAGACCTAGCTATTCCTTTGCAAAAGTTACACGTGCCTTCCCCGTTAGAGAATGACAGATGAGGTAATCCAGACAAACCTCACCGAGGATAAATAAAAGCTAGACAGAATGCTCTTACATTTTTTTAAAAAAGCATGAAGAACTAACAAGATGGGGAGGGCCTGCAGGCCTGTGCCCTGGGGAAGGTGGGAGTTGAGGAGACTGCAGCTCCCAAGGCTGCTTTTGTCCTGAGAGCATTTGCTGTTCATTGTGGAATAGCTGAGAACCTGAGCTGTGCTTTGGTAACTGTGTGGAGCTGAGGTTACAGAAGTCCGAGCTCCGGGCTGCCAAAGATGGGGACCGTGAAAAAGGACCCTCACTTGAAGCTGGAATCACGAAGAGCTACATCCTCAGGATAAAAACAAACCAGTTCTGCAGCATTTGATCATGAAGAGATCGAGAGGCTTTTGTTTTGGATGAAGGTAGACCCAGGCTTCTGGTGCCTGGCAGAAGAAGGAATTTTCTGGAAGAACATACCATCCTCCTAGGCCACAAGTTTCGCCTAAAATACAAGTACAAATACATAGCCCAGCACACAAGGAGAACCAGGCACATGGGGATAGGAGATTTCATGGATGTAAACGAGTAGAAACAAAAGAACAGAAATGGACTTCACAGATACTTTAGATATTGGACTTATCAGACATAGATGCCAAAGCAACCATGCTTACTGCATTCAAAGAAATAAAAAAAACAAGCTTGAAATCTTTGTTAGAGAACAGGAAACACATCACAACTTTTCTTGCAGACATTCAAAAGGAGAGTGAATAACTCATGAATAATTGTATATGGCAATCCATTTGGAATTTTAGATGAAATGGATAAATTCTTAGGAAAACATAACTGTCTACAACTGGATGAGGAGGAACTAGAAGACATGAGCTTTCTAATCATTGGAGAAATTGAATCTGAGAAACAGCCCTTCCTAGTGAAAGAATTGCAGGCTCAAACAGTTTCACTGTGGGTTGTACCAGACGTTCAAGGATGAAACGCCGGTGATCCATGAACAACACGGACTGGGGTGCCAACTTCTCCTCCCCATCCCCCACCCCATCCCCCAATCAGAATCTATGTATCACTTCTAGATCCTCTGAAACTTAACCACTAATAGCCTGCTGTTGACTGGAGGCTTTTATGTGACCAGTCACATAAACAGTCAATTAACACATTCATATTATATACCATATTACAATAAAGTAAGCTAGAGAAAAGAAGATGCTTACTGAGAAAATACATTTACAGTACTGTATTGTATTTATTGGGGGCGGGAAGCCCTGCCTAGAAGTGGATTTCTGAGGGAAAAGCACTGAAGCCAGAGAGGACAGGAGAGTGCCAAGGCCTGCGGTGGGATCATGCTTGCTATGTGGGGGGCCCAGCAGAGAAGCCAGTGTGGTTGGAATGGAGTGTTGGAGGGAGAGGAGTAAGAGACGAGATTGGGGAGGTAATTGGTCTGGGGGTTTGGTGGCCAGCTTGCAGATCACATAGAGCCTTTGAGCCACAGTCAGGAGCTTGGCTTTTACTCTGAGATGGGAGCCATGGAGGGCAGGAAAGGGGCTTGAACAAAGTAGTGAAATGATCTGGCTTTGATTGCTGTGTCAAGAGATTATGGAGTGGAGGCCAATGGGGGAGCTAGGTGGTCTGTTAGCAGGCTCTTCCGTAATCCACACCAAGAGATGGGGTGGGTCGTTCTAGGAAGTAGTAGTGAAGATGGTGACCATTGGATTCTGGGTGCATTTTGGAGGAATATTTTATTAGGATTCAAGGATGGAGGGATGCCTGGGTGGCTCAGTCAGTTAGGCGTCTGCCTTTGGCTCAGGTCATGATCCCAGGGTCCTGGGATTGAGCCCTGCATCAGGCTCCCTGCTTAGCAGAGAGTCTGCTTCTCCCTCTGCCTGCTGCTCCCCCTGCTTGTGCACACGCATGCTCTCTCTCTCTGACAAATAAATAAATAAAACCTTAAAAAAAGATTTAAGGATGGATTAGAAGTGGGCGTGAGCAAAAGATAGGTTCAAGAAAGACTTTGAGATTTTTGGCTTCAATGACTGGAAGAACAGTTACCATCTTATAAAGATGAGAAAGGTAGTAAGTTGAGTAGACTTGGAGTGAGAAGTTCAGAAGTTCAGTTGAGATGTCTTAGTCACCCCCCACGGAGATTACAGATAGGCCACAAGACAGAGATTCTCCCAACAGAGACATTTGGGAATGTTGTCATTAATTAATGCTTAGAGAAGAACAAAAATATATCATCGGCAAGCATGTAAAGAGAATGCAAGGACAAGCCACGGGTGGGAAGAGATATTTGCAACATTATATAATCAACACAAAACTACAAATTAGTAAGAAACATGGAGAGTCCCAAAGAAAAATGGGTAAAGACTTGAACAGACTGTTCACATAAGCAGGTAGCCAAATGAGCAGTAAACAAATGAACAAGTACACATTAGTAATCAAGAAAGGCAGAATAAGCCACAAGATATTACTAGAGAAGTCTTCTGTATGCTGTCAGAAGATGGACATGGTTGCCACTGCTTTTAGAACGATTTGGCATTACCTAATGATACAGGAAATATCCACAGTCTGTGACTCCGCGCTTTCACTCCTGGGTATGTTCCGAGGGTGTGCACGTGTGCACCAGACGTATAGGAGAATGTTCTTTGTGGCATTGTTCATCAGAGGAGAAAACCAGAAATGACCCAAATACCCACTGTCCATAGAGTGGATAAATTGTGATGTGCTCATCAACAGGATATTATAAGGCAATAAAAATGCTGTTAGACTCAGTAACGTGGGCGAATGAAATCACAAGTTTATTTAGCAGAAGCTAGACAAAAGAAGAATGCAAAACTGAGCAAAACTAATGTTTAGAAATACCTAGGCAATAAAATTTTTTTTAAAGAAAACGCAAGGCATTCTTACCATAAGAATTAGGAGGGTGATGACCTCTGAGGGACGGAGGGCAGTGATCTGGAAGGGAGCTGGCAATGTTCTGTTTCTTTTTTCTTTTTTTTTTTTTTTTTAAAGATTTTATTTATTTATTTGACAGAGAGACAGCCAGCGAGAGAGGGAACATAAGCAGGGAGAGTGGGAGAGGAAGAAGCAGGCTCCCAGAGGAGTAGGGAGCCTGATGTGGGGCTGGATCCCACGTCCCTGGGACCACGACCTGAGCCGAAGGCAGATGCTTAACGACTGAGCCACCCAGGCGCCCCGGCAATGTTCTGTTTCTTGATTTTGGTGCTGGTCACCTGAGCATACCATGTGTGTGATAATGGCATCCTTGATACTTACCTGGTTGTTTTGTTAATCCTGAGGCTTCATGGAGGGGAAACGGGCTAAAGGAAGTGAGACTTTTATCATCTCTCCAGTCAGTATTTGCACAGACAAGGTGTTTTCTGCATGGTCTGGAGTGGGATTCAGTATGTGCTGGTCACTGCTGTTTGTGGAGCTTGCAGTCCTAGAAGGGTGATCGAGGATGTAAAGCAGTGCTCAAGGGCATTTGCACAGATCCGGGGAAAGGACAAAGGCCGTGAAGGCAGAGAGAACTTGGTTTTAACCCTAGATCGACCCCTCATCAGCTGTGTGACTTTGGGCAGGTAATTGATCTCTCTAAGCTGTGGTTTTATCCGTTGTAAAATGCAGATGATAGTATCTGCCATTATGGCGGTAAAATGCTTGGTGCATGGTAACTAGAGCCTTGGAGTGTTCGCTGTTTTGGGAAGTAACTAACAGAATAGGAAACACACCATGAACGAGACCTTACAATGCACAGGAAGTACAGTGTGCTCCTCACAGCTTGAAGAAGGGGAGGAGGGCATGTGGGAAGGCTCTGTGGAAAATGTTTTCTGAGCTGTCCCCCACTTTCAGTAGGCTGGAGGGAGGGATTGAGGCAGGGGACCAGAGGGTGTAGCGTGATCAGGGTTGTGGGGGCCCAGGTACGCAGCTGCTTGTGTTATGGTGGTCCCACGTGACTAGCAGAGCTTGCAGTCTGTAAGCCCCTGGACCAGAGTGGTCCCCAGAAGTGTTTGCCCAGAATGATGGGTTTCAGTTTTTTAAATTTGTGTTTTAGGAAAAGAGTGTTGAACTTTGCCTTTAACCACAGTTACAACCACTCCCTGTGCTGAGGCCCATCCCTTCTTTGCTAGATGTCTGGACCCTGAAGGCAATTAGGTTTGCAAACCTTAGGCCATCACTCGAGCAGAGTGTGAAATAGCATGAGGATAGCATGGGAAACTTGCAGAGGGATTGGATCATGGAAGGACTTGAATGTCACGCATTGGCACATTACACCTTGCAGGCAGTAGGGAGCCAGCGAAGGGTTTTGAGTGAAGTATTGAAGTATTAGGCTTTGTCTGCCGGGATGACCTACACTGGATCTGGGGAGATCCGTTAGGAGGCTTTGGCAGTGGCCCAGTGAAGAAGAATGAAAGGCTTGAACTAGATGGGGGCCATGAGCACAGGAAGAAGAGGGTGGTTTGACAGCTGCTATGGAGGCTGACTTGCTGCCAATTGGTAACTGATGAGGTGTGAGGTGTTGATTGAGAATACTGGTACCAGTAACAGAAGGGGTTTGGAGGTGGGAATAAGTGTGGGCCCAAGAGGCATTTAGTGGTGATATAATGGATTTGAAGTGGGAGGCTGACTTTCTGCTCAGGCTGCTCAGTAGAGCAGTTGAAAAGTTGGTTCATAAAAGACTCAATGTTGTGAGATAGTTTTGAACTTTTTTTGCAAAGCTTATATGAATAACGTGATAATTCTTTTTGACAACCCAACGACTTAATGTGGTTACCGTCCTATGGGAGGGTCTCTGCTTGGTCCAGGTGCAGATGGTTCTAGTGCTTGGTGGTTGTCAGTAAACCAAGGCTGTCGGTTGCAGGACTGAGTGGTAAATACACAGAGAGAAATATTAGCGTGGACTAGTGAGAACTGAGGTGGGTACATCTTGGGCTTATTCAGAAGTTGCATGAAAAGCTGGGTCCTGGCTGGTGGCTGAAAGGCTTGCCTCACTTGGCATTGGCTGGATCGACAACAAACCCAGACTTGCACACACACGTCGCCCAGGCTGGAATTTGGCAAACCTGCCGCACGCTGGGTGGGAGGCCTGGCTCACCAGCCAGCCTACGTGCGCACCTGTGGTGGTTCTCGCAGGTGAACGTTTTTTCAGTGTCTCCACCTGCTAGAGAGAGTGATTCAGTGACGAGTTCTTGAATCTCTTATGTAAGAGGCCTGGTTCACGGAAGTGGCTCCAGAAAGCCTTTGTAAATTATAAAAAAGATGGCAGTTACAAGTGATTGAATGATGCTTAAGCCTAGGCTGTTTTAGATCAAAATAATGTTATACTTGTATTTTGTCATGGGCTGGAAGTTTGCTTTTGGGCTCAGTATATAATGAGTGGATACAGTAACAAAATACTCAAGCTTTAGTACTTAGAATTTTATAGGTTTACAGTGTGTATCTTTGCTTATGGTTTTCTCAGTTGCGTTGATTTTTTTTTTTTTTTGATGCTGAATCCTAAGGAGCAAACCTTTATTCATATAACCCTGATTTCATCAAAAATGTGCTGCCAGTGGATCATCTGTTATATAACATAATTTTCATTCTACAGGGGCTTTTTGGTTAATGTTAATAATATATAGCACAGGTAGGAGTTATAAAGCTCTATGTTTCATAATCTTTGTGATTGACTTTGTAAAGTGTATTTATAGAAAATTCTGATTAAAAAATTTTAATCTACCTAAGCATTTTCCTTTAGATATATTTAAGGCGAACACGTGAGTTTATTTCAAACACATTAATAGAATTTGCTTGACTATTTACTTTTTGGTTTGAATGGGTTTTTTTTGTTGTAGTTCAGGATCACAGACCTTCTTGGAAGATTTAAAATTGCTCATATAGTGGTGCCTGGGTGGGTCAGTTGGTTAAGCATCGGTCTTTGGCTCAGGTCAGGATCCCAGATTCCTGGGATTGAGCCCTGCGTCAGGCTCCCTGCTCAGCGGGGATCCTGCTTCTCCCTCTCCCTCTGCTCCTCTGCCTGCTTGTGCTCTCTCTCTCTGTCAAATAAAATCTTTTAAAAAAATAAAATTGTTCATAAAGTGTTAAGACCTTTGATTAGAAGTTTAAAATCCTGCCTTGAATTTTGTGCCCACTTTGAAGATGCTACTGAAACTGGAGTTTGTTTCTTTCTTTTTTTTTTTTTTTAAGATTTTATTTATTTGTCAGAGAGAGACAGAGAGAGAGCACAAGCAGAGGAGCGGCAAACTGAGGGAGAAGCAGGCTCCCTCCAAGGAGCCCGATGCGGGGCTCAATCCCAGGACCCCGGGATCATGACCTAAGCCAAAGGCAGACACTTAACTGTCTGAGCCACCCAGGCGCCCCTGGAGTTTATTTCTGATAGCTGCTCTTGTGTCAGCCTAAGCCAGGCTCCCTTTAGGGTTTTTGTTTGTGGTGTCATGAGCTATGGCTTTAACACAGGCGGGTGGATTCAGGATGTCGGTTCAAGCCCCATTAGGGCTGAATGGCTTGAATTTACGTGGTATCTGTTTAAAACAGTTTCTGAATTTTCCTCGGGTAAGCTCTGTGGTTGTCAGTTCCTCAAGATCCCTTCCTTGCTCCGCCACCGCCCTCTTGCTCACCTTAATTCTCTCATGATTTGAAGCGGGGGGTGGGGAGGGTCTGTATTTCTCTCTGTTTCTCTTTGTATTGGTTGGTTTCTTTGTTGCAAGGAAGAACGCTGTTTTCTGCTTTAGTGTTCTGTTCAGAAACTCCATGCTCTGCTCCGAAATTGCCCGTCACCTGAGAGACGGCAGAACAAAGCAGGCAGCAAAGCTGTTTGTTCCAGCTCTGTCTTTTGGGGATGATGAACATTGTGAATCTTCGGCAAACAGATCTCAGGATGCCTTGATCTTTTCCAAATGGGTTAGTGTAACCCAGGGACCTTACTTGAGTTATGGTAACAACAGCTTTACCATCAAATTCTCCTTAGGGTATAGCTCTTGAGAGGAAAAAGCCTCCTAAAATTGAGAGCTTTTATGGCTTTTGTTACTAGTTTAATATGTATTCTTAAAGGAGATACCTAATCAGATATTGACAATATAGACCATCTGTCTAAATAGGAATATTTTCCTGTAAGCCAATGACAGCCTTACCTTTTCTCAGATTAACATCCTGTGACAAATGTGGCTTTGGGGGCCAGACATTTTTCAACGTTAGATTGCATCCTTTATTGTTTTAATTTACCTCAGGGCAGAAGAATAATGCTTAAAAAAAAAAAAAAGGTGGGGGTGTTCTTTCAAATCAACATGGCAGCAATTGAAAACATATTGGAGGAAAACAGCTAATATAAAAAAAGACTTTGCAAAGGGTTTAAAGGTTTTAAGACTGAAGTTCATTTTTCTAAGACCAATAGATATCATTTAAGCTTAGTATCCATGAACTGTTTTAGGGCAAGGGTAATATCTCCACTAGGGATGTCACCTATGTCTAAGGCAGGACCTACACATAGAAGACACACAGGTAATGTTTATTGAATAAAAATGTTAGGTGGAGATGCGCACGCTTTGCTGTTTTTTCCTCATGAGTTATATTTGTCCCATCGGGGTCTTTTGTGTCGAAAGTGCCAGGAGCTCTTCTTGTTCTCTGGCCATTTCTCGTATTTATTTTAATTACTGCTTGATCTTGCAGAACCTGAGTTTTAAAGAGCGAGCTAAAAATAGACTTGTCACTGTAAGCACCTCCTCGCATCTGCTTTTTTTCCGGGTCCCTGCAAGGTTGACCATCTTTTCTTGGAGTTGCACATCAAACGCAGTCGGAGGAAAACCGGCATCTGTTTAGTCAACATTTCCAGTGTTAAAAGACTATGTCAGATTTTAAACTTTTTTTTTTTTTTTTTTTAAACCAAGGACACGCTTGCTTACAGAGCAGTGGCAGTTGTGTCCAGTGTGGAGAGGGTTCGGTGCAGCTGTGTGGCGGTGGCTCAGGCCGGCTCATCCCGCCATCTGCGGGGCTTACACAGAGACATCGCGTCCTCCAGGCGAGCACGTGTGGCTTACTGGTTTCTGTGTTTGATCGTGTGACTTTTTAAATGCCAAGAGTGCACTGGACACTAGAGGAGTCTGAAGTCGATTCCTCTTAGGTTTGTTCAGGATCCAGTGAGAGAACGCTGGCTTGGGGTTCGGAGCAGGATGTGGGTCCCAGACTCTGCCACCTTCCAGCTGAATTATCTTGGTCACGTCTTTTGTCACGTATAAAATGGGGTGACCATGCCTGCCTAATCCATCTGAGAACCTGGTACACAGTGCTGCCCGAAGAAATGGTTTTGAGGGTAAAATTAGGGAGCAGTGTCCTTTTAGATCCATACTTTTAAAACTGTGTGTGTTTCATTGTTTTTAATGGCTTTTACTTACTCTGCCCTTGATTTTGAAAATATTGGACCCTGTTGCCATTGTTCTGTCCAATCCCTGCTGTGGATCAACACAACCTCCCAGTTGAGAAGGTTAGAAATGATGCATAGTTCTTAATGAGAACCCCAGCAGTCATATGTCTGATGGATTTCCTTTATTCCCATTTGGTTTTGATGGTTGGAGTACATTTTTTAAAAACTTTTCAATGACACCATAACTTTATCATTTAATTGGATAAATAAGGCCCCCCCCCTTGGTTTTTAGGAAAGATGATGTAGGAGGTGTGATGTATGTTCTCACTGTAGAAAGATAATTAATTGTACTGATTTTTGCCAAAGGATGCTTGTTAGTATATTGAGAAATAGCTTTCAGAATAATTTACTAAGAATGCTGTGTGACTGTGACATCTTTACACACATATAAATCTGATTAAACTAATTCATTTAATAAAAACTGACTGTAAAATTTCTATTTTTAATTTTTATCATGGTATAAAATTTGGAAAGTACCTAAGGGTGTGTGTGTGTGTGTGTGTGTGTGTGTATATGTATGTATTGAAAAGCAAGTTTCCTTCCTTCCTTCATTCCTTAGCCTCCCAATTCCTCCCTGCAGAGGCAATCACTTACATGTTTTAAAAACAGGAATCTGGGCTTTGCATGGTCTGATGGTCAAGTGTCTCTGCCTTGTCATTTTTAGCCTCTTGGCTCAGGCCAGGTGCCTCGGTGTGTGCGCTGTAACTTTGGTTGTAAGTTAGAGGACCCCGGGTGCAGGTTCCTCATGGATGTACACCTGGGTATCGGCAGACGAGGCTCGTAACTTCTGTGATGATACCTCTTACTCAGGGTACCCAGCTTTTGGAGCCCGTGTTTCTCTGGCTTTTGAGTGTCTTGATTTTCACGTCTGTGTTTTTCCCGTTTTCCAGTTGCAGCATGAGAAAGCTGAACTGGAACAGCATCTCGAACAGGAGCAGGAATTCCAGGTCAACAAACTGATGAAGAAAATTAAAAAACTGGAGAATGATACCATTTCTAAGCAGCTTACATTAGAACAGGTAAGAATCTATAGTTCTCTCCGTATACTTTCTTCTCCTTATCAACGTGTTCTTTCAGGCCTTCAGATACCCTGAGGAATGTAAGTGAAAAATATTTTTCAGCTGTTTCTTCCCACAGTGGAGACTTCATTTCTGAAGTCAGCATTGGCAGAGCTGCTTAGCACCTGCTTGCGCTCGCTCGCTTGCTCTCTCTCTCTCACACACTTTCTCTTTCTTTAACTGCAATTAATAAAGTTTCTGGAGAGATGTTGTGATGTACTGATTTATAGGCAGGAAATGTTAGGTTCCTTTTACCGAGGGGAAAACAGTGTGTTTTTAACCACAGGATAGTTTCTGTGAAGGTTCCTGAGACGGTGTTGCTGTGGATCTAAAACTTTTCTTTCAGGGGTTCTTCAGAACAAACAGTTCGTGTTTTTCTTCTTTGAATTATTAGCAATATTATTAGCAATTATTAGCAATATTATTTGAGCCCTATCTTTTCCCAGCTCGATTTGTTGTTACAGATATGGAGTCATAGACTTGGTTGTTTATCCTGGTTCAGCCACTAGCTAGTTGTATGGCCTTGCATTGACTTCATTCACTTCTCTGGGCCCAAGTTTTCCATTTGTAAACAAAGAAGGACAAACTAAAATCAGGAACGGCAACCTTAAGGAAGTACAAAACGTGGAAAATTAGTGTACAGTCCCTTTGTCCATTGCCCTTGGCAGATGTTGGTATTTGAGCCCGGGCCTTGCCTGAGGAGTCCAGACCGGTCTGTATGCTCTTCGACAATAGACACACAGAGCTACGAGCAGCCACCATCAGCCCACCCAAGTCAGTATGTCAGACAGAAGTACTTGCTATCCCTAGCCTAGGTGCTCCCCGATGCTGTTCCCCCAAGCTAGTGTCCTGAGATTTTACTTTCCCTTAGATAAATTATAAGAAGCTGACCGTAGTGTACTGCGATCTAGTTTCCATGTAAAATTCAGTGTATTGATGAAGGCCTTCTCGCTCTTTGTAATTTCAAGCCTGATTGCCAATTCGATGGTTTGGCTAAGCCGTTCATGCAAAGTTGTCCGATTTATCCCAACTTTAGGGTCTTTCTGTGCGTCTCAGTTCATGCTGACTGGTTCTGAAATCACCCCCAGGGCTGCTGTAGTTTTGTTATGATCCCTGAAATGGTGACAGGAATGTCAGTTTTGAGAGGAAGTCACGGTTGGCTTTAATCTGACTTCTGTTTTCCGTGTTATTCTTGAATCTCCCTATATCAAAGGGAGGAATGTCACTGAATTTTCTAAGACTGTGAATAATTGTCCTAAAACATTTCTCTATCCCGTCCAGGTAAAAGAAAAAAAAGTTCTGTTTTCAAAGGTTGGTTATTTTATACACATCCAGAGTAATCTAGACTTAACCATTTGTCTTCGGAATTCAGATGCAATATCTAAATTTAGAAAACGCCTACCACACACAGTTTAAAAACCTTTTATTCCGAAGTTCACCTGTTTAATTCCTAAGATAGGCAATAACCAGTTCCGTTCAAGGTAACGCTTTGAAGGCTCTTGCTTAAGTCCCTGACACACCCAGTACGTGTCACTGGTACTTGCTAATCAAGAGCTAACCAAGTGACCAAGTGAAGTTCTCACAGGGGTGGGTGTTGTGAGAACTTCACTTGGGCGTGGCCTTCATGGTGGTGGCTGTCCGGAATTGAAACAGCTCCTCTCTTGCATTTGTTCAGGAGCTCCTCAGGAGACTTTGGGACTGGGGCTGTGACCCTCAGGGTTTAGATGTGGCCACAAGATGGAGGTAGCGGCCTGGCGTCCGAGAGAGGACCATCTGAACTTAGAGTCCATGGGGGAGGAAGAATGGATTGCTGCACCGTCTTACGACTCTTTGGGGACTTTAGTAACTGAAACCCTTTTATCTGATGTCTAAGGCATATATTCTCACCAAGTCAATGACTCAGTGCACTTTTCAGAGTTATTTCAGACTTCAATAATAAAGAAATGGAGTTCCACAATGGACTATATGCACCGCAAAGCCCTATCCCGGAAATAAACCTCAGATCTGGGATCTCAAGTTCCCATTTTAATTAAGATGGAAAAATTTAACATCATCATGAAACTCCCCCCCCCTTTGTTGTGGGTATGTCCAGGATAATTAAATGTTGGGAATCTTATTCTGTTTTTTGTTTAGCTATAAATAATTTTAGTCCTTTGGGGGAATGTTTTTTTTTTCCTCCAGTAGAAATAAATCTCTTCTGTGCTTCCATGAATGTGAGCTGACCCTCGCTTGTGATTATCCTCCACGTGATACACCCTAGGTCACAGTCTGCACTGCAGGAGATACTCTTTACTCTAGGTCATTATCAAGAGCAAAGGCATGTACTACATTGTGCATTCTAATGATTTGTATGGAGTACATGCCTTTGCTCATCTCTCTGACAATAAGCCTATTTTTTAAACCGTAAGCTACTTGAAGGCAGTTACCGCATGTGTCCTATGGTCTACCACTGCTTTGTTGGAAGAGTTCACGTGTAGATTTGGCCAGGTAACTGGAAGGTAGTCATTTGTGTTTTGGAAGGTGGTACAGTGTAGTCAGTGTTCCGGGCCTGGACACTCTCTGGTTCCTCTGCTTGATACCCTAGGTCACTGTTTTTTTCTGGTGGTGGTGGTAGCAGCTTTATTGAGATAAATTCACATACCATAAAAATCTTCCATTTAAAATGTGCAATTTATTGGTTCTTAGCCTATTCAGAGTTGTGTCACCTTAACCACAATCAATTTTAGAGCATTTTTATCCCTTCAAAAAGAAACCCTGTACCCTTCAGCTGTCACTCTGCGTTTCCCATTCCCCTAAAGCAGCCACCACTCTGCTTTCCTGTCTGCACTTGCCCATTCTGGATACTTCATAAAAATGGGATCATATAGTCTGTCCTCTTTTGCGAATGGCTTCTTTCACTTGGTATGAGGTTTTTATCCATGTTGTAGCGTGTATCAGTACTTGACTCTTTTTCCCCAACTGAATAACATTTCACTGCATGGGCATATCATATTTTGTGTATCCATTCATCATTTGGTGGACATTTGAGTTGTTTCAACCTTTTGGTTATTGTAAATATTCGTGTACAATTTTTTTTTTTTTTTTAAGATTATTTATTTATTTATTTATTTGACAGAGATAGAGACAGCCAGCGAGAGAGGGAACACAAGCAGGGAGAGTGGGAGAGGAAGAAGCAGGCTCATAGCAGAGGAGCCTGATGTGGGGCTCGATCCCATAACGCCGGGATCACGCCCTGAGCCGAAGGCAGACGCTTAACCGCTGTGCCACCCAGGCGCCCCTCGTGTACAATTTTTTTAAAAGATTTTATTTATTTTAGAGAGTGCGCTTGAGTGAGCCTGAGGTGGGGCAGGGGGAGGGGAGAGGGACAGAGAAGGAGAGAATCTCGAGCAGACTCCTCACTGATTGCAGAGCCAACTATGGGGCTTGATCTCACGATCCTGAGGTCATGACCGTAGCCGAAACCAATTGAGCCATGCAGGTCCCCCTCCTGTACAATTTTTCATGTGGATATATGTTTTCATTTTTCTTAGACACATATCTAGGAGTGCATTTGCTGGATTACATGGTAACTCCATGTTTACCTTTTGGGGGAGATTGCTAGACTGTTTATCTTGTTTTTCTTTCTTTAAAGACTTTATTTATTTATTTATTTATTTAAAGAGTGATATTGTGTGAGCTGGGAGGGGAGGGGCAGAGGAGAGGGAGAGAAGCAGACTCCATGCTGAGTCACTGTAGGTCTCAATCTCAAAACCCTGAGACCATGACCCGAGCTGAAACCATGAGTCAGACGCTCAACTGACCGAGCCACCCAGATGCCCCTAGACTGTTTTTCAAAGTGGTTGTACCATATTGATCAAAGCCATCTTGGTAAATGTGAAGTGATATCTCATTGTGGTTTTGTATTTCCCTGATGGCTAAATGATTTTGAGAATCTTTTAGGTGATACTTGGCATTTTTATATCTTTTTTAAAAAATCTATTGCAGATCATTTTATTATTGAATCATAAGAGTTCCTTATATATTCTAGATAAAATCCCCTTATTGGATATATCATTTGCAGCTCAGATGCCAAGAGGCCCTCACTGTAGACTAGGATTAGTCTAGTCAGCATAACTTTAGTGTTGTTACGGGCTGTTTTTTTTTTTTTAACTGGTGGTCACTGCCTGCAAACCCCTTATTTGAAAATTTTTGTTCAAACATGGTCATTGTTAGTCTCTTATTTGGTATTCACATTTTCTTACATGACAGTAAGAACACTTAGAACTTGGAATAGTCTCTTAGTGTCAAGAAATCTTGACCTTGAATGTTTTCTCCCAACCAGGAAGGATTTTTCTGACTTTTCTTACTTCTCTGGAGAAGGATAACTAGTATTAAAAGGCAGGCAGAACTAGCTTATTTATTAAGTGAAGTTCAAGTCAGCAGCTGTGGAAGGCCCTCTGTGCACTTGGCGTAGAAAACTGTGGGAAAGGAGGAGACAGTGGCCATGAGCAGGTTGGGTACTTAGCCATTGTTAGGAAGTACAGCAGGAAAAAGTGGAATGGATTAATGGGGCATCAGTGCCATAATTCAGCTAACACTCGCATCATGAACAGGGTCACCTGCCACATACCAGACGCCCTTCCTCTGTCCTCTAGCTGGCCCAGCGAGTGTGGTCTTCTCTGTTATTTCTGGAATTTGGGGTGTCTTCTTTTATCTGAGATAACGCCAGCTCGCAGAAGCAGACACCCTTGTCTAAAGTTGGATTCAGAATTGGATTCAGAGTTTCATTCATTAGCATCCATTTACAAATGACAGTATCTTAGCATACATAGCATGGGAAAACCCTTCCTTGGGTTTAGGTCTTCCTTCCATCTGAATAACCCATATGACATCAGGCAAGCAATTTGAGCTCTTTTGTGAAACAGACCTGAATACCTCATTTGTAGCTTTGTTGAGAGGATTACTCTTGCATCCTGCCCCTCCTCACACTCCATGCATAGCTGAGGTCTTTCATCCTCCTCTCAGAATTGTTCTAGTGTGGACAAGGGAGAAGTTAACATGGCAACCCAGGACACCGATGTGTTTGTAACTGTACATGTGACAGGGACAAGTTTCCTAAAACAGTGTGTCTTGTGCTTTGCACTGATTTTCTATTGAATTCGTTTTCATTTTTAGCAAAATGTAGGTCACAACGGACTCATTTCACAGTCTAGTAACGGTGCACGACCTGCAGTTGGAAAACCATGCTGTGCTATGCGCCGTGCTCTCCTGCCCTGATCCGCACGGATCCGTTTCTCCAGGCAGGCAGTGGTGTGTGCTGTCAAGTATTTACATAACGATCAGTACTGCTCCCCTAACACTTGCTACACGAACGGCAATTAGCAAATAATTAAACCACGTGTTTCTTCCCTATAAATTTTCTAATAAGTTAAAGGAGGAAAGGCACAATGTTGACCTTACCACCAAGTCCCAGTGACTCACATCTAGCAAGCTGTCCAAAAATTGTAGCTACTTCTGTTAATAATGAAAGTTTCCATCTAATTTCTATGGGACTTTGTCCTGCCCGTTTTCCAGGAAAATGAGCATGCATATTATCTGAGCCTCAAATATCTCACCACCTTCCTTGACCTGTTCTCTTTAATTGATGAATTAATTAGTATGTGCTCACATGTCCTGTGTGACCCAGCCCCTTTGGCTTTCTGTTGCGCCCATGCCACAGTTAGCACATTCGTATGGCACAGAGCCTGTATTCATTCAGTTCAGGTGCCTGCTGTCTGCACAAACTGCTAAGAAAGATGATGTTAGATTCCTGGCCTCATGGAGCCTGGTCTCCTGGTCTGGGAAGGCCAGTGAATCTGTGGACAGTGAGGGAGGGACGCTGTGTGCGTGGCTGTGGTGGAGGGGAGCAGTGACACCCCAGCAGCAGCCATCCCACCCCACCCCACGGGAGATGCCCTGAAGCTCCTTGGCCCCTGGTTTAATTGTTAATTGACACACATGGTTGGATAGATCTAAGTCCAGCCTTGTTGCAGTGGAGCAGGGATGGGAGGAGACGAATGGGAGCGAGGACATGCAGTAAAAAGTAGGTGCAGGCCCCGCATGGAACAGAGATGCTAGAAATGGAACAAAGCTGGTGAAGAAGATGTGAAGTTGAACCCCTCCTCTGTTCCTGGGCGAGGAGAGAGAAGGGTGGCGGTGGTGTGCCTTCATGGTGACTTTGAGGGCATAAGCTTGTCTCGCCTAATGTAGGCCTCCATGCTAATCAGTGCTGGGTACTTACTTTCGGCCACCTGCTACGTCAGGTGACTGCAGAGGCCTGACAAGACCCCAGCTTCAGGAACATTGCAGAGGTGACACCCACTTACCCCGGTGTCTCTCACCCTCTGTGACTGTAGCAAATCACAGGGCTGGGATTTAGAGTCATGTTGACTTCAAGCCTTAGGACAAGATTTAATTTTGGTTTTTTTTTTTGGTTTTTTTTAGTACTTGAAACAAGGAAACATTTAGTATATTTTAAATGCTATTAAGAAGAAAAGAAGATTTTAGGTTTCCAGCTTTCAGAACAGTTGTTCGTAGTTCAGGATACAAGATGGCCTTTCTACCTTACTTGGGAACACGGTAATTCGTTCAGAATACAAACCAGTTTTGCATCTTTGGTTGATCTTTTTAATTGCTGTGGAACAATGTATTTTTAAAGTTCACAGGGAGTGTGGCTCTACTGGGTTTTGTTACAGTTCCATGCTGCCTGCTGCCCTTGCAGGGTCTGTCAGTGAGGACCCTGCCACAGTGGCTCTGGGGGGTCCCTGCTGGCTTCCGTGTGCCATTTGCCCCCAAAGAACAACCATGTGACTGGAGGGTTCACTTTCATTAAGGAGATAAAATTTAGTGACCACTGCATGCTTTGAAATTTGATTTCAAATGCTAATCTCAAATTATGGAAATCTTGGGAGTTTTTAATTAAATGTTTGTATTATAAAAGTGATCCATTGCTGTTTCAAGAAAACTTGGAAAACAGAGACAGAGAAGTATAGAAATGAAAAAAATGAAAAACGAAAATGAAAAATGAAAAAATTACCTAGTCTACAATCCACCCCCCCCAAACAACTGCTATTCATACTTTTTATTTTCCCCCTTTTATTTTCCCCCTTTTATTTTCCCCTTTTCCTCTTTCTTCTTTTTATTTTCCCCCTTTTCCTCTTTCTTCTTCTTTTTTTTTACTATAATTTGCTGCCTGCTTTTAATTTTTTTTTAAAGTAAGACATCCTAACGTATGACATGTACGCAGGCTGCATCGGGGCCCACCAGCCAGACATGCTAATGACAGTAATTCCTGAAGTCTGCTCCGTGGCAATTTGATTGTAGCAAATCTTGAGGATGTTTGGGTTGCTTGAGAAGCTTGGGTACAAGCATCTTACCAACTGCTTATTTGGGAAAGGTAGGGAAAAGCCTCAGAGCATAGCTGAAACAGGAGCGGAATTTTGTGCCTTGGAAGTGGGCAAGCTGGGGGCTATCCTCACACTCAAAGGAAGCTTGAGCAGGCTTTCTTTTCAGCCTATTGGTTTTGTAATCCCCAAGCTGTCGGGTGCCATGAAGCCCGCTGAGAGGTCCGCCCTCCAGAGCTGGGAAGGTATACTCTGAGCTCTGTCAGGGACGCAGATAAGTCAGTCTCTCCGCAGGATGTGGAGGGAAAATCCCTCAGAATTCCTTCGCTAGATCTCCTTTCAGTGAAGTAGAGAAACTCCCCGTGTTCCATCTAGTCAGACTTTATTTTGAAGCATCAGATAACACTTGTCACGTGGATCAGTCGGGGCAGATGATGTTACATAACTGCAGGGGAAAAAATTCAAAATGTGTTTCCTGTGTCAAGAAAGACACCTCATCACAACCCAGCAGGGTGTGTTTCTGGTCATGCCCTGGAAGTAAAGATTTTGCCTGTGAAATTGAAGGCCACTGGTATGCTACAGTAAGGGCACTGAAATCCAGAGATACTGTGCTCAGACTTTGGGTTGCTTGTGATTTTGAAATGCATGAAATCTGTTTCTTTGTGGCCAGAACAATAATTTAGTTGATGGCATAAGAAAGGGCATTCTCCTTAGCTAAACATGCATGGCTAATGAATGAATGGCTAAGTAAATCCAACATCTTTGTGTAAGGAAATGGGGTGGATGTGGTAAAGATTTATCACAGAAACTTCCATTTTGGAGAAAGCCTATCAAGGGAAGGTTCCCTAATGTTATTTCTTAAAGAAGCTCATTTTAGATAATGGACTGGTGGTAGCCGCTGACGTGGTAGTGTCCGCAAAAATCTTTGATAGGACTTCTTTCCCATGGACTTCTCCATAGCACTCTTGATGTAGCAAAAGAATGTACACCCCATTCCACTGATGATATTTATTTGATAAAAGTCCCCTAGAATTATGAACCCACTATGCAGATTTATATACTATTATGCCAATGTTAAGTGATGAAAACTTAAGTCCAGAAACTATATAAATCTCAGGAATTACATGTGGTTTTTTCATAAAAGGCCTTCATTTCTCAACATCACTGAACAAAAAATTTATTGAACTGGTAATTAATGACATAATGTCATTTTCACGTTAATATTGATGGGATATTGATTTGTCCTGAACTTACGTTCACTTCAAGGAACAAGTCTAATTTTTATACACAATCTTTGAGAAAAAATATTCGAAAACTATGGTAAAGAATGTTGACTCTGGTTTATCTGGAAAATTCTGAGAGTATTTCAAATAGCTAACATTTTATCCCCTGAGAGTTTATTGGCTATGTATGTGTAAATTAACATCCTAAATTAATGGATGTACTGTTACATTGTATTGGGAAATTGTCAGTTTTTAAAATTAGATGTCTTTAAACTTTTTGTTAGAAAAATAGTAAATGTTCGATAAAAGAATTGGGTGGGGGCAGGAAAAGGCAAGAAGATAAATTATCACCAATATTCCTTTTACCCAGAGGGCAACCCTAATTATCTTGCTATGTAGTTCTTTATAATTTTTTTACATCTTTTTCCTTTTTTCCTCTATCAGTATATTTCTGATGTACATAGATAAATTTTTCACCTATAATTGTTGACTTCTTGGACTTGAAGGTGAACATCCTTTCTCTCCTTTTCTCTTGTTCCTCATTGACAAACTTGTGTTGGCTCTTTCTATGCTTAGCATTGCATGAGCAGTGGTGATGACCTAGAACTTGGTTTTAATTTTGAAACCAGCTGCAGCTTGGTTAATCAGATAGGTACCTCAAGGGCTCTGTGGTCTATGAACACCTGTCTTAACTCATCTGTAATACAAATTGGCTGTTTGATTGCTTTAAAAATTTTTCTTTTTTTTCCCCAGAAGGCAAGGGTCAGATGTCTTCCAGCCTAGGAGGAGAATTGTCAGGGCTGAGCAAAATTCCACTGATTGCCTGAGCAGACACCTACAGAAGCATCAACTTTTGAACAACTCTGTGTCTGTTGCTTTAATTGGTGAATAAGGCTTTGCCATGGAGCAAGGACTGAGCTGCACTGTACCTAGCTCTTTTCATGTCCGTTGCTCATGATCTATTTTCATAGCCCCCCCTTCCCCCCATGAGTCCTGTTCTTTTCTATGGATATGTAAAGCCCTGATTAATTCACATATATTGGCAAAGTAGGCTGGAATGAGGTTAAGATCTTTTACTGGTCCCACTCTTATAGTAGAAACAAAAACTGTCTTATCCCATTTGGGCTGCTAGAACAACATAGACTGGCTTATAAACAGAAATTTTTTCTCATTTCTCATGGTTCTGGAGGTTGGAATTCTAAGATCCATGTGGCAGTGTGATGGAGTTCTGATGAGGGGGCTCTCCTTCAGTTTGTCCTCCTGTGGGGAGAGCAGACAGCAGCAAGCTGCAAGGTCTCTTGTGACTCTTAGAAAGGACACTCCTGCCACCACAGGGACCCCCGACCTCATGATATCAGTTAAACCTAATTACCTCCCAAAGGCCCCACCTCTAAATACCATCACACTGGGGGTTAGGGCTTCAGCATAGGAATTTCGGGGGGGACACATTCAACCATTGTAAAAATGTTCATTTTTCTGTCTGTAATTTAGTCATTTTCTCAATATTGTGCTTTTACTTCCCCAGGTATTCTGTATCTCCATGGTAACCACTTTGAACATCTAATGGTGTTACATAACAAATTGATAGGAAATTGGGCTAAACTATTTTTTTTAAAAGATTTTATTTATTTATTCGACAGAGATAGAGACAGCCAGAGAGAGAGGGAACACAACCAGGGGGAGTGAGAGAGGAAGAAGCAGGCCCACAGCGGAGGAACCTGATGTGGGACTCGATCCCACAATGCCAGGATCACGCCCTGAGCTGAAGGCAGACGCTCAACCGCTGTGCCACCCAGGCGCCCCTGGGCTAAACTATTGATAGCCTTCAGATACTACCTAACCTGGAAGGTTTTGGGGGGTTGTCATGTTAATCCCTAGCACCTATTTATTTTCTTAGGATTTATCTCTTTCTCTTAGGAAAAAAAATCTAGCCACCTAAGAGTTTGGTTAATGTAGGTCTTAGAGGACTCTGTGATTTCTTTTTTAAACATTGGGTACTGTCCTTAACATCATCACCATCTAAGTGCCCTCTACTGTGTGTTGTAACAAACTTTGTGTCTGTGTCCTGTTTTTACGGTAGCCCTTATTACATGGGCTTTTCCCTCTCTTTTATTATCTTGGATTAGTTTTAAGGGGTTGCCTGCCAAAATTTGTTTTTTTAAGCCATAGGTTTGGGGTTCAAAATATATTTTCCCATAGAAGTGGAGCATCTGGGTGGCTCAGTCGTTAAGCGTCCAACCCTTGATTTCGTCTCAAGTCATGATCTCAGGGTCCTGGGATCAAGCCCTGCTTTGGGCTCTGCACTCAACTGGGAGTCTGCTTGAGGATTTTCTCTCTTTCTCCCTCTCCCTCTGCCTCTCCCCTGCACTCATAGGCACTCTCTCAGATAAGTAAGTCTTAAAAAAAAAATATATATATATATATATATATATACATAATACACACACACACAACCCATGGAAACAGTGATAATATGGTTAGACTAAAACTTTTCAATGTAGATTGAAGAAATTCACTAAAACCTTCCAAAATTCTATAGTTGAGCACAGTGGTGAGGCTGAAGCTCTCATCAGGTTTTTGGCCAACCATTTCTTTCCCACACCTCTGCCTCCAGCCCAGGGTCCCAGTTCTCTTATATAATTTGTTTATTTATTTATTTTCTAATTGTTTAAAAAAGATTTTATTTATTTATTTGACAGAGAGATAGCCAATGAGAGGGGGAACATAAGTAGGGGGAGTGGGAGAGAAAGAAGCAGGCACCCAGTGGAGGAGTCTGACGCGGGACTCGATCCCAGAACGCCGGAATCACGCCCTGAGCTGAAGGCAGACGCTTAACGACTGAGCCACCCAGGCGTCCCCCCAGTTCTCTTTAAATGGGAAGATGCTACAGGCAGAAAGAAGTGTGGTGGTGCTGGGAGCCATCTCTCAGCTACCCCCCACCTTTGGTTTTCTTGGTGATGGGTCAGTATCTGCCCACTGAGAAGATAGAGCTGGGAGGGGCTGTGAAGTCAAATGAACCAGCTAGATTTTTATGCACTAAGTTTATCTACTGAAGTTCCTGTATTTATTTTGGGAACATAATAAGAACTCCTGGTCTGACATTAATTAACTTGCAATGGGAAGGAGAGCTACTGAAGAGAAGAAAAAAAGAATTTGGCAGTCCATTGAACTGACTTAATTATGAAGCAGTCTTTCAAATGAATACTATACAAGTCAGTGATATCCGTTGGTGCTGGGCGCTCGCAGAATAATCTGTCAGAAGGGACTTGGGTCTAGGGCTCCTGCAGGGCTCGGTTGAATGTCCAGCTTGAGCCCCAAGTTGGGCTCTGCAGTCAGTGTGGAGTCTGCTTGTCCTCTCTCACCCGCTCTGCCCCTCCACCAGCGGGCTTGTGTGTGCATGCGTGTTCTCTCTCAAATAAATAAATAAGGTCTTTAGTGGTGGTGGGGGAAGGGGCCTGGGTTCGCCTGAGAATTTGATGTTGGCGATAGGTGTGTGGGGTGCCTGTTGCACGAACACTGAATGAGAAGAGCTATCAGATATTGTTAGGAAGGAGATGGGGAGAGGATGACAGAGAGAGACCAGCATAACGAAAGCAGTGTGTCACTGGGCTGAAGTTTCCATTGCCAAGAATTTCTGACTTACTGCTCTGTAAACTCAACATAAACTGTCAGATTTGAGGATTGTCTGATATCAGGACAATGTAAGCATGGAAAATACTTCTGTTTGAGTCTGCAGAGCTGGTGTGTGTGCTTTAGCTCTAAATATAGAGGTTGTGGAATTAGATGGGCAAGCGATGGAGGGGCAACTCGGATAAAGAACTCAAGGGGGAATTAATCATAGTCATAATCATAATGTCATTTCCTCCAGCTTCTTTGCCCTTTAGTGTCAATGAGAACTCCTTGATGATGCAGAAAAGTTGAGATTTTTAATTTTTTAAGTATTTATTTATGTTTAGAAAAATTGAGACTTTCGGGATGCCTGGGTGGCTCAGTTGGTTAAGTGGCTGCCTTCGGCTCAGGCTCCCTGCTCAGCGGGGAGCCTGCTTCTCTCTGCCTGCTGCTCCCCCTGCTTTTGCGCTGTCTCTGTCGGACAAATAAATAAATAAATAAATAAAATCTTTAAAAAAAATTTAAAAAAAAGAAAAATTGAGATTTTTAAGACTGAAAAAATAAGACAGGAAACTCCACTCTTTCTAAGGACTCTAGGGCACTGCCAGCCTGCGGAATGAAACCCCCACGTCTGAGCCGCTGGGCTGGGGCTCCTGTGCTGTCGGCCTCACGGGAATAGGTTAGCAGAGCGTTGGTCCAGCAGTGGTTCACTGAAGTGGGCAGTGAATTGATAGCGTGTAGCTCTACCAATAGGTGCCACAAAGAACCTGGGATTCACGTGCATTTTCAGCCCATTTCTCCTGCTCTCTTACCTGTTTGGCATTGTCTCTGACTCCCTAAGCCACCCCCTGCTCTGCTGCTCCTAAGAATTGTTGGCTCACAAACCACAGCATAATTTACCAATACCCTGCTTTTTCCGCAAGATCCGTGTACTTGCTGGTTGGAGGGGACCCAGCTCTTTGGCCACCATGGTGATAGCATTCCCATCTTGGTGGTATCGCTTTGCCAGAGTCACACCATCTTCCAGACCAGTTTCCCCTCAGCTCTAAAATGAAAGGGTGGGCTTAGATGGTTCTCTTGCTGCTTTACACTCTAAGGATATCGGCCTCCGCTAGCTCAGACTGAAGACAGCTGCCTTCCTAAGGCTGACCGAGAAGGACAGAGTGGCTAGTCCTGGAGGGCACTGCACAAGTCAGGGAGGCCAGGCTGCTCATTCAGTAGATGAGGACCTGCTCATAGCCACGTGCCTTGTAAGGTACACATGGGTAGAGACAGCTTTGTCTTGATTTTTGCTTTCCAGAGTTATTGATTAGCATTATGCATGATTACCCTAAAATCAAAAGCAATTGGGTATAAGTTTACTAGGCATGCCTACTGTGAAATGATGCCTTGCTTGAATTTTTAACTTGCCTGCCAAGTACTCTCTGTAATGCTTTTAGTTAAACAGGGGAGCAGGATCCTTAAAGGGTAAATGCCTTGGAATTTTGTTTCTTTAAAAAAATGTCTGTGAATTGCACTTCAAAGCATTGCGCAGAGCATCCCACAGTTTACTAGGAGCTCTGAGAGCTGTTCCAGAGTTTCTCCTCCTTGCTGCAGGTAGGAAGTGTCTGACATTCCAAAGAGCATTTGCGTGGTAGCAATGCTCCCAGCTTCCCCGCACAGAATGCTTCCCACTTGTTCTGAATCCCCACCACCCTCCCCACCCCCATGCAGGGAAAGTATTTCCAAGCTGTGTTTTCATTTGACCATGTGATCTTGGCTTATTCACTGTTAATAAGGTCTGCTTTGGTTGCTTTAAAAGACGACAGTTTATACATAGTACTGGTCTCATCTTACTGTATCTGCAGGGATCTTTTTTTTTTTTCTTTTTAAGATTTATTTATCTTAGAGAGAGCAGGGGGAATGGCAGATGGAGAGGGAGACAAGCAGACTCCCCACTGAACAGGGAACCCAATGAAGGGCTCGATTCCAGGACCCTGAGATCATGACCTGAGCTAAAATCAAGAGCTGGCCGCTTAACTGACTGAGTCACCCAGGCGCCCCTATACAGGGATCTTTGATCAGTGAGGAGCTTGCTACTAAGGAAATCTTTGTAGCTGTGCCATCAAAAATAATTTGTTGACTCAGTGATTGAAAAGGTGAGTTGCTATTATAAGAGACAGCATAGAAGCGGTACCGTAACCTTTCTCTCTTTAAAAAAAAAATTCTATTAAAGTTATTTAATATCTCAGACACATAGAGAAGTACAAAGAATGATATAACACATTCCCTCTGCACGTTGCTGTGAAATTGATCATTGAACTTTCTGTCCCTCCTGCCAGCCCTCTTTTTCTTCATATGTCTTTCACTCTCCACCAAAGTGTAAAATTTATTTCATTTACTGTCTTGACCCCACTAAAATGTCAGTGTCACGAGGGCAGAAAATTCTGACTTTTTGGTTCCCTGCTATACCCCTATTAGCCAGTGGCTGGCATTGTTCACAGTATTTGCATATGGCCCAATATTGATTGATTAAGTGAGTTTTCCTTCTTTTCAAGAAGAAAGAGTGCATTTTGGGGCTTCCTTTGCAACTGCATACTTTCCCCCAAATCAAACCTTCCTCTTCCCTACCTCTTCAGAGGTAACTAGTATTGTGCACCCCTTAATCAGTATGGAGAATTGTCTTCAGGTGTTATTTATATAAATTGTAACCTTTCTGGTTTAGCCCTGAACTACATGCAGCACTGGTTGGGGGACAAACCCAGATAAGTCCTGGTATGAGTGGTAAGCCGAGCTCCCCTGGACCCTCTCTAAGGAAGACTTCCCATGTGCCTTGAATAAAAGCTGAAACAAGCAGTGTGATTCATGTACCAGACAGCAATTAAGCTTTACCATCAAAGAATGAACCTGTCTCAGTTTTCTCAATTAAAGTTTAAGAACTAGATGCACTTCATGTGTCTGTGCCAGGAAATTGGCCATTTCTTTGCAGTTTTCTCTAAGTAAGGGGGTCCTAATGGTCCAATCAAAAAATCTCATTAACAAAGTTTAAATGACTTACTATTCTGAGTGAAACTTTTTTCCTTCCTTTAGTTGAGACGAGAGAAGATCGACCTTGAAAATACTTTGGAACAAGAACAAGAAGCGCTAGTTAATCGTCTCTGGAAAAGGATGGACAAACTTGAAGCTGAAAAGCGGTTTGTTTGGTCTTGCTGTTCAGTGTGGGGCATGTGCACGGCCCAGGGTGCTGCTCTGGCTGTGGGTGATGAATAAGAAAGGGGCGTTTTAATTCCTTGGGTGATGCACATCTTTTTAATTTGCCAGACCAAAAATATGTTGAAAGCCTTCTGAACTCTTCTCACGTTGGTCACGTCTTTATATTTCTGTCTTCTAGTCCTGGTAAAATTTCCTTTCATTTGAGACAAAGGCTATGAAGAAATTAGTCAAAGTGCTATTTGTTCACCTTCAAATTGTTCGGGAACGATCGTTGCAATTTCAGCTTTTTACCTTATTGAACTGGCTTCCCGGGTTTTCTCAAGTGCTTAGGATGTGTACTGTGCACAGTTAACTATTACACGTCTCTAGGATGTACTTCATCAGGAAGGCTGAGTTTTTAATAGGAAAATTATTATCTATTGACTTGAAAACTTATTATAAATACTTGTCCATTGTTAAGGTTAGGAATCGTTGTGCTCAATGTATGTACATGGATGTAAATGTCATTCAACAGCAGACATTTCTTGAACCCCTTCGTGCCCTAATTTTTAAGTGCTGCATACGTAGGGGGTGACGGAGCAGGACTTGAGGAATGGCAGGGGGATTCTGTATGTGGGATGTGTCTGCATGGCTGTAGAAAGGGAGTTTTAAAAATGTTCATTAATCTGCTTCACTAAGATCTTCTGTTCCCTAACCAGAGCCCTTTTGCCATAAGTATTTGGTGTGGATGAACATCCATAAGTTATTTTGAGTTCATCTCTAAATTTGCAATCCGTAGTCCTATCACAGGCTTTAAGAAAAGCGAAAATTAGAGCTTTGTCTCTAGGAAAATATTCAAGCCGTGGTTGAGTCGTCCATGTTTTCATTATTGTAGTGGTACTAATAAATTGAATTAATGAAAAGGTATTTGATATAATAAATGCAGGGACCATTGCAATATTTAACATACCAGTTTTCTCATCAAGGGCAGGCCTGAAGGTGATTCACGATTTGCATTTGGGCAAACTTAAAGGTAAAAAGTTAAAAGCCAAACCAAACCAAGATTCTAGCAGCTTATGAAAGGGGACATCGAGGTCCACTGCCCGTCTGTCTTCCTTTGCAGAACGCAGCTGGAAGTTTTACGAATGTAAGTACCAGCGTATTGTGTTAAACAGTATGAAGTTATCATTTGGTCAGTGAAAAGCTGTTGAGTATTCACATTCCTTGTGCCTCAAGAAGAGAAGAAGACCACCAATTACTAACCCAGTGATTATGGTTTGGTTTTGTTCTTTATCTTTTTACCTGTGCTCTGACCAGAAGCAAAGGGCCTTGGGCCCACTTTGCCCCACCCTCAGGATTGGTTTTTCAGGAGGGAATTTTAGAAGTGGAGTGTGTGTGGTGTCATCTTCCAAGGGGTCCCTAGTGCGTAGTTCCGGAAGCGTCGACCGAAAAGCTTTGAGAGTGAAGTTTCTTTAGTATCTCCGTTCCCGCAAGCAGACGTGATGCACTGAGTCAGCAGCAAATTCTGAGTGTCTACTGTATGCCAGGCCTAATAATCAGAAGCAAATGCTGGGGGCTTTTCCACTAATGCTTAATCACCAGCAGTCATGTGAAAGAAAAAAAAGAGAGTAGGTCCTTCAGCTCTGCCCTTTGACCTTGACCTGGATACTAGGTAAGGGAGACCAGAAGTGGATATAAAATGGGCAGAGCCTGAGTTCGACAACCCTGTAATTCCGGTGATTTGCAGGAGCTTGCTTTGAAAACAAACACCAGCTAGTAGGTTGTTTTGTCTTTTAAGGCAAACTCTTTTTCATTGTTGGAATTTTTCTTTTCACGGAAGAATCCTGCAGGAGAAATTAGACCAGCCGGTCTCTGCTCCGCCGTCGCCTAGAGACATCTCCATGGAGATAGACTCTCCAGAAAACATGATGCGCCACATCAGGTTTTTAAAGAATGAAGTGGAGAGGCTGAAGAAGCAGCTGAGAGCCGCTCAGTTACAGCGTATGTAGCCGCTGCTTTCCCTGGTCCTCTGTGCACAATTAACCCGTTTACCAAGCACCGGCTTTTACCAGTATTTACCATTGAACTTGCATAGATCAAATCCATCCTGTATTTCATTACCAATACATGCATATAGAAATCTTTCTATCATCCTGGAATGGATTATTTTTGGAAGTATTACAGTAGGATGGGCAGATAGTTTAGAATACTTCTAGAAAGTCAAATAATTTCGGGAGGGTCCGGAATCGGGTACTGTTTTTATTCTTCTCCTTGTGTTCCTCTCTAAGACTGTAGTAACAGATGTACTTTCAGGGGATTAAGGCAGAGAATAGAGTGTTTATCGTCCTTACTTCTAAATTTTAACCTCAGCTAACATTTATTCATTGAACTTGAAGAATAAATGCTTTAAAAATGTATCCTTATTGTTTGAGAAAATATCCAGATATTGAGTTGGAAATCAGAGGAACTAGACTGCTGAACACTTGATGAGGTCACACTGTGCATTTGCTTGGGTCTTTCCTGTTTCTGCGTGCAGCCTGCTTAGATGCGTTTGGATAGACAGTGCCGTGCACGGTGTGCAAGGCAGAGCAGCTCTCCCTCTCGCCCCCGACCCCCAGCCGCCCATTTCTCACAGTTAGACATTTTTTACCTATTCTTCCAGATACATGTATGTGTCTGTATAAACTTATTTTTTACTAAAAGCAGCACAGCGAACACACTCTTTTGTATTTTTCTATTTTTACTAACTGTATCTTGTAAGTTTTTCCTTGCCAATACATGTAGAGAGCTGTCTGATTCCCTTTTTAAAAAGCTGCTTGGTATTAGGTTCTATGGATATGCTAGTGCCTTCTTATCCATGCAGCTCTGCTTTCCATAGTGTCAGCCCAGTCGGGAGGCGGGTGAGCCTCCTGCCTTACTCTCAGAAGGGCAGTAAAGGCCTGATGCTAGGTCACGATGCCTGTGCCGTTCCCCTCACTTCATCTCCTCACATAGACATTGTATAATGTCCCATCATCACAAGGAGGCTGAGTACAGCACAGAGATATTTTGCGAGTGTTGGGGGGTGGGGAAGACCTTCCTCCGCCCTTCAGGGTTCTTCTGGCTGGACTAAGAATCAAACTGACATGAGGCAGATTAACAGGAGAAAATCAAATTTAATAGCATATGTATGGGGACTCCACATAGACACGGAAATTCCAAGGACCATCAGGCAACAGGAAGCTTATCTGAGCTAAAGATAGGGGTGGGGGTCTGAGGATACAAAGGGAAACAGACCAGGAGCAGGAAGGTGAGAGGAGATGTTTAGAAAACAAAGGTTGCCCTATTATGTAGATACATTTTCTAGATAAAGAAGAATCTCTGTTAATAGTTCTCTTCCCAATAAAGGCAGGCAGTTGGGGGGGAGTAAAGAGCTTTTCCTGAATCTTCTGGATGTGGATTGCTTTGACCTCAAAATACTGTTCCTGCCCAAGTGGTGTATTTTGGAGTGGCCTGCCCTGGGCCCCTACAAGAGAGACTGGGACCACTTCATATAACTTTTATTACACTGTATTGTTATAAGTGTTCTATTTTATTATTACTTCATTAACCTCTTACTGTGCGTGATTTAGAAATTAAACTTTATCATAGGTGTGCGTATTTAGGAAAAAACATAGTATATTCAGAGTTTGGGGTCATCCTTAGTTTCAGGCATCCACTGAGGGTCTTAGAACCCATCGTTCATGGATGCTGTATATCATAATTTATTTAACTAGTCCCATACCTACGGACTTGTTGTGGTTGTCCTGCTGCGACCACAGTGAACATCTGTGTCCCCACATTTGACGCCTGAACACCTTCAGGATTAACTCCAGAAGTGTATTGATGGAGTCCAGTGAATGTGCGTTTAAAGTTTCGGTGATTCTTATGCTTATGTTTTCTTCTCTAAAGTTCATTGCAAGTTCTAATCAAGTAGTGCATCTGGATTGGTGACTCAGGAATCCTTGGAACCTGGAAGAAATAGTGTTAGTTTCCTCTTGTTCCTGTAACAAATGACCACAACCTTAGTTGCTTAAAGCAACACAGATGTATTAAAGTATAGTTCTGGAGGTCTGCGGTCCAAAATAGGTCTCAGTGGGCTGAAATCGAGGTGTCAGCAGGGCTGGGTTCTTCTAAGAGGCTCTAAGGGAGACTGTTTCCTTGCTTTTTCCAGCGTGTAGAGGCTGCCTGCGTGTTTTGGCTCATAGCCCCTTCCCTGCTTTGGCAGCACTCCTGCCTGCATCCACGGCGGCATCTTTTTGCTCTGACCCCCCTGCCTCCTTCTTAGGAGACCCTGCAATGACATTTGTTCAGCCAGATAATCCAGGATGAATTCCCGTCTCAAGGTCCTTAACTTAATCTGCAAAGCCCCTTTTCCGAGTGAGGTAACAACATCACAGGCCTCAGCGATTAGGATGTGGACATCTTTGAGGGTCCATTATTTTGTCTAATCTCATATGGTTTCTGGGCTTACTGTAGGAGGAGAAACCAGTCCTCCGTTTTTGTTTTTGTTTCTTTTTTTTAATACAAGGAATTCTGATGTGTACCTTGGGTTGAGAACCATGACATACGTTTTATGAAAGCAAATCAGTGAGTTCTCAAATACTAGATATTATAGGATATTTTTTGGGTTTTTGGTGTGCTGGACAGACAGAGGTCTTTTCACGCCTTTCTGAACTCCTTTTAGTGCCGTCAGCTTACAGTTTTCTTTCTCGTGCCCCAGACAAAATATTCAGAAGAAATTGAGGAAGTCTTTTTCATTCCCTTTACTTTCTTCCTGTGGCACTACTTGGTCTTTGAAGAGACTACAAATGCAAACAGAGGCATCCTTAAGTGCCATTGCAATTTTGTGAGGGCAGAGAAAGCTGAATGGAAGGAGGAGCACGTGGCCCCCAGCTGGCTCACGGGTGGTCTGGATTAGTGTAGCGGAGGAGTTAGTGACTGAGGTCAGGTAGCCGGCCTCCCTGGGCTGCTGCTGGATATTTGGCTCCTCACCCTCCAGGTCTGTCTGTATCAGAACTTGAATCCGTCTCCCAGTAGGTTTCAGCTCGGGATGAACATAAGAATCCCTTGGGGACTGTTCGGTATACCAGTGGAGAGGCTTCGTCCACGGGATTCCTATCTGTTTGGGGTGGGGTCTGGGCACCAGTGTTTTTAACTGTAAACTTGGGATGTAAAATGTACAGGCCACCTTTGGATCATATGAGACCTACCTGTTTGGAGTCTGTCTGGCAGTCACCCTCTGTTGATGCCGTCTTTGACCAAGTGTTCCAAGATGGCTGAAGATGGCGGAAGCATCCTAAGTCTTAGGGAGCTCTGTGTGAGAGAAGGTGGCAGGGTGCTCATGGGAGTACATCCAGTCTTGAAATCAAGTGTGGTGATGTGCCAGCAGAGGGCACCCAAGCAATACCGCGGTGTCAGCCATCTGACGCTGGTCTGTGACACCCAGAGGTGTTGGGCCTAGAGCCTTCTCTGTCCTCTAGCTTCTGGGTTAACTGCCCAGATGCCAGGAAAGCCCTCCAGCCATCACGCCTGCTGACTCATGTTCTTGTGTGTAGATTATTGTTTAAGGATTCCCCTGCTGATTTCCCCCAGAAGCTAAAGGATTGCATCTGAAAGACAGTGTTTTCTCTTAAATGATTGTTCTTGAAGCCTCAGAAATCCTTAGTTCTCTGAAGCTTTCCTATTTCTGGAAAAGAAAGGCAGCTTGCTCCAATAGCCACCCCTCTTGTTCTAGAAACAATAATACTCCAAGGGGCCAATGTAGTGCTTCCTGTAGAGCTAGTGAAAAATTCTGCAGGCTTGCATATTTGGGATGAAATAATTTAAATCGTTTATATTAAAAGTGCGCTTTGTAAATATTTTCCCAGCATGCCTTCAATTAAAGAGATTTTTGCATCTCGATTAGACAGCAGGGTTTCTGGTTATATTGAAAACAACTGAGGGATTTAGTGTTTGGTGCACATAATAGTGTTTAATAACTTAGTGTTTTTTGGTATTTTTATTTGAATTTCTAAAATAAGGGTATTCAGGAGATTTTATATATTCTGTGATGATGCTGTCTTGGAAATCATTGAATACTTATCATCAAAAGTCATTATTTGCTAAAACACTAGACCTTCGTAGAGGTGCTTAAAACTGAAACTAATTGGGTGGATTTAGGAGTTGAAGTAGGGTCACTCTGTGGGAAAGAAGTGATCGGTGTGGAATTCTACTCCTTCCTTCCTTAAAAGAATTTGGAGTGGGCTAATAATACGGAGCGGTAACCCATAGGACTCTCTTTTAAACACGATCGTGACCACTTATAGCTATTTTTCAGAAAAGAGAAGTAGATGGAGGGTTTACTTTTCCCAAGTTCATTGGCTGAGAGAGGGGGAAAAAAGGAAGGAAGAAAGAAGACGGGCAGATACTGAATTTTATATAAATATTATTTTGGTGATTTCACATATTCTGTCAGAGGTAAACCAGCAAAGGGGCCGGGCGGGGGCAAGTTTTACCAGTCACTGGAATGGTGCCAGAAGGTACCCCACAGTCCTGCACAGAGTCCCCTCAGAAGGGCAAGAGTTGTGAAAGCTCCAGGAAACTCGGCACAGGGAGATTCTAGAGCCTCATGAAGATGTCAGTCCCACATTTCAGATTCCCGTAGAGCGAATGTGCTGGGCTCAGCTGGTTCCAGCGTCTCTCCCTGAGGCTAGTCGGCGCTGGCCTAGGAAACCAGTGCTGTGCCAGAGGCCTCGTCATGTGGGGCCGCTTCTGAGGAACAGTATTTGTCACAGGCAAGACTCCATCCCTGGAGCCCAGCCGCTAATGGGTCTTTACCTGCCGTCTGACTCAGAGAGAGGCTGTGTCTGACTCAGGGAGCTCGAGTCTCACAGACACACCAGAAGTTAGACCGGACATACTCACCTCCAGTTGTTTACGGCCTCCGTCTCCATTTTTATAAACGGAACTCTGACGGAGTGCGTTCTAGCGCACTGGGCCGGGCTGGTGTGAGGGGAGCCCGGGGCTGAACCGAGCCCCCTGGCTGGGCCCCCTCCAGCAGCGAGGCGGGCTCCGGGGGCTGCGACCCCAGCGTTTCCTCTGACACGTGCGTCACTTTAGAAGGTGCCTCAGTGGGAGAGAAGGTACCTAACGTCCCACTGCAGTGCCACCTGTTGTATTTGTTTGTAAATGCAGGTTGTTGGTAGACTTGGGTACGTGGGGTAAACTCTAAATCCGGGTCTCCTCGCGTGTGGGAGGAGGACCACAGTCTGTGGGGCGCAGGAGCCAGGCGGCAGTCCTAGCTCGGATTTGAGTACGATTGCACGAAGCATGGTTTAACGGAGCGTTCTGGCCTTTCAGATTCTGAGAAGATGGCGCAGTACCTGGAGGAGGAGCGCCACATGCGGGAGGAGAACCTGCGGCTGCAGAGAAAGCTGCAGCGAGAGATGGAGAGAAGGGAAGCCCTGTGTCGGCAGCTGTCCGAGAGCGAGTCCAGCCTGGAAATGGATGACGAAAGGTGTGTGCGCGGCTTGGGGGCCTCGTGAGAGGTCTCCCTTCACATGGGTTAGCTGTGGAGGGACACGGCGCCGGTGCTTGGCGTGGTGGTGACGAGCACCCCCGCGTGGAAGTCGGTGCTGAGCATGGGCAGAATGGAGGAGACAGACCGTTTTCCCGAAACGCAAAAAGATCAGGAAGAAGTTGCCTTTCCATAATTAGTGGTCGAGAGAGAGGTGGAGGGTTATGCGTAGAGAGAGTTTGCCTAGTTGTTGTGTTTGTCTCGTCCTGCACTGTGTCTGGTTTAAGTGTGGGAGCATCCTGCGGCCTAGATGTGGATGGGCAAGCTTCCTGCGCCTGAGGAAGCCCACGTGTGCCTGGAGACGGGGGAGGTTGTGAGAGGCACAGGCCTTACCTTAACAGCTTGGAAACGTCTGGGTCTTACTGTAGCTACTTAAAACAACTAAAATCAGAGCATCCCATTTATCTGCTCAAGCATCTGTCAGACCCCCTCATTGTCCCTCCGAGAAACGAGCTGAAATACGAGGGTCATCTATGGTTAACTAGAGGAAACGGCCCCAGCATTTCTCTCGTCCACAGTCTCCCCTGCTCCCCCGCCAGCCCCGTACTTGGGAGTGAGGTGATTGTTAGGATAAGCAGCAAATCCAATTTGAAAAAATCGTTCAGTCAGCAGAGAAACCAAGCATTGGGGAAATTGGGCTTTCTCTGAACCAGATCATTTCTGCAAGGGAAATTCTCTGTTCTGGATCAGGGTTGTCTTGGCCTTATGTCTTGGTGTCTGAGTGGTGAGACCGAGCTTCCCTGAGCGTACCCTCCAACGGGACTAGGCAGTCAGTGTCTGAGTCCAGGGTCTGCTCATGACCGCGATGAATCATATTGACTGTCGACACCAAAACACATCAGAATCACTTCCTTTCTCTTTCTGTAACTGGATAGATCCAGAAGCTTATTAACAAAACTTTTATCAATTTGCCATAGACAGTGGTAATATCATTTTAAGGTCTATATTTTTATAATAAAAAACGTATAAAAACAATAATGGGGTGTCATATTTAGATCTGTGTATATGCTTTCTCATTTGAAAAGAATAAAGATTATTCTTAAAAGTTTATATCATAAAACTATTATCCTTACCTTGAATTTCACTGATTTTTTTCCGACAGTGTTCCCATCTCTCTGAAATCCTTGGCCTCTGAAAGCCATTTGACTAAAAACATCAGCTAGAATACCAAATAACTATTTTATTAACTACCTTAAGACACGGGAGCATACCAGTGATTAACACTATACAGTGCCCTGTCCTTGATTTTGAGTAGGACACACTCTGAGGGACAGGATCTTCCAATCATGGTAAATGCTGAAGCTACTTCAGCCTTCTAGATAAATATGTACATACATTTTTTTCCAGAACTGGTGTTTATTCCAGATTTGCCTTATCTTTCGTAGGTCACATTATCCCAGCTAGGGTACTGCTGCCCAACAAAGGCTTCTCTCCCTGTTAGGAATGATGATGTCACATTTGGGAGAAACAAAATCATGGGAAACTTAAGATGTCTAGAAGTGTGTTTATTCCTTAAAGAGCAAGAGGTGGTTTTCGCGGCCTCGCGGTCCCGTAGGGTAGAGTGAGGCCCTGGTGCCGCATGGGGGCTGCTCTCGAGGGCAGGCAGCGTTAGCCATGGGTGTCTCCTTGACAGCTGCATGGCAGATTTGGGAGCCTGGTTTTCTCTGAGCCCAATGACCCAGCACGGAAATGGCTGTGTTAACGTTCTTCTTGCAAACGGATAGTCAGGGCCGACGTCTTCCCAGGGATAGAGGGGCCTGCATACCCAGCTGTTCCTTCCTTTGGCTGCAAGGCCTGTGAAGTCTCTCAAGCAGAGATTTCTCCTTGTCAGCATTCTGTGGTCATTCACAGTGAAGGCTGACATTCCTGACGATCAGACCTAAGTCTCCTCAGGTCTGATGTGACTTCCACGTCCAGGAAGAAGTCCCAGCCGGCGTGGTGTGGCCAGGTGGTACCGCAGTAGGTGTGGGTGCTGGGTCTTTTGCTATGTTCTAGTGTGTGGCTCTTGTTAAGCCAGGCTTATCTTGTAAATGATTGACCTCCAGTTCACGGGAAATACTGTTCCCTTTACGCTTTAATTTTATTTTTTAATTTATTTTTAATTAATGTATTTTTTCCATTACCTTTAAGCTTTAATTTGATGACATAAATCTTAGAGGGCTTGATTGAGTTTGAGTTTCAAATAACAATTTAAATGTGTGTATAGCCCTTGGGACAGTGGAGGTAGATTTCTACATAGCTGTTGTATGATGAAGAAAAGCCCAGCCCTCTCTGTTGTATGACACAGCTCTGTTAGTAGGCCTCCTCCTGGAGCTAGGACATTCCAGATTTCCCTAACCTGTACCCCTAGGGAGAGGGGCTTGCCAAGCAGTGGAGTCTTGTGACCCCTGAGTCTGCTTTATACATTTCTCCTAGCTATATCATTGTGCTCTAAATATCCCAGAGTTTGACCTCAAGATATGAACCCCAAACATTATGTCATAGGAGCTCTCTTAAGAACTATTGAAACGCACATAGTTCTGATACTTTCCACCCCCCTCCTCTTAGGTATTTTAACGAGATGTCTGCGCAAGGATTAAGACCTCGCACTGTGTCCAGCCCGATCCCTTACACACCTTCTCCAAGTTCAAGCAGGCCTATATCACCGGGTGAGTACATGTTCTCAGTTGCTTCTATGAATGATTCCTGGTACATTTAATAGGCATCCCCAAAGATGTTCCCTTCTAGCATATAAAGATCTTGTAAACAGAGGGAGAACAGGCATGTGTTTTTCAGAAACATCAAAAACAAATCCTTATCAAGACTGAGTTTTAGCCTGAAATTTCTAAGCACAAATGTTACAGTGCCAGCTGGTGTTTTTTAATTTTTTGTTGTTGAAAGGAATTTAACTCCAAAGACTGTCTTTCGCTGATTTTAAATGCCAGCTGATTGACCAAGCCTTGGGCAGATGTCTCAGATGGATCGTAACACATCCTCTGTGGGTTCTATTACGATGTTCTACATACATCATTGCATTTTTACCCTCAGAATAATTAATGTAGGCATCATTTTCCCCATGTTATAACATTGAGGAAGCAGTGATTCAGAAGTTCAGGGGCTCTTGGGCACAGGTCCAGGAAGTGGCGAGGCGGGACGGGTCTTGCTTCCCACGCCTGCGTTTTTGGAGCACAAGCTGCCTTCTGAGATTCCCGGTGACTGGTGAGCAGGGCTGGGCCCTAGTAGGCAGGCCCTGTAAGAAGAAACTGGCCTTGCTTTTGGCTTTGCTCCTGCATCTGGCTTTGCTTCTCAGAAGCCTTTCCCTCAAAGGCGTGCTTGTCTTATTCTGACCCGAAAACTCCCTCCCCCCCAGGGTCTGTGGCTCAGAACCAGCACAGCGTGGGGCTTTCAGGCCAGGAGGGCAAGTAAATGATCCAACAAGGAAGAAAGAGGAAGCAGGGGCGGGGGACTGGCCCGCAGAGTGGAGGGAGGAAAGAAAAGGTAGCAAGCCAAGGGATCGAATCTTGTGACTAAAGGGACAAGTCTGAGTTTCTTGTGCTTGCTGGTAAACAGATTTTACACAGAGCTGGGGAGAAAGAGTGTGTGTGGGGGGGTTGGGGGGTGAAGGGTGGAGTTTCACAGCAGAATAAAGTGAGGTGCCTGCTTGGAAGGGTGGCGGCAGGAAAGGCTTTGTGGGTTTGGAGAGTAGAACAGCTGCATGTTAGGGGCCCTCTCTCTTGGTCTGTTGTAACCGTGGACAGCAAGGAATGCCCTTCAGGTGATCGAGGGGAAATGCTGTGGCAGTGCACGGTGCCGCAGACACACTGAGGTTAGGCTCCTGCCCAGTGCTTTGCTGCTGTGATCTATCTTTCTTTCTTTCTTTTCTTTCTTTTCTCCCCTTTCTCCCCTTTTTTTCTTTCTTTTTTTTTAAGAGTAGAAATCAAAAGACAGTCCAGCACAAACCATGGCAACTTCTGTCCAGTTTGGGCAGGGCAGAGAGGAGCTGTTTGCAAACAAAAGGGCTTCGTGTCCTGGATTAGTACATGACCATCTCCCCTTGTTCTTGCCCCAAGGATGCTCTGGAGTCTGTGTCTCCTGGTCTCTGGTGGCCTTTAAATCTCTCCGAAAGCTCCCCTTCCTTGCTGCCTCTCAGTTTCCCCCAAATAGCACTTGGGTTTCATTACCAGGATAAAGGTCTTACTTGCCTTCTGATTTATTGACGTAAAAGGAAGGCATGCATTAGGAAGAAGCAATATGGAGGGTGGCTTTTATAGTGGATGGTGATGCTGATTCATATTCAGTATAATTTAGCCTTCTGTTTGATTTATTTAAACCTAAAGAAATCCTTAGAGGCATGTATTTTCCAATTCTTTAAGTCTAATGTTGTGGTCATTGAATAAGGAAAAAGCAAAAGTCAGACCTTGGTTGGGAATATTAACTTCTATTTGTAACACATATCCTACAGGAAGATCTTACTCTGTGTACATAATTTGGGCTCGCACTGCACCCGTCCCTGTATCGGGGACTTGCCTGTATAAACGAGCCATTTGCTTTTCCTTAAACTAAGTAATAAGTAACACCTAGAATTTTTTTTTTCTTTCAGCCAGCCTGAGTGAGAAGAACATTTGTGTCTTATTTTAAGTTCTATAATATCGAAGTAGATTTTACTTCCTATTTGGCAGCAGAATTACTCCTAATCTAGTCCCTCGCAGTCCTATACATAGTACATCAGCAAAATCTGAATTTTCAAATTTGCTTTTCAATTTAGTTTTTATTGGAAGAAGTTGTGGTGCTCAGTATTAAGAATATATAATCACTTTCTTAGTGGGATATGTTGCTTATATATATATATATTGTTTTCATTTCCATTTTGATCATTTTGGTGCATTTCTTCCCTTACCATTTCTGATTAACATTGGCAGTCTTGCATTTCATCAAGTTGTTGAAATACTTTCTCGTTCAGTTTGATTGAAAGATATATTTCCTAGAACTTATCAAAGATCCTCTCTTAATAGTGTATGGACTTATATATGTGGATTACATATGGGGAGAATATTACTGGTCAATGGTTATCTTTCAGGTTGTCCATTTAAGCAGCCTAACATCAAGACGCTCCCAGTTAGCATATTTTGGTGTGCCTAAATCTCAGATGGGCAATAACAAAGTTTGAAAACGGGTCTCACTAGCAACAAGCATACCCACTGCCCAGATCTTGGTTTCTAATTCTGTTCTCCAGTGAAAAGAACTGGGAACTCCTTGGAGAAATGGATGTTTCTAGGGCTTGGAGCAGGGAATGTACAGGATGAACCTGGAAAATCTGGTAATGCTGCAAAGTAAGGAGGTGCTCAGAAAACAGCAAGATGAAGTGAAGGTATGGGAAAGAGACACAGGGGCCAACCGAAAGAGCTCCCAAAGGCCAAAGCTGGAGTAATGTGAGCAACAGAAGAATAATGTCCTATTAGATTACAACCCAAACATAAAATAAATATCCAGGAGTTCCTACTAATATAGATGAGTGACGGAATAAATAAACAAGGGAGAAGAGACAAATCTGTCCTTCGAAAGAATTCCAGATAACTTAGTGGATATTCTGCTCTCAAGGAAGTAGAAATAACTCTTCACTCTTTAAATGTGGGAGTACATAGGGTCTTCCTTCCAAAGAATAAGTGTGGAAAAGGGAAAAAAAGAGTAACTGCAATGGAAAAAGTTGACAAACATGGCCTCAGCCAGGCCATCAGGGTCCGCGTCGACAGTGGGGAGCCATGTCAGTAGCACGTACCCTCGATATGATGAACATGGCACTTGTCCTCTGTGGAACTTCTTCCGAAAAACCCATTACCCCAGTCTAACCATGTGGAAAATGTCAGGTCCCAACCGAGGGATAGTCTGTCTGCAGAATACCTGATCGATAGACCCCAAATGTGACAAGCTCATCAAAAACAAGGAAAATTGAGGAGCTGCCTCAGCCAAGAGGTGCCTAAGGACACCTGACAATTAAATATTAAGTGGCATCCAAATGGGATCCTGGAACAAAAAAGGGACATTAGGTAAAACTTCAGGGAATCCAGAAAAGTTTGGACTTTAGTTAATAATAATGTATCAGTATCAGTTTATTAGTTGTTTAAGATTTTATTTATTTATTTGACAGAGAGAGAGAGCATAAGCAGAGGGAGCAACAGGCAGAGGGAGAGGAAGAAGCAGGCTCCCTGCCAAGCAAGAAGCCCAACATGGGACTCGATCCCAGGACACTGGGATCATGACCTGACCCCAAGGCAGACCCTTAACCAACTGAGCCCCCCAGTGCCCCTCAGTTTATTAGTTGTGACAAATGTATTATACTAGCATACGATGTAAATAATAGGGGAATCTGAGCATGGACCGTACAGGAGCTCTCTGTATTACTTTTGCCACTTTTCTGTAAATATAACACTATTCTAAAATTAAAAGTTTATTTTTAAAGAAAGCCACAGAAGTAGGTGAGAGGTCACCTAGTCCTTGTAGATGAAGGGAGCAGAGAAAAGCCCTCCTGTCTGATCCTGAAGCAACTGTGATATTTGGAGGTCAAGTATAGGAGGAAAACCTGGCAAAGGAGATTGGGAAGTAGCTACCAGGGGAGTAGAAGGAAAATTGGAATAGGGTCTCACTGAAGTTAAGACAAAGCCTTTCACCAAGAAGAGAGTGGTCAGCTTTGTCAGATGGTCTCCAAGGTCAAGTACAGTGAGGAATGGAAAACGGTTGTTGCAGCTGGCAGCACGGAAATACTGCTGACCTTGCAAGAGCAGTGCTGATGGAGTGATGGGGACTGAGCTGGATTAGGGATACTTAAAGAGGAAATTTTGTCTACATTTGGAATTTTTAATTTTAGCATAATAGTGGTCTTAGGTGTAACTTATAGAACTAAAAATCTTAAAATTATAATCTAAAATAATCTTAAAAAGAAGAAAATTTATCTGCCTTTAGTATGGCTGTACATTTTTTTTTTCATTAGCAAAAAGATACTAAAGAGAATTTGGGGGCAATCAGAAGGGTATGAGCAGAAATAGAGTCATCTGGAATCCTTCTATCCCAAGGTGGTGTTAATATTTCAGTGTTTTCAGGTGTCTCCTTTCCCCACCATCCTGCAGTGTTCCTTTAGATGGCTGGTTTCATACAGATTATACACTTTCATACTTGCTTCATTTTGTTTAGTGGTTTTTGTCATGAATTGCTTTTAATTAATCATCTTTTAAAGTTGCAGCCTTGAGTTTGAGGACAGTGAAATAAGTCTTACATCTTCACTTTGGTTAATGCATTTCTATATGAGAGCAAGAGAAATTTATTATAGCCGTAGCTTTGAAAAGCCGTAGTGTTTATTAGTAGACTGGTGTTTGGGGTTTGGCATTTTCAACCTAGGTATTTTTGGATTCTCATCCTATATAGTATTTGTGGGCCAGAGGGTCAGACGCATGATGATTAGAACTTAAGTGAAAACAAGAAGTACTAAGACACATAAGAGCTTAACATCAATAACAGGGCCTGGAGGAGGGTGTGGGGGGGGCGGGAATACGAGAAACTCTTTACAAGAAACTTCACAAGGCCAAGCAAAATGAATTTTATGCAGAAGGTGAAGTAGCTGAACTGCAGGACATCCACTCTGTGGAGGGTTATATGCTGTATGATTTCATTTCTAGAACATTCTCAAAGTGACAACATTACAGTGACAGAGAACAGATCAGTGGGCGTAGGATGAGAGGGAAGGTGTGACTAGTGAAAGGAGTGACACGAGGGGGTTTCTTTGTGGTGATGGAGCAGTTTTGCAGCTGGTCTTGATGACAGTTACTCAAATCTACACATGTGATCAGATTACTTTGAGCTGCGTACACACGTGCACACAGGAAGAGCACAGTAAACACGGATGAAGTCCAACTCTAGTCTGTACCTTTGTCACTAGGAGGGGACCTGTGTCAGTCTCCCGGGGTTGATACTGTGCTGTGCTTCTGGGAGGACAGCGTTGGTGGAGGCTGGCTGCAGGGTCCATGGGAACCCTGTAGTGTGTTTGCAACTTCATGCGAGTCGTAAATGGTTTCAAAATAAAAAGTTATAATTGAAAAAAATCTAAATTGTGTAAGAAGAAGAGATTCAAAGAAGAGAGAGCTACCAGCTTAGAGGACTTTTGAGATGGGCCTTAAAGGAGCTTCATGAGCTGAAGCTTAATGAGGCCATCGTTGGCCAGGCACCCTCTGAGTACTTTGTGATATTTACTCATTTCATCCCCACAGCAACCTTTTGAGGCCACTATAGTAATCTCATTTTACAGTTGATGGATCTGAAGTCCAGTGTCACTCAGTGCCAAGTGGCAGAACTAGAGCTCATATGGCCATCGGCTCTAGGGTCTAGGCTGTTTGCCTCTTCAGAGCCTGATTGAGGTCCTGATTGACAGGGGGAAAGTACAGAGAAGCCACCCCAGGCAAAGGGGTATGAACTGAGCAGTAGTGGTCAGAAGCAAGAGGGATAAGGTCACTGTGGTTCTTATCAGTGGCTTCCCTGAGGCCCTGCTCCCATAGATTCTGATATTTGATTTGGGCCTGAGCGGGGGCTTTGATAATTGTGTTGAGAACCACTGACCTACAATATTAAGAGGTAGTTTGGAGCCAAGTGCAGAGACCTTTGTAATAGCTAGAGATTTTTTTTCTCTTCAGTATAGGAAGACAATAGGGAGTCTTTGGAGATTCTTGATTAGTGTTTAACATACCAGTAATTAACCTTGTAATGCTACAAAATAGGCTACATCTTTCTTCTTCTTTCTTCTTTCTTCTTCTTCCTTCTTCTTCTCCTCCTCCTCCTCCTCCTCCTCTCTGTTTTGGGATAAGGATCCACTTTCATAGCCTTTCTCTTAAATTTCATCACTTTCCTAAGAAACAGAATTAGGGTTGTATTCCTCAGAGCTGTTTAAATAAAACCTCTTCTTTTCTCCTTCAGCTGAACGAGGTCCTTGTGGTGAAAACAAACATGGCCACTTAGTTTCCAAAGACTTAGACTTTACTCCAGACCTCCATTTTGTATGTGTGGTTCCCCACATCCACAATTGGAATGGAAACATGCCAGATAGAAAGCAGTATTTGATAGTCAAATCAAGAAATGAAATAAACTCTTGACTTTAGATGTTGAGGGCACAAATTCTGGGACAAGACACACACAGGTAGGCTTGGTGGCTGCGTGTCTCAGCCATGGAAGCTCAAAGAAAAGTATCCTTAACAGCTTAAAGAACTGTGCTCATTACTTCAAGCCCCCTCCTTAATGCCTATTACCCTATCCCCTCCAGCAACCCTCCAGCAACCCTCAGTTTGTTTCCTATAGTTAAGAGTCTCTTGTGGTTTGTCTCCCTGTTTTCATCTTCTTTTTCTTTCCCTTCCCTTATGTTCATCTGTTTTGTTTCTTAAATTTTACATATGAGTGAAATCATATGGTATTTGTCTTTCTCTGATTTATTTCACTTAGCATAATACCCTCTAGTTCCATCCATGTTGTTGCAAAAGGCAAGATTTCATTCTTTTTGATGGCTTAGTAATATTCCTCTGTGTGTGTGTGTGTGTGTGTGTGTGTGTGTGTGTGTGTGTGTGTGTGTACGTACGTACACACGTACCACATCTTCTTTACCCATTCATTTGTCGATGGACATCTGGGCTCTTTCCATAGTTTGGCTATTGTGGACACTGCTGCTATAAACATTGGGGTGTGTGCCTCTTCAGATCACCACATTTGTATCTGTTGGGTAAATACCTAGTACTGCAATTGCTGGGTCGTAGAGTACCTCTATTTTTAACTTTTTGAGGAACCTCCATACGGTTTTCCAGACTGGCTGCACCAGTTTTCATTTCCCACCAACAATTTAAGAGGGTTCCCCTTTCTCTGCATCCTTGCTAACTTCTGTTGTTTCCTGAGTTGTCAGTTGTAGCCATTCTGACTGGTGTGAGGTGGTATCTCATTGTAGTTTTGATTTGTATTTCCCTGATGCCGAGTGATGTTGAGCTTTTTTTCATGTGTCTGTTTGGCCATTTGTTTATCTTTGGAAAAGTGTCTGTTCATGTCTTCTGACCATTTCTTGACTGGATTTTTTGTTTTTTAGGTGTTGATTTTGATTTAGGTGGTTTATATATCTTGGCTATTGTGGATAATGTTGCCTGATGTTGAGCATCTTTTCATATGACTGTTGACTGTTTGTATGTCTTTGGAGAGCTGTCTATTCAAGTCCTTTGCCCATTTTTATTTGGGTTATTTGTTATTGAACTGTAGGAGTTCCTTATATATTTTGAATACCAATCCCTTATCTGATACATGGTTTATAAATATTTTCTCATATTCCATGGGTTACCTTTCTGTTGATTATTTCCCTAGCTATAGAAGCTTTTGAGTTTGATATAGTCCCACTTGTCTATTTTCTGCTTTTGTGGCTGTGATTTTGGTGCCACATCTGAGAAATCATTGCTAAGACCAATGTCATGAATTTTTCCTCTGTGTTTTCTTCTAAGTTTATAGTTGTAGGTCTTATGTTTGAGTCTTTAATCCATTTTGAGTTGATTTTTGTGTATGGTATAAGGTAGGGGTCCAGTTTCATTCTTTTGCATGATGGATTGTTAGTACCATTTGTTGAAGAGGCTGCCCTTTCCCCGTCATGTACTCTTGGCACCTTTGTTGAAGATTATTTGACCTTTTGTGTGAAGACCTATTTCTGGGCTATCTGTTCTTTTTAGGACTTGACTTTTATATCCCCTTTTACCCAGGAGGCCATTTCATGAGCCCAGCACTCTTCTCATCTGTATTAATTTTTGTTGATGACTGAGAACTTTTGCATTTTAAAGTCTTCTAGATGGTTGAGGACACCACACAATGGAGTTTGCAGTAATACTTGTTCTTGTTGTATTTCAGGTCTGTCATATGCAAGTCACACAGTTGGTTTCACGCCACCAACTTCACTGACTAGAGCCGGAATGTCTTACTACAATTCCCCGGGCCTGCATGTGCAGCACATGGGAGCCTCCCATGGCATCACAGTGAGTATCCGTAGGGGAGGAAGCCACCCTTGACTCCTGTTGGTGGTAGCAGCTTCTCCTCAGGAGACCAGGGGTGATGCCCTTCGACCTTGACCTTTCTTCTCCCTCCCACCGGAAGTTTGATACCAAATTCTGGTGTGGAAACTAAAATCCTTCCCAGGAGACAAAACTTCAGCTTCACTTTCTGTGAAAAATTATGCTTTGTGAAATGTAATTTGAACTCTGGCCAGCTCTTTGCCATAACAAATCAGTGCTGGTTGCCGCAATGTCGAAAATATTTATTGTCTGCGTCTTCACAGTTCACTGATCCTCAGTATTCTTCTTGAAATTAGCCCTATTTCTGGTTTTACTCAGAATTTTCTCTCCTGGAATTAGAAGGAGCCTTAAGTGCGTTTGGTTCAGACTTCACTCGGGAGTTTTTCTTTAGAGCTGGTCATTAAGTTGATTACTAGAGCAATTAGAAATGTAGCTAATGGGGGTTTGAGGATAGGAGAGAAGTGAGGGTATTTCCGATAAGGGAATCCTTAACAGAAGACTCTTATTCTACAAAAGCAGGAGGTAGTTCTGAAGCTGTTTTTATTGGTTTGATGGGCTTTATGTCAAAGAAACATTTGGTTGGACTGCAGCTTTCAGGCTGTTGACAACTTACTTGAGTGATAGAAGGAAATTGGGGACATACAGGGGACAGAAAAGATCAGAGTGGAGGATGACCGCTGTTTTTTAATTCTAGGACTGTCCCATCGAAGAACCCAAGTCCAGTAGTTAGGTCAATGCAAGTTTCATAGTAATTTTGCATAGCTTTTTCATGGGTATAGGTGCAAACGCCACCTGGTTTACGTTTTCATCAGTCATTCAGAAACCAGTAGGATAGACAAGGAACTTGCTAGTTTCTTTCTTTCTTTCTTTCTTTTTTTTAAGATTTATTTATTTGACAGAGAGACAGCCAGCGAGAGAGGGAACACAGCAGGGGAGTGGGAGAGGAAGAAGCAGGCTCCCAGTGGAGGAGCCTGATGTGGGGCTCAATCCTGGAACGCCGGGATCACGCCCCGAGCCGAAGGCAGACGCTTAACGACTGTGCCACCCAGGCGCCCCGGAACTTGCTAGTATCTTGTCTTTGTCACTCTCCTTTTTCACCAGCCCCCGCTTGTCGGGCTGTTAGAAATGAGCCGTCTGGACCCAGACTGACCTTCTGTTCTGTCCTTTCTACAGAGGCCTTCACCACGGAGAAGCAACAGTCCTGACAAATTCAAACGGCCCACGCCGCCTCCGTCTCCCAACACACAGACCCCGGTCCAGCCCCCTCCGCCTCCACCCCCACCACCCATGCAGCCTGCAGCCCCCTCGGCAGCCACCGCGCAGCCTGCCCCTTCGCAGCATCCGGCGCACCCCTCCTCCCAGCCTTAATGCACGTGCTTAGTCTGCAGCTCCCGTCGGGACTCGTACAGTGGAGCCGTCTACTCAACGCCAAAGGCTTCCTTCCCTGGCATTTTTGGATCTGACTTATTTGCACTGAGGTTATCTAGGCTTCACTATTGATTGTGTTGTAAGTGTTTGTCGGAAACGCAGCCAGTGTTGTGGGCCTACAACACTAAACAGACGACTTTTTCCATCAGTGTTTTACTTGAATCTACACGTACGTCCATTCCCTGGCTGGAACATGTGCTATTCGATATTTGGTAATTCAGCAGCAGTGTGCAATTTTTGCTTGGCCCCAGAGCTTCATTTTCCTGGCTTTTAGGTTTGTAAAATAAAAAGGGATATCTTTTTTATATTTTTTTCATGAATTTGCAGAAAATTACTGAGCTGTTACTCCCCCCCCCCGCCCCCCATTATAATGGTGTTTACCAAACATACCCATAATTCAGCACTACAATTCAGACCTTTGAAAATCTAGCTTTCGGTGTAGAATGGAAAGTTAGATGCATCAGTGCCCAAGACAATATACTCTTTAGTAGAGCTTTCTACAGATACACTTTTTATAGGTTATTTTCAGTATATGTCAACATCCATGTCTCTTGTGAAACAGGCTAAAGTGATGGATCACATGGCTGTACCTTACCCACATACACGTGGGATGGATAATTATTGTATATTAAGGTGTGATTCTTTCCTTATCTGTCGTGTTAACCTACCCAGACCGCCCCCTCTAACACGAGTCGATAAATGTTGTCCTGCCCACCAGTGGTTTTGATGGCTGATTAGACACATTCTTTGATTTCTGCTGCAGAAGGCAACGTGATTGTAACAAAAACAGCTATTTTCCCCTTTCCATTCTTCATGATCCCCTAAAATAGAGTTTGAACAAATATTTTAAAGGTGCAAAATATTATTAGAAAGTACTATTTGAAATGAACATTATAGGAATATCTTGGCATAATGGCCACAGAATACCTTATTGCTTGGCAGAAAAGGCAAGAGGTGAGGAGAAAGTAGCACGTTAGCTTGACGAGCGCCTGTGTCGCCCGGTATAAGCAAGTGCTGTGTACAGGCAGATATACTCTGAATACATTATTTCCATTCATTTAGCACAAATAAATCGTTTGGTTTCACTTGGAAGTGGAACACTGAGTCACTCTTTTCTTAATACTTGCAACATCTTTATTTTTGCTTTTCAGCAGTTACTGTTTGTACTTTGGTAGTAAAGTGATTTTTACCACCTGTGTTTGCATATTTATATATGCTGTGGACGAAAATAACTTACTAGAGAATGTATATTTTATGATGAGAATGTGTATCTGTTGGATATAATCAGAGAACTGAAAATTAATTTATCAGTAATTTTTAAGAGTCCATGTTTTGTGACACCCATCTCTAATAGCTAGCTCTTTATTGAACACACTCCTAACAATAAGGAACCGTGACATTGTAGATATTTAATAGTGTACAGTATAGAAACTTCCATTTTTGCCTTCGAATGTGTATTTAAGAATTACAGAATGAAACGAGTCTTGTTGGAAAATAGTGTTTGACTAGCATTTTAAGAACCTGACAGTAAAAGCAACAATAGGATTTTTCACCTCTTCCTGCTTCCACCACTGAACTTCACTCCCCAATTGGTCTATATAAATTTTATTTATAATCTGTATGTAATAGACATAATCATAATACAGTTCTCAAATGAGGGGGAAAAGTTTGGCATTTAATTACCAAGGCTTTAGGTTTTTAATTTGATCAGACAGGGTCATAGCAAACCCGGGGATCTCACCAATAGCCCGCTGCCCCTTGTGGTACATTGCCATTCCGAGGAATTCTGAGAGGAGGCAAACCCATTTTGCCTTCATGGTACAGTTCTTGGTTTTTCTCGTAGGAGAAGTATGGTCTATGTTTACAAGACTCTTTCGCGAGCTGATAGAATTTAATGCTGTTGGATAGTGGCTTGTGCAAACGAGAAAGTCCACAACATAATGAGCTTCCCTCCGCTTCCTGTCAATGGAGTTCCCTCCCAAAAGCACAAAAGTCAAAACATTGCCATATGGTAAATAAAAAAGCACTTGGCGTGAGCAAACCATTCCTGACAAATGCCTTTTAGAAACAAGTTCTTGACTTTCAGACTTTGCAGAAATGGAGTGCCAGTTCCCCTAGACTCGTCAGTTCATTTCAAAATAAAACACAGCTCCTTCAAACAGCACTTTTTCAACATAAATCTAGTTGCCTCTCCCTGCGGACATTCAGAACTGATAGAACAAACACTACTCTTTTGAATCTATGCTGTTTCAGGTCCTTCTCAAGCGGTCTCTGAGCCTGGGTGGCGCCCGTCACATGTGGGCAGTGCACCTGCCAGAGCCGTTCTTGGTGATCGTTTAGCCACCAGGGGCCCATCAAATTCAGACCCCAAGAGCATGGAGGCCAGAGTCCCCTCACCCACGGGAGGATGACTTAACCACGGGCGCTTCTCATGGGGGCTGAATGGGGTAACTGCCATTCCTGCGGCCCATGTGCCCTACAGCACCCTGGAGCGATTCCCCGGGGGCCTTTGTCAAATCGGGAGCTGGCCCGTGGGCAGGCGGCTTCAGGAGCTTCCTTTCCCTGTCTTGCCGACAGAGACCCTTGGCTACCACTGTGCTGCTACTAGGATACTTACTCCGTTGCCAGATTACCATGCCTTTTATATAAAACCAAATTGACTTCTCTAATAGCTGACACCTCTCTGGGCTCTGAACTGCTTTCTCTCATCAAGCATGCTGGCATTCTGGACAGAATTCTAGAATTTTGGCAGATGGTGGAAGTATTTAAGATTTGATTTAACTTGCTCCTTTGTTAATGGAAAGGAGTTTAAATTCTGAGCTCCTGAGATACCACAACCCTGGGATGAATGTGTGACCAGAATGTGGCTTTGGCACCAAGGGCTGCTGTCCCTTGGTAATTGGCTTCTAACTGATTTGATCAGAGATCATTGATAATGTGAATTTTTGTTAACTGTTCCACTGTAAGAGAGTAGAGTATGTATCGCCCTTTGTTAGGTAGGCATGGACTTTTCCTGCACAAAGCCTTGCTTGTAGAGGATGCCCAGTAAGGCAAGAAAAAGCGTAGTAACTCGTGCTTTGAGAGCGCAATGTTTTTATCTTACAAGTACAGAAGAATCATTCCCATGTAACTTGATCTTCTGTCTAGTACTTGTCTTATAGGTAACCAACACTGAAAACTTCGTAGTGGTAACTACCAAAGAAATACAGAGTAAAACAACCTTTTATTTCCAAATTTATTCAAGAGCCAGCCATTGACGCTGCTACACGAGTTCCCTGCTCAAGAGCCATTGTAAGAGATTAAGGGGTTTCTAGGTTTTCGTTTCTGGTTTCTTTTTCTTGTTTTCTCTTTTCTTTCTTTCTCTTTCTTTCTTTCTTTCTTCCTTTCTTTCTTTCTTTGAACACACACACACAGCTGTTAGCATGAAATTATGGGGAGCATTTTCCAGAATGCTCAGCAGTCGTGGTAAACGGCCGAGCCCTGGTTGCCTCTCGCGAGGCGGTGCAAGGAATCCTGTGTTCACCACAGCGTGGGTGCTGTGTGAGCACGTGTGTGTGTGCATTGATGCCTTCACTCGGGTTACTGCTCACCTTCAGTTCTTGACTTGGTCTGCACCGTCCTCGAGATTGTCGTGTACGTCTTGATCTGAACTTCATCCTGGCAAAAACAAAGTTGCAGGCACAGCAGTGTAAGAGTGCATTCTTCCGGAAGAGGCTTTGATCAGGTTGACCCTGAGCCTTTGGACTTTATTTGGAACTCTGCATGGAAAGCAAAAATGGACTGTCCAACGGCAAGACATCACCAAGGAAGAGAGGAGAGCCCCATGCTAGCATGTCTGCCTCTGCATCTCCGTGCACACTGTATTTCATGGTAGCTTGTTTACAACTTGACTAGGTTGGCGTTCTGGTAATAGTGGCAATCTTGACATTCTTGGTCAGAGTTTAGAGAGATGTAAGACTTCAATTAATGTCTTATCTACTTTATGTTGATTAGTCTTTGATACATGTGCTGAATCAGAAACCTAAATAAAGATAATTTTTTAAAATGCACCTCTTGAGCCTTAAAACCTCTTTCTTTCTGGTCTTTGAGTTGGAAAATGAACATCGTTTCCCTGTTGCTTCTGATGGACATCTGACTTTGATTCTAATCCTAAAGGCCGCCTTAGAAAGTAAACTTAAGGACAGGACACGGACGGGGCTGGTACTGTTCTGTTTCTTAAACGGGGCACTGGTTCCCTGGATGTATTGAATTTTTGAAAATTCATGGAGCTGTATGCTTATGATTTGTGCACTGTTGAAAGTCTGTGTTGTATTTCAATTTAATACTATAAACCGAGGGGATTATGAAAAGTGACACCCCCAAAACTTGTATTACATATAAACATATATGTGTGTCTGTACATACGTGCATGCACACGCACGCACACACGTACTTAGGCTTTGGTTATGACCTCCAGTATATTTGCAAGCTTACTCTTAAAGTCCATCTTCGTGGTTTCCCCTTCCTTTTGTAGGAAGCACGGCTCCAGGTTCACTTCCAGGTTTGAGTACCAGCTCTTTAAGTGAGCCAGGTACTTAGCGTGTCTGGAAGTGCAGTTCCTTCCCTGTGAGATACATTATCTGCCTCGCTAAGATGAGAAACCAGGAGATGGAAGCCTCGAGTGCAGTCCTTCACACAGGAAGACACGCACTGGTCCTGCATGCATTCGTTTGGGAAGAAACTCAGAATGGGTATTTGGGGTGACATGTTATACACGTTTGGGGGCTGTATTGTTGGTCAGCTGCACCTGAGGAAGCCCTAGCATTCAGTGGGGAAAAGCATGGTATCAAGCGGGATCCTGTCTTTGGAGCAATAGTCTTCAAGAACCTGGCTGTGATACAATCTTACTGGGGCAGACTTTGAATGTAGTGCCTTTTGTGTTTAAAAGTACTAAATGGACCTTGAGAGACTCTTGACCTCACTCTGGCCTAAGCCAGATTCCATGTTCACTATGAGTTAATGAAAGATTTTAATTTGGCTTTTGATCAAGGCCTCTCTACTCCTGGCAGCTACTGGGTTTTAGTGGAAGATGTTGCCCAAAAAATGGGCCAGGATCTCTGAATTCAAGTCTGTGCCTCATTTGCCACCCTCAGTTTTCTAACCTGTGTAGTGGGGATAGCCATTCTAATTTCAGGTAGAGTATGATGAAAGCAAGATTTAAAGTGCTTTAACAACAAAGTTTAAGCTACGCGTGTACTCCTTGTTTCTTTTAATACATTTTAGAGGCCGTGTTTCCACCAAGTGCATCTAAAATTGAAACTGTTGATGGAAATTTTGTGTTTGTGTAAATAAAACTCTCTACGTAAATCTGGGTCTTTTTTACTTTTTTTAAGGTTTTGTTTATTTATTTGAGAGAGTGAGAGAGCACAAGCAGGGGCCAACAGTGAGAGAGAGTGGGGGAGAAGCAGGCTCCCCGCTGAGCAGGGAGCCTGATGCACATCTCGATGCCAGGACCCAGAGATCAATGACCCAAGTCAAAGGCAGACGCCTTAACCAACTGAGCCACCCAGGCACCCCTGGGTCTTTGTTTTAATGTCTCACTATTTAAATTAAAAACTCGTGGAAATAACAATTGTATTCAGTCACTGATGTCTAATCCAGCCCAAACTTTTTAACATTCTCTTTAGAAACAGAAGGCGGCAGTGCATGGTAAATTATGTTTCATGTCTAATTTTTATTTTGACATGAGAGATTGGATTACTGTCCCTCAAAGTTTTCTGATATCATCCCTAAATCCCTATTACGTTGAATGCTATTTGAACTAGATATATTTAGAGCTTTTTCTGAGGATCGTATTTTCTGATACCCTATGAATGATTTAGTGCAATTTTCAAGATTACTAATTATCCCCAAAAGAGATCTTAGTAATTACTTAAAAAAATTTTTTTTTAAGATTTTCTCCATTTATTTATTTGAGAGACAAAGAGCGTGCAAGAGTGGGGGGAGGGGCAAAGGGAGAGAGAGAAGCAGACTCGCCTCTGAGCAGGGAGCCGGACCCGGGGCTCCATCGCAAGACCCTGGGATCATGACCCGAGCAGAAGGCAGACGCCCAACCTACTGAGCCATCTAGGCGCCCCCAAATTTTTTTCGTCTTAAAAAGGAAAAGCCAGACTCAGAAGTGAAACGGATGATAGAATTAGTAGACAGGGATGTGAAAATATTCTCCGTGTGTTCAAGAAGGCAGAAGAAAGTGTGAGCCTGATGAGAAAAATGTAAAATATAACATAGACCCAGACTGGATTTCTAGAGACAAAAAAAAAAAAAAAAAATCTAATATCTGAAATTTAAAACAACAAAAAAGTTGCTACTTACATCTGTGGATTTCTGTTTGTGCTCTTAAATATTCCTTTAAAGGGCAACGTTTTCCTGACCTGTAAAAAAAAAAAAATGGAAATGGGGTCAGTAGGATCCAATGAACGTGTTAAAACTTCAGAGAGCGTAAGTTTCTTCATATCGCGGCTTCGTAAGGGTTGCGAGCCCGGGAGTGTGGCGCTGGGGGTACAGCGCCGTGCGATCCCACAGCCCTGGAAGAGGTGAGGGTCAGAGAAGGCTTCCCCAGGAGCTGACCTTCAGCGGACCCCCGAAGAGCTGTTCGGGGTGTTCGGGACAGGAGGCCACGTGTGTGAGAACCTGGGGTAAGAGCACCCATGCACCTTGACGGTCTGCGTTTCCTGAAAGCAAACCGAGACAAGGACGACAAGGACTTGGGTGCAGGAAGCTGGCTTGGGGGTGACTCCCCGGGGGTGAGAACTCAGAGAAAGCGGAGACCCGATGAGCCTGTCCGCCTTAGGGGCAGCCGGAGTTCAACCCCGCGGGTGTCCCTGAGGAATCATTTAGAAGTGCCTCAGAATCGTCCCAGCAGGAATGCCGGCCTCGGAGTCACCAGCCCCTTTCACCTGTTGGCCAAAGGTGCCCTGGGGAGAACCGCCTCCACGTCTGAGCCTTCTGGGTTGTGCGTGAGGCTTCCTCAAAAGCCTGAGGCGGTAAAGCCACGAGCGGCCGCTCCTGTCTAACGCGGGATGCTGGCGGGAGGCGTGGGTGCTTGTGGCCAAGGCGGGTGGGCTGCGAGGGTGAGGCCTCACGTTGGGGGCCTGCGAGCTCAATACCTCTCACCATCCGTTGGCTTCGTCTGCAGCACTCATGAAATACAAGGGTTTTCCCCAGGAGCTGAGAAATGCAGCGTGTTTCACTTACCTTCTTTTCCTCCAGCTTTATTGAGAGACGATGAACACACAGCATTGTGTACGCTTGACACGCACAGTGTACGGATTTGATGTGCATGTGTATTGTGGAATGATTGCCACCGTACAGCAGGTGAGCATAGCCACCTCGTGTAGTTACAATTTATGAACATTTGCAATACTTTTTACCCTAAAATGAGGGAAATTCTTATTTTACGAAGATCCAGATTCCTGATTTCTCTTGACAAATACGATTACAGCAGGGCCTGGTCCCTCCGCTGCACGAGCACATGGGGCTGAGTGGCAGCGGACCACAGGAACACCTGCCCCTCTCGGAGCCCAGCATCCAAGTTGCCACAGGGGGGTTCCCGCAGGCTTCCGAGTTTGTAAACCACTGGCACCGCGTATTTGAGGAATGAAGGAAGTCTGAGATGGCTAGAGGTGTGTGCGCAGGGTAAGACGGAAGGCAAGGAGCAGGGCAGCCGGAGGAGAGAGGCCTCTGCCCGCAGCTCCCGGCGCGGGTGCCCTGGGGATACTGAGGCCGTGTATCAACACCCGAGGGACTCGGGAGCCTCATAGGGAAAGTTGGCCAAGATTGGAGGCAGGATTAAAGCGTTCCCGGATTCTCTTCGCTGTGGTACGAATTTGTCCCTTGCTCTCTTTAAGTTCTATACACACGTGGTTTCAGCGACCTGGGCTGAGGACAGGCCCGGGGGTCTAGAACCCTGGAGATCAGTCAGACAGGGCTGTGTTGGTAAGTGTTTCACATTCTGCTCTCTCGAGATTAAGCCCTTCTGCCTTTTGAGTGTCAATTTGTGGGGTGTAAATAGTCCCCAGCAATGTGATTTCATGCCTCCCTGTCCAGTCCTTGAACTTGTGGGGAACTCGGCTGTCCTGCACCATTACCACTGTATTTTCACCATAGAGACAGGTTCGTTGTAAATAACGTCGAAAGCGTAATATAGTAAAATGCAGTAAATTACTTAGGATATATGATGTTTTCAGTATTTATTAGCTGTTTGTACTATAATCATTTAAATTATAAATTTATATAATTTAATTTTTAATAGTGTCTGTGTTTAACAGCCAGCTGACAAAATTCTCGGCATTTCCACAGTAGGCTCTTGGGAGCCTGTGGAGGCTGCTTTAGGCACCTCCGGCTGGGAACAGGCTGTGGTGGGGTGGCTGGAGGTCAGAAGATGCTCCCGTATCCCAAAGCCTCTGCTGTGTCTGTGTCCTGTTGCAAAGGAGGATGTGGTGCCAGTGGGGAAAGTCATTTACTGTGGGGACCTCACGCCCAAGCCCCGCTGCAGGCCGACAGCAAGCTTGGGTCTGGACTCAGCTGAGGACAAAGGGTGGGGGAGACTCCCTCAGCACTCTCAAGGCCCTGAGGCAGCCATTCTCGTGGGACGGATCCCAGGCATCAGGTGCAAGCCATGGCCTAGAGCCGGCACGCTCCCCTCGGGAGCCGGAGCGTGCAGAATCTCGGGCAGCACAGATCTCCCGCCCGACTCTGCCTTGACTTTCTTCCCTGCCACCCTGGTCTGCAGCCTGGGCTGGGGGCTAGGAATTCTCTCCTCTGAAACAGGAGCATCACAGGGCGTGTGGAGGGGCTCTGCGAGGAACTCGTGTTCGCCCTACTTGTTGGAAGCCGGTCTAGACTGCACAGGCTGCCCCGTAGCTCACTCCCCTTTGTTGGACTATAAACTGACACCCACGTTTAATGGCCTTGGGGCGAATCAAGCAGTTAAGTGGCAAGGCCAAATCATCGGGCTCCAGAACTTTCGATCTCTTGATGGAAAAGAATGTGGGGACAAAGTGGATGGATCATTGTGAGGCACGCCTCACAGACATGGAATTCGGGAGCCGTGGCCCTTGGCAGCTGCCACAAAATCCTTGGGAAGCTGTTGGGGATATAGTGGCACAAAAGGCAGGGGCGGTGGGGGGAGGCTCAGACTGGAGGGAAGGGAAAGCTGCGAACTTCATTTGGTGAGGTCCCTGACCTATCTGAGTGTCCATGTGTGGGCAGGCTGTGCTCTTGGAAACAAGGCGGCCTGTCCCCAGGCTCAGTCCAGCATCTGATACACCAAGATGCTTGGATCAAAGGGGAGATGGATTGAACTCTCCCTGGTTAGTTGATATGAAAGATGTATTGTGAATTTCTTTTCCAGCTATGATAATGGTATCATGGCTATTTCCTTTTCTCTTTTCTTTTTTGTCCTTGTCAGTGACTATTTCCCTGAGAACTTGGGCCCCAGATCCTTGAGAAATATCAGGACCCTGGAATGAAGGTGCTAGGGAAGGCCACAGAATCAGAAACCCATCTGGGCAAGATTCTGGGTTTACCGTGAGAACTTTCTCGAGGGCTTTAGGCACATGATGTGCTGGAAGAGCTTTCCCCTTAAATCTGAGTCCAAAGGCTTACTCAGCAGAGCCATCCCCTGGTAGAGACAGGTTGCCAGAGAGGCCACAGAGTACGGCTGGAAAGGACAGAGCTTGAATCAGCAGAAAATGCAGGTTTGGGGTGAACTAATTCTTTCCTGACTCATGACTTTATGGGAGTTTCTAAATCTTTCCAGTCTTGCTTTGTTACGTGTTCCAACTTCTTATTGATGTATATGATACATTCAGCCCGTTTCTTATCTGTAAATAAAAACAATATTTCTAAAAGAAATGCATCTTTTAGAAGTTCATAAATAAAATATTTACAAAGCCATGATAGAATGTTTTGGGTTTGCTTTAAAATAATTTATGGGGGGGGCGCCTGGGTGGCACAGCGGTTAAGCGTCTGCCTTCGGCTCAGGGCGTGATCCCGGCGTTGTGGGATCGAGCCCCACATCAGGCTCTTCTGCTATGAGCCTGCTTCTTCCTCTCCCACTCCCCCTGCTTGTGTTCCCTCTCTCGCTGGCTGTCTCTATCTCTGTCAAATAAATAAATAAAATCTTTAAAAAAAAATAAAATAAAATAATTTATGGGGGGAGGATGAAGAAGGGGGTGTGAGCGTAGATAAAGCAGGATGGGCAGTATGCCGACTGCCTAAATTATGTGATAGATTATTCTCTGCTTTGGTATGTTTAAGATTTTCACAATAAATTTTTCAAAACTAGAGGGATCAAGAGATTTTTAAAAAGATTTTACTTATTTATTAGTGAGAGACAGTGAGAGAGAGATCACAAGCAGGGAAAGAGGGCAGAGGGAGAAGCAGACTCCCCACTGAGCAGGGAGCCCGACGCAGGACCCGAGGGGATCAAGAGATTTTAAGGATGGAAAGGAAGAAGGGAGTTTTGAGAAAGACAGAGCTAGAGATGTCACCATAGGAAATTCTAATTTTTGCAAGAAGGTGAAAGCATTTCAGACACCACCCCCCAAAATGCGAACCATGGCGAGAAGTTGCTCTGTACCCAAAACAAGTTTATGACTGTGAATTGTGGTCTCTGAGCAAGTGAATTGATATCCTGGTAAAGTTAAACACAAGGATATGTTCTCTCCTTTAGTCCCTTTTTGTTCCCATGTACACATTTCCATAGACAGTAGGGATCAGCTGATGGGGGCTTCCCCTTTGCTTGGGAAACACCACTGCCTGCAGCTGTCCCAGGGTGTTCAAATTTTTTAGTTGAGATGTACTGTGGTTGTCATGGTTTAAGATGACCTTATGGAACTCTGGGACTGTAAGAGGCCTGGGAGTCCTGACCAAGGTCCACGAGTAATGAGCCTTCTGAAGAATCAGTCAAGTATGGAGAGAGACCCTGAGTAGTACACCTGAGTTCAAGAATGACATGAGAGAGAGGAAATCACTGGGCTTTATTTCGCTTTGGCGTTTCAATCTCTTTGTGGAAATATGAGGCTCAAATTTTAGGTGCTTTTTAAATTGCTGGCCTTTCTCTGCGGTAAGTGTTCATGACTCATTGGATAAGCCCTTCAGGTGATGCAATGCATAACCCCAGGCTGGGTAGCACGACGGGGCATAAATCAAGGTGACGTGCAGAATTCTCTGAGCGTCGGCTCTCAGGTGGGCTTCATACCCAGTTTAACAATCTCAGAGCTTTGCAGAAGCTTCTAACTTGCTTGCTCACTAGCCCTAGGTCAGTACTTAAGAATAGCAATTTAAAAGAATTCAAATGGCCACACGGATGTGGGCAGCACATTTCTGATACTCTGAGCTCCAAGGGATCATCACCTATTTAGTCTTGGCTGTGACACCAAATGGTTTTACTAAAACTAAATGTAAAGAAATGTGGGGTGGAGGAAACCTTTACTATTCTCTACTCTCCTCCTAACTTCTCCACAGGGATAGAATTTGTTAATTTGCCTGGGTTGGCCTCTAGGACAATGACAACTGAGTCATGAATCAGCAGAAGTTGGATTAGATTCTACTGGTAGCCACACTTCCAGTCATTTTCCTAATCCGAGGAACCCTGTCTTCGAGTTCCATCCCCTCATCTGAAGAGGTCCTAGGTTTCCTTGGTCCTGAAGAAAATACTTCAGAGAGAGGTTTGGCTCAGTTATCCAGAGTTGCGTTACTGAGATGGGAGTTAAATAGCAGGTTGGAGGAAGAGACGAGTGGTTTTATTTGTAAAGCATTTAGAAACCAAGTTCTTTTTTATGTTACTTATTCTCCGTGTACTTTAGGAAAACAAGGCCTTAAATTGGCATCAAGACGTTCAGTTGCCAAATAGCTTTTCCCACCACTTAGACAGAGTGCAGGTTATTTATGGTATTGGCCTTTTTTTTTTTTTTTAATGCATTGAGAATCTCTCCAAAGGTGAGGTGGGGAAATACCTACATTTCAAACCCTGAGCCAGGTTGACTTGAAATATCTATGAACCCATACCTTGAGTTGCATTTTGGTTTGTTTTTGCATGATGAATGCAATTATCTATAAGCTTGGCTCAGTCCGGTTACATTTCTGGAGGAAAGTTGAGCCTACCTGAAAGCGGACGCTAGAAACTCACCCATCTTGACCTCTCCCCTTAATTGGTTTCTGAGAATTTTCCTTCTCCAGGATTCACCGCCTCATCAAATCTGGCAACAGGAGACAAGAATAAACAATTCAGAATACAAATCAGAACAAACGATTGATATGAGGCGTGGCTCATTTTTTCTTTATTTTAAAGCTTTTTTTCTTTTCTTTTTTGCATCAGAACGTGCTTTTGTTTTAGCCACTCGTGTATTTCCTGAAGGCATACGTGTGAGCCTCGATGGACACTTCAATCCCAGGATGAGCTGCATAAGCACTAGGCGTCCATCCACATCCCGAGACTTCCTCATAGAGTGTGTGGGACGAGCACGCTCCCATGTGCGAAGCTCTCACGACACGGACTTGGAGCTTAGGGCAAGCGAGCCCTCAAGTTAGGAGTACTGTTATTAAGTACTCCTCTCTTCCATGACTTTATCACACCACAATTGTCATGATCCCAGGTTCTGCTGATAGATGTCCATCTAGCTTGTCATCTCTCTAAGTTTTTCTTTTCTGCACCTACAATTAAGAAAAGACAGTGGCTTTCTTCCAAAGCCAGTAGTTTTCTGTTGGCAGTACTGTGGTGTGAATGCTGCATCTGAAATATGTAAGATTCCTTTCACGATTTTTCTGAGTCATTTATAACTCCTTTGGCGTGCTGTGTTTCTTAGTGAATTAGTTAGGTGCTTGATTCTTATGAAGTTCCCACCTTCAAAATGTGGTGACGTATCCGCCCCGAAAGCAGAGCCGAACTCTCCACCGCTTGCCTGCTGCGTCAGCTACGGAACTCTCCCCCAGCGTGTCCAGAAATTGACACCGGGCCAGGTGGAGCTGGACGGGGCAGAGACAATGGGCAAAAGCTTTTGATTACTGTTCTTTGTCACTTCCTCCCCACTGCCCCCCACCATGCCCAGGCCATTCTCATCACTTGAAAAAATACTGGGCTAATTAAGGACCGGAAGCTAGCTTCCTGACAAATATTATCAAGGACTGACGGTCAGCTGCAAGTTGCCAGTTTCTTTCACTTTGGATGAACCTTCCTGCAAGAAGCCAGTCTGCCTTCCTCAAACAAAGCTGCACTCACATGGGACCCTGCGCATTCCGCTGCGTAACAACACACACAGGCTCCGTGTGACTCTAACGGCATTGTCCATTGTCGAGGGATGTGTGGAGCCTGGAGTTTGATGAACACTTCCTTCCGCTGCATAGAGGGCCCTTGGAGGGGCCATGGGTTTGTGAGAAGGGACGTGTTGGTTCTTGGATGTTACTGTCCCGGGATTTGCTTGGTTTTCTTCCTAACTTCACTGACACACTCACCAAACCAGATTATCCTTAATAACAAAAATCCAAATTGCCTTTTAAGATGAAATTGGGGAAAAGTATTGAAAGACACCTTGAATACATAATTCCAATAGGATTTTTTCATTACTTCACCTCAATAGCAATTTTAAACTACAACCCTTTTTGAAATTTAGAAAATAAACATTAGGGGTGCCTGGGTGGCTCAGTCGGTTAAGCACCTGCTTTCGCTCGGATTATGATCCCAGGGTTCTGGGATCGAGCCCCACATCAGGCTCCCTGCTCAGTGGGGAGTCTGCTTCTCTCTCTCCCTCTGCTACTCCCCCTGCTTGTGCTCTCTGTCAAATAAATAAAATATTTTTTAAAAAAGAAAATTAACATTAGAGTTCTGTCTGCAACGATAAAAATGGGAATTAGAGCCAAAGTGTATGTAACATTTTTGCATCAGAATGAATGGGATAAGAGAAATTTGCCGGAAGGAGGTGGCTTGTTTTGGTATGGACCGCCCTAGCAATTCCATAGCGCCCCCTCCCACCCTCCTCTGTGTCGGAATTTTCCTTGTTCCTCCTCCACGGCGAAGAGCTGTGATGCGTGGGTCAGAAATCTTATCCATGTCTCGGATTGCACGGGGATGCGCTGAAAAAGTGAATAAACTGGGAGACAGAGCTTCAGGTCTCCTGTGGCCACTGGCTGGCTCACTGCGTCCCTGGACCATTTCCTCCACAGCTTTTGCATCAAAGTCCAGCTCTGGGTCTGACGCATAGGAAGGGCTCACAAACTCCTTGAATTTATATATCTTACTCACCCGACTGCCTAAACCAGGAATCTGGGGGTGTCCTGGACTTCTTGCAGTCTCTCTCAACCCAATTCTAGCCAGGCACTAAATCCTGCCATGAGACTCAATCCTGCTTCCCCTTTCCACTCCCGCCCTAGGTCAGGTCTGTCCTTACCGCCCACAGGGCAGTTGTAAGAAATGGTTTCCCAGCTGCTTTTCTGCCCTCCAGTCCCCATCCCCCAACCCCTCCTCCTTTTGTCTTTCTGGACAAAACTGATCGTATCTCACCCTTCCCGAGAGTAGAAGTGTTAACCTCCTCTTGCCTATGGGATGATGTGTTTAACATAATGTAAAACTGGGAAGCAGCTTCATAGTTCTTACTCTGGGGTCTTCTAAGCGTTCCAGGCATGTGAACGCACTTAATCCTTGCAACAGCTTTCCATGGGGATGACTGTTATGATCTTCAGTGTAAGAGGGGAGAGCTGAGGCATAGCGAGGTTAAATCGCTTACTTGCAGTTAACCGGCTAATATGTGATGAAACAGAACATTCAAGTTTTTACAGAGCCCTGCTTCGTCTCGTTTTGTGAAAACCCGAGTACAGTTGAGACACAAGTTGCATTAGTCTGCATGCTGCGCTGTGCTCACCGCGAGGCTGACCAGCGTCTGTCACCACACAGCGTTAGCACAATGCCGCTGACGCTGTTCCCTACGCTGGCCTGTCATCCATGTGAGTCTTTCATTCCACAGCTGGGAGCCTATCTCTCCCCCTCCCCTTTGCCCATTGTGCCCATCCCCCCCGACCCCTCAAGTCTCAGTTCCATCTGGCCGCCTCTGCCTTGTCCCTTTCCTCCAACGACGCAAGCTGCAGGCCTCTCTCCCCCTCCCCATAGCCACTCCTCGTCCTCCCCAAGCTTTTGCTCCTCTCATAGCTCTGCCTCAAAGCCCTTCCCCACTGACTCCATGGAAGGTTCCCACCTCTCCTTTCGGACTTGGCCCTGGCATGTGTCCTCCATCAGTCAAGTCTTTCCACCGCATGCCCCCCTCTGTGTTGCCCACCCTCCAAATGTCTGAGGGGCTGCTCGATGTTAGGAATGAGACAGACAACAGGAGCTAAGTCTAGGGGTGGTCTTCAGGATCTTATGATTATTTGGGGGAAAGAGGCTAAAAGCCCTGGAGCAGCACGGAATGCGCCCTCCAGGAAAGTGAGCACAGGGCGCTCTGAGGGGACGTATGTGTGTTGAGGCATCTGGGGTGTGGGAAAGTATTCGTAGAGGTAACGCTGCAACTAGGAACTGAGGGGCGAAAGGGAATTCAGAGTTGGGAATTAGGGAAAGGCAAAGTTTTTAGACAGAAGGAAGAGCATTTACAAGCTCGGAGCTGAGACAGCATGTAGCAGGTGTGGGAACATGCGTGTGTGGAACCCACTCATCTCGCCCACTGGCTGAGCTCCCGGAGGACAGCCAGTCTCCTCGGTGGCCTCCAGGATGTCTCAGCAGAATTAAACCAGAACCCAAACACTGTCATCTCTGGGCCTCTCTCCCCCGTCTCTTCACCATGAAGGCCATGAGAGGAGGCGGCTGTCGTTCTTGGATTTTCTGAGAGTCTGTGAACCAAGAAGCCACAGAAGCCAAGTAGGAGGGTCTCAGTCTGTGAATCGCTGAGAGCCCTGGCCAGCCAGAGGCGAGGCTGAGGCTCAGCTTTTCACCTGTTAGCAAAAAAACGACAATGTGGGGGTAGGAGTGAAGATAGTGGAAACAAACTTAGCCTCTACGTGCTTTCTCTCCTATGCAAGCCTCTTGCGCCATCGTTGGTCTGGGTGTGCGATCGTTTGCAGGGCTGGTGTGAAGGCCTCTTAAGAATGCAGGGTCCCTGAGAGACCAGAGAGAATGAATATACAAGGATCCGACAATCTATAAAAATAGGACTCTGACCTACAACCTGCTACAACCAGCCCAGAACGCCAACCTGCTACCCCTGGAACCAGTCCAGGCAGCCAGCCCATAACCCCTGTGGCAGACAGCCCCACACGGCCAGGACTCTGCCACGGACAGTTTGCCTAGTGTCTGCATCCATTGCTAATGCAGGACCAAAGGGAGAAAGCCAGCATGCATCCCTAACCCGTCACATAGGATCCCCCACTTCTACTTGGCCTGCGTATAGCTTCCCCATGCCTCCAGTCTCCAGTCAGGGCACACTTGAAGCCTTCTTTTTTATCCAGTATAAAATGTTCCCAGTCTTCTGCCTATCCTTGAGTCTCTGCCCAAGGTGAGTGACGGTGACCGACTTCCTTGCTAGGGCAACCTCCGAATAAAAAGCCTTTGTTTGTTCTCATTTGGATGGTTTTCATTCATTTCCTCAGACTGAAAGATGTTCCTTTAAGCTCTGGGTATTCTGTTTCTTTTCTTCGCTGTTGGATCCATTTCCCTTTTCTTAGAATACTGGAGAATGTTTTCATCATCTGCAAACATTGACCAAGATTAGGCATGTTTGTGTAGGAAATGGCCCTGTTTTGTATGAGATCAGAGATAGCATGGGATTCCCATTCTGTCATTGTGCTGTGACTGTCAGCACGTCCTTTGGCCTTCTCATAGATCCACCTCCTTACCTATAAAATGGGATTAAGAAATGATTACCTGAATGAAGCCTGGGACCACACCCATGGTCCTCAAAGTTTGCATCTAGTGGTACAACTCTCAGCACTTTCTCCCTAACCCCAGTCAAATAAAAACAAATCTGGAGTAAGGTATGGAGAAATTTTATCTGAGAAGACTATTGCAATAGGAGAATGGGACTATTGCAACAGGGAGAACATTCTCAACAGAAGGTCTGCAAGAGTCTCAAAAGTTTCTGCAGACTGGTGTGGTCCGGAAAGGCTGTTCTGTATTCTGATCTGGGGGTCAGAGTTCAGGGGCCTGTGGGAAGGGGAGAAGCTTGACTAAAGTTTGGTCAAGTCCCATTAGCCAGTATTTTATCCAGATTCGTTGGTGGGGACAAACAATTCAGCTAATCATTTTATGAGACAAGGAAGGGGAAGATGGAGAGTCTGTGTCTGGTCTTGTCTTAGGTAAACAGAGAGGCATCCATGGGTCTTATCTAAGTCACGTGAACTGTGGATCTTTGCAGAAAGCCATTTTGAAGCACGAAAGTGTAGGGGGATTTCTTGACTACTGTTTTCTAAGAACACAGGGCTCAGGTAATGTTCAACGTTATCATCTGCTGATGTGTGAATGGATAAATGACACATGGTAAATGCATTTAATAGAATATTATTCAGTCTTAAAAAGGAAGGAAACTCTGACGTGCTACAACACCCATGAATCTTGAGGACTTTGTGCTAAGTAAAATAAGCCAGTGCCCAAAGACAAATGCTGCATGATTCCAGTTACACGAGGCCTCTAGAGTCATCAAAATCATAGAAACAGAAAGCACAGTGGTTACTGGAGGGTGGGAAGAGAGGAGAGTGGGGAGTTATTTGTGAATGGGCATAAAGTTTCAATTTTGCAAGACAGAAAGAGTTCTGGAGATTGATCGTACAATGTGAGTGCACTTAACACTACTGAACTGTGCACCTAAAATTGATTAAGATGGTAGATTTAATGTTGTGTTTTATACAATCAAAAATTCCTTAAAAATGCAGAATTGTCAGTCCCTTCTTTTTTTTTTTTAATATTTTATTTATTTATTTATTTGAGAGAGAGAGAGAGAGAGCAGGAGGAAAGAGAGAGAGCATGAGCAAGGAGAAGGAGCACAGGACAAGGGAGAAACTGATTCCCAGGACCCTGGGATCAGGACCTGAGTTGAAGGCAGACGCTTCACTGACTGAGCTGCCCAGGTGCCCGATGTCAGTCCCTTCTTTTGTTCAAGATGAACAAGTGTCCTTTATCACTGAACAATTCAAAGGTGGTCTTTAATCTCCTGAGTGGAAAAATCATCTAAACTCTCATTGGTGTTGTTGCTGCAAAATCAGTCAAATCATCTACTGAGAGATTGTGGATAAAATCAGCTGATTTAGGGGCGCCTGGGTGGCACAGCGGTTAAGCGTCTGCCTTCGGCTCAGGGCGTGATCCCGGTGTTAGGGATCGAGCCCCACATCAGGCTCCTCCGCTATGAGCCTGCTTCTTCCTCTCCCACTCCCCCTGCTTCTGTTCCCTCTCTCGCTGGCTGTCTCTGTCTCTGTCAAATAAATAAATAAAATCTTAAAAAAAAAAAAAGATCAGCTGATTTAGAATCCTACTGATCAGGCACTTTAAGAGAAGGATGACTAGAGTGAAATAGAGAAATATTAATATAAATAGTTATTTTAGGTAAAGAGCCAGGAGTCGCACCCTAGGGCTGTCTATTCCAGTAGATTCCAAGAGGCAGGTGGTAACCCAGCACTGCTCATTGAATTTGTTGAAGCTAAGATGTCAGTGCTCCTGGAAATGCTGTCCACGGTCTTGGTTGCCTTGTATATAAAGACACACATGACTGAGCATTTTACCAGACTTCTCTGGTAGCCTAGACAGTGCCTTTTCCAGAAAGAGATCTGGCCTGTGCTTGGGCTGCTGCGGGGAGGAGTCTTTCGAGGTCTATCGAGGCTTTGGATTGCAGTACTTCCTCAGATGCCGGGGGAAAAAGCCAACAGCAAGGCAACCTAAAGTCTCCAGGAGGATCTGGTCAGTCATATTTTAGTTCTTGGTGATGCCAAGGCAAGAGAGAGGGAGAACAATTGGAAATGTTAGTTTGGATGATTGTAGACAGATACTGAAGGAAAACAAAAGAAGCGAAAATTTAACAAGGTTTGACAATGTGTGCAAGGTGATAGGATCTGGTTCAGCTTACAGGAGTTCACATCCATCAGTTACCTGCAATTTACAGAGAGGCTCAGACTAGCTCAGAAACAATGAGCAGGGTCAGAATCCGATAACCCACAGGTTGTGCTACTGTTTTCCACCGAAACACAAAAATTCTCTCTAGAGTTCTCCCTCTTTTGGTCAAAGATAATCACAAAGAAAGATCATTCTTGATCATAAAATAAAGCTAGTCTCATTAGATATGACCTGATTATTTACAGAGGTGCAGCAAGAATGATGATTTAATGGACAGGTCTTTTCAAGTTTGCTTTGCTGGAAATTTTCATAAGAAATCTCAGAATGGACTTTGAAAAGCTTCTTGAGTCTCAAAAGCCAAGCCAAGAACTCACCATCAGATTTCACCTGTATGATGCAGAGATCTGGGTGAATTCCTTTCTTCTCAAGGTCCTCAAATAGCCCATATCTGAGCTTGCCAGGAAAAGAACATTTTACTCCTCTGTAAGTCTGCAAACGCTGTAAGCCAGATACCATGGGCTGGTTTTTGCAAGATGGCTTCGTAAAGCATTGGCTCTAAAAACTCAACCTTACTTCCTTTTTTTTTTTTTTTAAAGATTTTTATTTATTTATTCGACACAGAGAGAGACAGCCAGCGAAAGAGGGAACACAGGCAGGGGGAGTGGAAGAGGAAGAAGCAGGCTCCCAGAAGAGGAACCCGATGTGGGGCTCGATCCCAGGACTCTGGGATCGCGCCCTGAGTCGAAGGCAGATGCCTAATGACTGAGCCACCCAGGCGCCCCTCAACCTTACTTCCTTAAAACTAACTGGCCACACCTAATTCCTTCTCAAATATAACATTCTGGACAAAGCCTTTGTTGTACAACCAATGTTTTCTGTTATATCCTATTAATAAAGAGGTCAGATTCTTACTAAACCTATGCAAATAGTTATATCACCATGAAAATAAGAATACTCAAAAAGAGTTTCCAAATTCTGGAGGAATCAGACAAAGAGAAAAAGATAATGCTTCATTAGAAATGTTTCATTTAGAATGTTTCATTTCTATTTTTTCAAAAGCATAACCTTCAAAATTATAGAAAAGAAAAAGGAGTTCCTTACATCCAGAAAACAGAATATTAAAGTATTAGTAAAATTTCAAAAAAACCCACAAAAACCCCACAAAACTCAAATCATCCCTCAACAGCTTACTCAGTTCTGTGTAAGTTTTGTTCTGCTCTATCTTGCTCATGAATCCATTAATTTCCTTGTTAGTGCTGGAAATCCCAACTCAGTCCAGTGGTATCATCTCAAAATTGTTTAAGCAATGACATTAGAAGCCTGTGCTTAGGGGTCCTTGGCTGAGCCCTTCCCTTGTGGCTCTGAGACCATCCTTTGTCAGAGTCAAAGCTCTCTGCCAGTAGCTGATTTGCAAACGGTTAAGGGAAGCATCAGAATAAAATGAACTATCTGTAGGTCACAAAAGACTTAAAATGGTTGTGGTTTGCTTATTAGGATAATTTTCAGAAGTGAAATGATAAGAGTTCATTAAAACTCTGATAAGAGTTCATTAAAAAAATAATGGAATTGGCAAGGAAATTTGTTTGTTCCTGTGGCAGGCAAAACAAAATAAGATCAATCTAAAATCGAAGTGACAGAAGATTAAAAAATAAAAGGAGGTGTGGGGCACCTTGGTGGCTCCATCAGTTAAGCATCCAACTCTTGATTTCGGCTCAGGTCATGATCTCAGGGTCTTGAGAACGAGCCCTGCATTGGGCTCTGTGCTGGGCACGGAGCCTGCTTAAGATTCTCTCTCTCCCTCTGCCCCTCCCTGCTCTCTAAATGAATGAATGAATGAATAAATAAATAAAATAAATAGAGATAACATGATTGTAAAGAACTTTGGCTATTTCCTGAAGTAGGAAGATTTCATTCGCTTAGCAGAGACAAAATAAAAGTTTAGTTTTGCATCAGTATAATATTTAATACTAAAGTTCTTTTAAAGAGAAACTTATAAATAAAGCCCATCAGACTTCAGCCAACATTGACCATGACAAATAAAATTCCCTTTCTATGAAACTTCTGCAACTTTCTGTTTCCATTCAGATTTTGTCCTTCACGTTCTTCTTTCTCATTCTTAAACACCCAGTCATTACTTTAGGGCAAATCTACTCTCCTTTCCCTTAACAAGTGTGCATCCTGGATACCTTGCATTACTTCTTTCTGCAATTGTTTCTCCCAGAGTCTCATTCAAGACTACTTTTTTTTTTTTTTTTTTTTTTTGAGAGAGAGAGAGAGAAGGAGAGATATGTCATCTTCTGAGCTGTGGACTCAAGTTTGGACAAAGGGCTGAGGAGAACCAAGTGGCCCTCTGGGTGTCTCCAAAGCCCATCTAAGTGTCTTTAATATTCCCTCTGTGTCCAGTTAGTTTTTTCAGCCTTGGGTGATTTCTCTTGGGGTACTTGAGTCCCTTGAGAACACTGACAAGGGGAGGGCCACCTCAAGCTCCGGTGACTACAGGAGCCGAGGGGCCAGAGTGGGAAGGTTCTGGCAGGGTAGATCCAGGGGTGGAGGAGGGAAGGATTTTTGAAGGGGAACAGATCAAACAATTCAACTTAAAAGAAGGTCGGACGTAGTAAAAAGGAGGAAGAAGGAGCCATGAGGGGCAGGGAATGATAGGAAGGAAAATTTTAGGTGAGGGGCAGACCGAGGAGTTGTCTCGTTTCCTCAAGAGGTCACTGAGGCTCCAAGTGGTGTTTAGGACAATTTGGCCATTACCAAAGACACTGACCTGAATGAATGCCATCGTGGCAAAGCATCCAAAGACAGGGAGAAGAGGAGGAGTGCCAGAGAGAGAAGTGTTGTTCTGGGTCAAATTGTGTCCCCTCCAAAGACATGTTGATGTCCTAACCCTGGTACCTGTGACTGTGGCCTTATGTGGAAACAGGGTGTTTGCAGGGGTAAGCAAGTTAAGATGAGGTCATTGGGGTGGGCTGTAATCCAGTATGACTGGTGTCCTTATAAGAAGAGAAGGTAGAGACTCACAGGGAGAAGGTGACTGTGGGGTGACAGAAGCAGAGATTGAAGTGTTGTAGCTACAAGCCAGGAAATGCCAAGGATCGCTGGCAGTGCCCCCGCCCCGCAGCCAGGGTGGGGCAAGGAGGGCTCTTCCCTTACTGCCTCCAGAGGAGGACAGGCCCCAACCCCCGCTGGCCCCGGGTAGCATCTAGATCTGTGAGACAACAAAATTCTATTGTTTTTAGCCCCCTAGTTCTGGTATTTTATCAAGACAGCCCAGGGAACCTAATATAGCTAGTAACCCATGGGATTAAAAGATTAATTCAGACATAAGACCTTAAAGAAGACAGAAAAGATACTTGTCTTAGTCCTCTAATGCTCCTTGCCCAGTCCCAATCCCCCTTTGTTCAGACCTCAGTGGAGGACTGAGGGAACCTCCTTGCAAAATAAACCACTGGAGAAACAAAACAGAAGAAGCTCATAGAAAAGCCAGAGGAAGTTCCTGCCTGAGAGAATCAGTGTAGCTCCTTAAAGTGTTACAACACACAAATGTCCAGAGCACTGGATCCACTCGCCATCGTGGATGCCAAATCCCCGGGACACGAAGAGTCGAGAAGCCAGCATGAATACCGGGATGAAGACGGGACGGATCCGAGGGAGGGTCAGCACTCTGTATAAGACACGGCACCAGAAAACTGCCACAGAAAAACAAATCCAGATTCAGGTAAGGAGAGACTTCATATGAAAAGACTATTGTAGGTGGTTGACAGGGTCTGGGGCTGGGGGAAGGGCAAGGGGAGAGTTGCTGTTTAAGGGGTATGGAGTTTCAGTTTTGCAAGATGAGAAAGTTCTGGACCTCTGTGGCCCAACACTGTAAATATAGTTAACATTGCTGAATGGCAAACTTAAGCATAATTAAAATGAGGCACACCTGGGGGGCTCAGTCAGTTAAGCATCCACCTTCTGCTCAGGTCATGATCCCAGGGTCCCAGGACCTAGTCCCGCATCGGGCTCCTTGCTCCTCGGGGAGTCTGCTTCTCCCTCTGCCTGCTTGTGCTCTCTCTCTCTGACAAATAAATAAATAAAATATTTTAAAAAATGACTAAGATGGTAAAGTTTATGATATGCATATTTTACCACAATTTAAAAAAATATTCAAAAGAAGAGAAGAGACATAGTATGGGGAGGGGCCCTGCTGCAGTTCAGAAAATACTCTGATCACAAGACCTACAAGCACCTCACAGGTCAGGCAGAAAACGGCTTTCTCTGTTATAAAGAAGAGTAAACGAAGCTAAAAGGACACGATTAGGTGAGAGGGTGTATGATTAGACAATTGATCAGAGAATGTCTGTTGTCAGCTTATTTTTGGAAAATTCACTAAGGAAGGGCTGTTCTGTATTCTGATGCAGGTGGGTCAAAGTTCAGGGGATTGTCTGGAGAGAGAAAGAAGCCTGAGTAGAATTTGGCCAAGACATGTTAGCGATATTTTGTTCAGACTGGTGAGTGGGGACAAAGGGTTCAGCTGACCCTTTATGAGGCACAGCGGGAATGTAGAGGGGCTGGCCTTGCTGTCGGTGAACAAGGGAGTTATCCACCAGTCTCATCCAAGTCGTTTGAAGACGGGTGGTTCTTTGCAGTAAACCTTTTCCCGAAACATGAAGTGGTGAGGAGTTTGTACTTTCCAGGAGCACAGGATTCAGGTAGAGCTCAACATCGCCACATCCCTGCACCTGCTCTCCCTCCCTCCCCCCACACAAGTTTCCAAGCGGTGAGCTCTTGAAGGAATGCTCCACAAAAGCTGGCTACCCCCGTCCTCACTCTCACTCATAAGCTACAGTTTGCATGTTCCTGGAGCCGTGCTGAGGACGTGGCCTGCCTTATGTCACTTGTCTCTCAAAACAACCTGATTACCTGAGCGGAGTCTTCGATGGTCATTTTACAGATGAAGAAACCGAGGCACCAGAAGAATACATAACATTACTAATGTCACACCGCTAATATCACATAATTAATATATTTGTTTCCTAGGGCTGCAGGACAAGTGACCACAAGCTTGATGGCTTGACACAAGAGAAATGTATCGTCTCCGTTTTGGAAGCCGGAAGTCCAAGATTCAGGTGTCCACAAGGCCCTGCTTTCTCTGAAGTCACTCAGGGGGGATTCTTCCTTGTGTTGTCATCACTGCAGTGGCTGCCAGCAGTCCTCAGTGTTCCTGGCTTGCAGACATACCATTCTGGTCTCTGTTTCCTTTGTCACATGGTGTCCTCACTGTGTGCCTCTCTGGATCCGAGCTGCCCTCTCTTCTAAGGACACCAGTCACTGGATCAGGGCCCAGTGTTACCAATCCTAATCCAGTAAGAGCTCATCTTAAATTGATTATATGAGGTCTTATTTCCAAATAAGGCCACAGTCACAGGCACTGGGAGTTAGAACTTGAACATTATCTTTTTGAGGGACACGATTCAACCCACAGCAGTTGGTAAGTGGTGGAGCTAGGGCTCGGGACCCTCCCCAGTCATCCCAAGAGTGGGATCTTCATGCCCCAGGCACCGGTAAAAGTGACCCTTGAGGAGTGTTAAGACTATATCAGAATGTCTAATTTTAAATTTCATCTTTTCAAAATTTCCATGTGTGTTTTAAAATGTACATCATGTATTTACCATAGTACATGAGTCTGTTCTATAAAGATACTTATATTCAGTGGGTGCTCAAGAATTGTAACTGAGCAGTGTATGAAAAAAAAATTAAGGCCCTCTACCTACTCCAGTCCTTCTTACCCATCTATCAAACTGGTGGTCACTGGTGTATTACTTTTTCTTTTTCACAGCAAAATAGCACTCCACTATTTGTAGTGAGGTGTTTTGATTTCTCCCCACTCCCAGGATTTGGTTGAAAAGGGTTTGGTTTGGAAAAAGGATAGTTACCAGATCTGAGCCAAGGTGACAGGTAGCCAGAACCTTAAGAATGAGGCAATCTGACAAGACTTTTTCCCTTCAATGTGTATCCTTATGTATTTCAATAACTTTGCCTAATGATCAGTTTCCTTTTAACAGCTCAGACAGACAGGCAGAGCCAGTGTTTAATATAATTTAGGTCTGAAGGGCTGCTGTTAATGAGCCAAACAATTTAACATCAATTGCTGGGGGCGGGGGAGGTGTATCTTTTTTGGACTTTTTTTGAAATACAGTTTTTCAAAAGGAGAACCACTGCACAGACCCAGTAGCCAGGTTGTGATTCTGCTTCTATTCTTCGGACTTCAGTGCTGCAGTTTCCCTTGTGTGATACTATTCGGAGATCCGCTCCCCTCCCCCTAACATGCACATAACACACACACACACACACACACACACACTGCCAGGAATTGTTTGGGGTTCCTGAAGGGGGAGAGAGTGATATGCTCACAGGTAAATAAATCTCAAAATGCTAATGTGCATTTGAATATCCATTTGTTTATCTATTTTAAAAACAGGGGGAAGTCAAGGTAAACCAGGCAAAATGTATAAATTTGAAAAGATATTCAGATATCCATGGAAAAGAATTGCTCAGAAGAACAAAGGATAGTATAACATTAAATAAGTCACGGTGTTCTCCCAGAGAGTTAAACTGTATTCTTGTCAGTTATTGTTTAATTCTTAGAACATCTGACATAAGTGTCTATTGATTACTGGGGCGGGGGAGCTGGTCCCCTGCCCACGGGTTGTGGGAGCTCCTGTGTGGGCCTACGTATATTTTTGTTACACTTTATCTCACCTGTGCCTGTCAGTTCCTTTCCACTTGCCTCCTCCCGTGACAGTCTGGCTCATGTTTCTTCATAAAGCTCTAAGCCAGCTATTAATAACAGCCCAGAGAGTCTTCTGATCCACCTAAGAGCATATGGTGTTTTTCACAAAAGGGAAGAGAGATCATCTTCTTGACTTTGGACTTTGCTTACGGAGCCCCTGAACAGTAAGTCTGGGGTTTTAAACTACATGACATTTTACAATGTTGATGTGGGAGGAAAGTTTAGCGTAACTCCTGTTTGCCTCTGGTAGGGGGAGAATAGAGTAAGCTGGAGCTTCGGCTCCGAGAGCCAACTTCCCGCACGCTGCTCCTACCTCCCTCCAGCCTGTACGAGGCTGCTTGCACGCCGGATGAATGAATCCGAATCCGCTTCCTCTCATTTCCTTCTGGTAAATAAAGGCAGGGGGAGAAGCAAGGGACTAATCATTCCTAAATTACTTGACCCCACCGTGTGGTACGCGTGGTATTCCCGTGGCTCCGGTGAGTGCGAGAACTCACTCAGGGAAAGCGACCGCGTGGAGGGCTGCCCCCGTGATGCGGGGCTTGTCCTTCTCCCGTGTTGGAGCTTCCGTTCAGACACGGCGCCCGCCTTGTTCCAGCGATGCATCGCCTTCTTGTTTTCTTGTAGCCGAAGGCTTTGTCTTTGCAGCCTCCTTTATAATGGTTGTTCCTGAGAATCCTGAAAAGTAGGTCACTGTATTTTCTGTCTGCAAAAGGAGGACCTGCTCGGTCCTTGTGAGCTCAGCTGAAACCAGACAATCCAGTCGTGCTTCAGGACCAGCGTAGCTTCCTGCTAAGGGTGCATATACTCAGTGCTCTCGAACACGTGCGCCAGGCTTCTAAACAACATGTGGAAGGGAGGCATGACAGCCAACTGGAAGCAGGCAGACGCTGGCCTGGTGTGGAGCCCTGGCTTGGAGACTAACCCACTGTGTGAGTTTAAGCAAGTACTCAATCTCTCAGAGCCTCAGTTTCCTCATTTGTAAAATAAGAGTCATAATGACATCTTTTATAGGGGAGTGGGGTTTACTCATAATGTATGTAAGTGGCTAAGCATACTAACATTATTTATGAAATCCCTCATTTGAATTTCTCCTGAATCTTCTTAATCATCTCTTGTTTGTTTCAGAGTCAAATCTAGAGCCCCCAATGTGGTCTTTGACAGAAAATATTAATCTAAATGGTAGAGACACTGGAGGGAGGTGGGTGGGGGATGGGCTCAATGGCTGATGGGCATTAAGGAGGGCACGTGTTGCGATGAGCACCAGGTGTTAAATGTAAGTGATGAATCACTAAATTGTACTCCTGAAACCAAAGCTACACTATATGTTAACTAATTTGAATTTAAATAAAATCTTGGAAGAAAAAAAAAAGAAAGAAGGAAAAAAATAAATGGTAGAGACCATAATTGGTTTCATCTTTAGGATGGGCAAGCTGTGTGGAGGTCGAGGCTGGGGCATATGGTTAGTGGTTTGGGACATTAGTCTGTAGGTAAGATCAACGAAGATGACAAACCTTCCAAAACAATTTCAAAGTGTAAGCTAGTGTTTTGGTAAACTTGCCTGCTTTACCAGTATTCTGAAATTTGAGCTTTTGGTTATGTGCTTCTATGGTTAGAAGGGACTGGTCCCCCCTCCCCCTGCCCCGCCCCGCCCGTTGCTAGATCGATTCTGGGCCTGGAGGAGACAGAAAGGAGGGTTGTCTCAAAGAGTAGCTGCTTCCCAAAGTGTTCCCCTGTAACTCAGGAGATGAGATTTTTGCTTTCCTCTACAAGCTTTCACTATGCACACATTTATTTAATTCCTGCTGTGTGCAAGACATTGTGCTAGGTTAGCAAGGCATCAACAAGCTCTGAATATAGTAGGAGAAAGAAGTCATTCTGGGAGTCACTCTGGCCCCGGCCAGAATGGGCCTCTTCTATGGTACATGAGAAGTACAGACAGAGCACAGACAGGGCCCAGATCCCACAGGGCCTTCACACCCAAAACTGATCCACCAAAAATGGACATTGCTGGTTAGACTTCCCCTTGGAAGGCTGTAAATTCTTGGAAAATGATTCACGGATTTTCAGGGTTCCTCCCAGGGTTCACCCTCTAAGCAATGAGCTGGTGAGGCATATAAAGCTGCATCTCAGCCTCACCCCTCTACACCACACCTCCCCAATTACCTTTTTTTTTTTTTTAAAGATTTTATGTATTTATTTGAGAGAGAGAGAGTGGAAGCTTGTGCATGAGTGGGGGAGGGGCAGAGGCAGAGGGAGAAGCAGACACTCCGCTGAGTAGGGAGCCTGACACGGGGCTCGATCCCAGGACCCTGAGATCATGACCTGAGCCGAAGTCAGATACTTACCGACTGAGCAACACAGGCGCCCCCAATTACTTTTTATTGAGCACCTATTTTCTTCTAAGGCCTGTGCTAAATGCTGGAAATACAATTCTGCCTTTTAAAAAGTCACAGACTTTCATTTAACTTGAAATTCTGTTCTCCCCCCTCGCCATCTACCTTCTCAGCTAAACTTGACTCCAAAACACACTTAACTGGTTTCGGAAATCAAATCTGCACCTTAATGAATCCAAAATTCATTTGAATTATATGAATTTATATGAAGTGTGTGTTGCAGAAAGTAGTTTGAAAGGTTTTGCCAGATGCTTTTTAGAATCCCAACAGGCCTAGACAGTCACACTCTCCTCTACTCACCAGCACCCAGCCTGGAGTGGCACTCACTTGGCTGTATGAATTCTGCAGATAAAAAGCACAGACCTCACAAACAAACACCCTCAGTCTCCCTCCTGCTTCCTCACCCCATGGCAGGACAATCGTGCTGGGCTTCCCTCCTGAAACCTTGCAGAGCTGGTCCCCAGCCAGGCGCTGGGCAGTTCATCTGGCCTTGTAAGAGAGCACTACAGCTGTGATTCATGGGGAGGGCTGGGGAACTTAACAGGGAGAAGGTTGATAACATTTTGATTATTTGGGTTCCAGAAGATTTCTTAATGTTAAGTGCCTGTAACTGGGCGATTTGTGTCTTCTTGGGGGCAATGCACGATCTTCTATTTGGGGTAGGAATGTGCCAGTGGGAAATCTCAACCTCCAGAAGTCTTGGTAATGGGTCATTGGGAGATGTTTGTTCAGGTGTGGAGAAATAGTTCCTTTTAGGGCCAAGATATTTACTTATAATATCCGAGGCATGGTCAGAGATGGCCCAGGAAGGCCCAAATTGCACAGGCATTGACATAGAAAAAAAAGCACGAGAGGGACAGTTGAAGAGAAGTAGAGTAGATCGACGCGGGTCGGGGAGACCCCCAGCTCCAGGGGGCTGGGGGGCCCTAGAGAGTGTTGCCAGGCAAACCAGCCCACACGCTGCACGCCTGCCTCCATGTCCCTTTTCCACCTCTAAATCCATTTGCTTCCTATCAGCCACCTGAGTCATCACTCTTCTCGTTCCACCGTGCTAGGGGCAGGAAGTGGCCATCTTTCTGATTCCGCTGCTTCATTGTACCAACCACCGTTTGCTCCAGCACCAGGCAGCGCACTGGGCTCTCAGCTTCCCTTTTTACTGATCCTGAGATACCGCGGTGGCAAAGGGTGTGGAGCCAGACAGACCTTCCTTCAAATCCCCGGTTATCCCTGTTGTGTGACCTTAACTAGTTTATTTAACCTTTCTGCTCTTCAGTTTCCCCAAAGAAGGAAATAGGAGTGCTAATGACTCACAGTATCAGGTTTTATGTGATTAAAATCAAAGCATTTGTAGGCCCTTCCTAATGAGAGTTACAAAGAAAATCCTTTTGATTCCCTGCAAGACCGATAGCATTTCTGGTTAGCAGGTGAGGTTAAGTGCCAGGTCCGAGGCTACAGGGTCATACCAGCTAGAACCAGGATCTAAAACCAGTTTGGTCTGGCTCTAAAACCTATGTTCTCTCCTCCCTCCACTTTGCTGACTGACCATCTGTGACCAAGCACATGTTTTTGTCCTCGGTCGAAGTCCATTCTGTCAAGTTCTGACCTGCCAAGTGTTGCAGTTTTCACTTCTGACTTCCTTTATTTTGGACTCTCTGGTCTGACCCTGGCCCGAATCAGAGAAGTTGGGAGGTTGATGGAGGAGTCCTGGGTTAGAATCTAGGATCCAGCACAGAATACTGAGTGGCCTTGGGTAGTTGCTTCATGTTCTAATAGTACATAACCATAGCCTGGCACATGCTAGCCCCTCAATAAATGGTAATTATTGTACTTTACTTGAGTGACCTATTAGGTAGAAATGGACAGACTTCAATTATGTGTCATTTTTCAACATGTGTCTCTAGGGAACTTTGCTCAATATTATCTTGACCATTAGATAGTGATGGAAACAGGAGTAGGATGAACAAATTCTTGTCAAAAAAAGAAAATATTTTTGAAATATGATTCAAGAGTTTAAGACTATAAACTCGAATCCAATGTAAAGTGTTTTTCTTTTGATTGAAAAAGAGACTTTCCAAAGTATGTTCTGTTCTTTGCCTTGACCAAGAATCCATGCCTAATAAGGGGGAAATAGAAGAGGTTGAGAGAAATTGAGAAAATGGTGAGGTCCTACTTGGTGGTGGGAGCAAGCCATTTAGCAAATGCACACTTCTTATGGTTGCAGAAGTCAGAGTTGATTTGAGAAGACACGTTTTACATAAAAACAAGATTGTAAAGGTTGTAAAGGCAAGAGCCTACAAGCTCATGGCAGGAGGAAGAACAGGAAATACAGTGGAATTCAACTCCCAGAGACCAAAGTTCATTGCTTCTCTCTTTTTGTCCAGCTTACTTTGTGGGATACCACTATTCAACCACTCGATAAACAATGAACAGGTCACTTTGAATTAGATTATTTGGACTCTTCCCGGAGTCAAAAAATAAATACAAATTTAAAAAACTAGATAAGAGAGTATTTTCAGTACAATATTCTATAAAATAATAAATTGATTCCCAGTGCCTTCTGGAAATAGGGAAAGGGAAGGTAGGTAGAAGCATTGCAAATGAAGTGATAAATTATTTGCAGTGACCTGAAATTTCAGCATGAAGTATTATTAGGCCCAAAATAATCTGGGATGTCTTATATCAGAAATTGGAGGTTATGTTAGTTATGACTTTTAAATACTACATTCAAGATAAGACCATGACCTTGAAATAGTCACACTCAATATGTTCTAGCATACTCTTAAAAGTGTCCTAATTTGTTTGGAATTTATATTTTTGGTGCATATTGTATCCAATAAAAAACACTAGGAATCATTCTTTTCCCCTGAAAATTGCTGCTGCTACATAGCTTTTCCCCCCAAAAGAATGCCCATCCAATCCCAAAGAAAAAAACACCTGATTACAAAGTTTCTAGCTAAATAAGAACTAATTAGACAAAACGTAAATCAAAGTACAGTGATAGTCATAATTTTAATCCACAGTAAAATCTGAGCACGTTAGTAACTTGTGATGATACAAGTCTGTGTCCTCCCAACGACTTAGATCTAAAAGCAGATCTATCATCAAGTAGAAGAATTAAACAGGAACCACCCCTATTCCTGCTGATCGTGAGCATTTTGAATGAGACAAGACCATGTTCTTTAGCCAAAGAGACTTAAAATGAACTCAGACAGCTAAGTTTATCAGTGAAACATTTTTTTTTAAAGATTTTATTTATTTATTTGACACAGAGAGAGACAAGCCAGCCAGAGAGGGAACACAAGCAGGGGGAGTGGGAGAGGAAGAAGCAGGCTCCCAGTGGAGGAGCCTGATGTGGGACTCGATCCCAGAATGCCGGGATCACGCCCTGAGCCAAAGGCAGACGCTTAACAACTGAGCCACCCAGGCGCCCCTATCAGTGAAACATTTTAACTGAAAATACGTAATTTGTACTTTTTCACATAAGTTACATGTTTTCATTAAAATGTTTCATGCATGAATCTAATTTTCCCAAGTTCATACTTGTTTAAATGATTGGTTTAGCAAAATAAAATCAGTATACGTTACTTTTGTATGTATGGAGAAGGAAAAGGACTGGCAGTTTTGAAACTACTTTCCTTATTTTCTAAAGTTATATAAGCAAGCAACGTCCTTTTTTTTTTTTCTTTAAAGATTTTATTTATTTATTTGACAGAGATAGAGACAGCCAGCGAGAGAGGGAACACAAGCAGGGGGAGTGGGAGAGGAAGAAGCAGGCTCGCAGCAGAGGAGCCCGATGTGGGGCTCGATCCCAGAACGCTGGCATCACGCCCTGAGCCGAAGGCAGACGCTTAAAGACTGAGCCACCCAGGCGCCCCACAAGCAACGTCCTTTTTTTTTTTTTTAATGATTTTTTAAATTATATTATGTTAGTCACCATACAGTACATCCCCGGATTCCGATGCAAAGATCGATGAAGCAACGTCCTTTTACACGAAAATGCGAGAAATAGAAACAGCACAGATAAAAAAATTACATATAGTCCTTCCTTCCAATCTTGGCCTCGGTGATCATTTGTAGATATTTCTGTTTCTTTTCTTTCTTTTTTCCATATTTCTGTTGTGAAGTTTAACGTACATACAGAAAAACACAGAAAATTTATATGTACACTTTAACAAATGGTTAAAAAGTGATTGCCGGTGTAACCACCACCCAGGACAAGAAATGAAACAATGATGGGAGCTCCTCAACCTGCCTTACCCCTCCCTTATCCTCCCTGAAGTCACCCCCTCCTGACGTATGGTAGCCAATCCCTTGCTTTTCCTGATAAATTTACCTCCTACACTGTTGCCATACACATATGAGCCCCTAAACTGCACACTTTTTAAAAAAGATTTATTTTATTTATTTTAGAGAGAGAGAGCGCAGGGGGAAGGGCAAAAGGAGAGGGAGAGGGAGAGAATCTCAGGCAGACTCCACGCTGAGTGCAGAGCCTGAGGTGGGGCACGATGTCAGGACCCTGAGAGCATGACCTGAGCCAAAACCAAGAGTTGGATGTTTTAACCAACTGAGCCACCCAGGTATCCCTTTGGTGCCTTGCTTTTTAAAACTTCAATATTATGATTGTAAAATTTACCACTGCTTTTGTATGTAGCTGTAGCTTAATTTTCATTATTATGTAGTATTCCATTATATGAATTTATCCATTTTTCTGCTAATGGGCATTTGGGTTGTTTCTAAGTGGAGAATTTTATGAACAATGTGTGTCCTGGTGCGGATATCCATGCATCCGGTATATACCTAGGAGTATAATGGGTTGTCATAAGGTATGGGTTTTAATCATATTTAAATATTTAAACATAATTTTCTAGGTAGTGTTTTTATTATTTCATTGTTGTAATAACCAGCATTTCATTGGATAAATAATCTTCCATTTGTGCCTAAATTTTATAGCCTGGTCTTTTGTAATAAATTTACTCCTCCATTTTCTAATATGTTCATAAAAGTGATACAAAATCTTAAAAGTTAAAGAATTTAGAGCAGACATACAATCACATGAGCTATGGTCTTACGTAGACAGTGAAGTTTTGTTCGTTGTCATAGAAGATATTGAAGCAAATATATTTAAAATAATTTTTAGGGACATTTTTGATTCAGTTGTGTTTGACATACAACATCGCATAAGCTTAATGTGTAGGGCATACGGGTTTGATACATTTATATTGCAGTATGATTGCCATAGTAATATTAGCCAATACCTCTATCACATCACATAATTATCATTTCTTCTTATGCTGAAAACAATTAAAACCTAGTCTCTTAGCAAGTTTAATATTTATGATACAGTTTTATTGTCTATAATCACTGTACTGGGTATTAGGTCTTTAGAGCTTACTTACTAGTTGCAAGTATGTATCTTTAAACAACATTTCTCCCTTTCTCACACCCCCTGAGATATGTTGTTTAAAGAACATGGTGAATGCTTGCCTTGCCAGGAAAACCCTAGAATTCAGCTTAACCTTTCTGTTAAAGTTTCAGTGTTCAGCTGCACAAATCCTTGATAAATTAAAATTAAAATGTCATATTTTCCAAAGCCCACTCTTTGACACCTTCCTGACTTCTTTGAAAGTAATTTTAGTGTTTGTCCTCCACTTCGTATACTACCTCACTATCCAATAAAACCTTTTTATGTGCTTTGACACAGGGACCGAGGTTGCTAAGAGACCACCTGTGCTGAGTGCACTTTGTTCTGGCCAGAGTTTACGGAGAGAACACCAAGGAGCAGGGCTACCTACCACTACCTGGGATTAAGCCAGGTGAGAAACAGGTCTCGCCTCCCTCATCAGTCCCCTCCAGCTCTCTGGTCTTTCCCACACTTCCTATTTCAGACTCTTGCTGTTGTTGGAGGAAAGTGAATTGCCCCTCGGAGCACAGATTAAAGAAACACAAGCTGGAGGCCATGAGAGCGGAGAAAATCACTTTGCCAACCCATGTAGTATTCTCACCCCTTGTTTCTGAAACACAGGCAAAAGGAATTGTTGAATGTCAGGGAAATTCTAGGTGTTTACTTTGCCGGTGACTGATGTATAATTTGGGGCATGCCATTCCCTCCTCCGGGAATGGAGCTAGTTATTACAGAAATTAACCAAGCTTCCTAAAATGGGAGAAGACACCACCATCTAAACCTCATCTATCAACCCTCTCTCTTACAACTCAACCTGCCTTTTTGGTTTTTGAGTGAAAGTAGCAAAAAATATTCTTCTACCCCAACATTGCCCCTTTTAAAAAAGTATTGGCACTCCTTTTAAGTTGAGCGTATAAAAGGCACTTTGATGCAAGTCTTTGAAAATTGCTTGATTTATTTGACCTTGCATTCCTGAAAAAGGAGTTCAGAATGGTTCTAAACTCCCTACCTGACAGGCATTTGGCAAAATGTTCCAACAGTGTGCTACACAAAGCTCACATTAATACCTTTTTTTAAAAAGATTTTATTTATTTATTTATTTTTATTATAAGAGATAGAGACAGCCAGCGAGAGAGGGAACACAAGCAGGGGGAGTGGGAGAGGAAGAAGCAGGCTCATAGTGGAGGAGCCTGATGTGGGGCTCGATCCCATAACGCCGGGATCACTCCCTGAGCCGAAGGCAGACGCTCAACCACTGTGCCACCCAGGCGCCCCACATTAATACCTTTTAAAATTCCATAATACTTTTTGAAATTCCTGCTATTTGTATAAGCTATTTGATTAACACAGAAATGTGGAGATTAAATGTTTGATATCTTATTAAGTGACTGAAATAATGAGAGAGGATCTTGAGGAAAGATCAAGACAATGAAAAAGACCTTTTGTTGTTTAATTAAAAAAAACATTTTATCACCTGCCTTTTTCCATGTCTTCAAATTCTCATTTCCTGGTGATGCTGCCCATACAGATTGGAAGATGGCAATTTCACTGATGCCAAAAGAAATGATGGTAAATGACTTTGTAGATAAGATTTCATGAATAAACTGACAAGAGAATGGTCATTCTGATAGTTCCTTGAGCTGTTTCTTTTTCTTTTTCTTTTTTTCTTTCTTTAAGCTTTTATTTATTTATTGTCAGAGAGAGAGCGAGTGTGAGTGCACAAACAGGGGGAGCGGTAGGTAGAGAGAGAGGGAGAGAAGCAGACTCCCCGCTGAGCAAGGCGCCTGATGCGGGGCTCAATCCCAGGACCCTGGGATCATGACCTGAGCTGAAGGCAGACGCTTAACCGACTGAGCCACCCAGGCTTCCCAAAAAAGAAGCTTTTTCTTTTTAGAAAGAAAGGCATATTTGACATGTAGAAAAATGTATGATTACGATATAAAGTGGTTAAAATGAGTAGGTGGAAAATATTTTAATTCATTGGGGGAAAGGGTGTATACAGGTGTGTACAGATGTTCCCTCATCACTATTTCTTTATGGTGCAAATATTCCATTGAGTTTAAAGAATTAGGATTATAAATATGTTTTTTTAAAGATTTATTTATTTGATAGAGAGAGAAAGAGAGAGTGCACGCGCACAAGCAGGGGGGGAACAGCAGAGGGAGAGGGAGAAGCAGGCTCCCCACTGAGCAAGGAGGCCAATGCGGGACTAGATCCCAGGACTCTGGGATCATGACCTGAGCTGAAGGCAGATGCTTAACCAACTGAACCACCCAGGTGCTCCTGTAAATGTGTTTATTTCAGGATACTTCTCTCTTCCCCCCCACCCCAGGGAGCAAGAGCATTCTGGATAAGATGTGTAAAAACTGGATATTAATGTCTACTACTATTCCCGCAAGTCCAGAAGATGAAATTATTGGAAGACTTCTAAAAATTTTGTTTGTTCTCTTTGTCGACTTTATGTCTATTATATATGTCATTGTAACTTCCTAAAGAGCTGAATTCCCTTGCTTTACATGTAAATTTCACATTAATTCCACTGAATAAAAATTTGTAGTTCAATATGTTGAGTGATTTTAATTTGATCTCCAGTTATTCTAGAAGCCAAAAGGACATTCAATCAAAACAATATTGTGTATTGTTTAGAACCTAAGGTTTATAAAACATCGTAAAAATTAATGTCTTTTTTTCCCCAGAAATCTACACTACCGAGTCATAAAACTTCTTGACTTCTTAACACCATTGTAATTTGGTTGGTTGATTAAAATTTGTAAGTGTGAGTATGGGTGATATTCTTCAGGATGCATACCTATGTGAAATTTTGTCTGGTTCTATTTTTAACATACCAAGCTTAACATATGATAATCTTTCCATACGATATGTCAGTAGTTTATACTCATTTTCTTATACACTTATCTGTGTGGAGGTAAGTATGTTTTTCTGAACCCTGGACAATTTTGTGTTCCTATCAACAAAACTTAGAGTTAGGAATAAAAATACCGTAAAGAGATTCTTTTAAGAAAATAGAACTTGTAAGAGAGGAGAGAAAACAGGTGCATGTGTGCCGATTTTCTATTTGGGTCTAAATGCTCCCAGCATGTCATTTAATATAAGGCTCACAATAATTCTAGGAGGCAGGTTTGTTGCCCTTATTTTACAGAAGGAAAAATGGAATGTTGGGAGAATTATGCTAGCTTGAAACCAAAACGAGGAAGCGGCAGAGCCAAGTCTTGGGGCTTTGCAATCCACATCATGTTGCCACTAAAGGTAAATAGTAATAACACGAGTGTGATTAAATACCAATCGGCAGAGCTCACCTTTTTTTCACAATAATGTTTCATTCAAGCCCCTAGGGCTGTATTTTTGCATTGCCCCTATTTCTTTTCTTTTCTTTTTCTTTTTTTTTAAAGATTTTATTTATTTATTCGACAGAGATAGAGACAGCCAGCGAGAGAGGGAACACAAGCAGGGGAAGTGGGAGAGGAAGAAGCAGGCTCATAGCGGAGGACCTGACGTGGGGCTCGATCCCATAACGCCGGGATCACGCCCTGAGCCGAAGGCAGACGCTTAACTGCTGTGCCACCCAGGCGCCCCACCCCTATTTATTTTCTTATTCCACATTTAAAAAATCTTTTATGAAAAAGATCATTTACCCTGCTTGACAATGCATTCTCTTTACTTGTTTTCTTGATTTCCTCATTTTCTGACTGTTAAAATGTAACTGTTGAACTTCTGCTTTTTAAGCTTCAGAAAAGCAAAGGTCACTCTGTCCTTTAGACTTTCTGACTTTTTACATTGGACACATATGCTTCACAAAATTCTGATTTCTTCCATGTGATGACTATTTTCTCGGATTTGTCCCAATCATTAATGCAAGATTTCATAAGAGGCCCAATGAAGTGTGAAAGGACTCTGGGACCTCTGAGACTTATTACTTAACTGACTCTTACTTAACCTTTCACTGGTGTTATGTATTTAACCATAAGCCGAACAGAGTCGAACTATTTGAACATCTGCTGGAACAGAAAATCTTACTTCTACACTATACATTCACACCCTTCCTTTTGGATATAAGGGTCAAGTCCTGTTGATGTAATGGGTTTCTCCCCACTTTCCTCTATTTGGGATTTGCTGGGGCCTGTTATCAGGTTACTGACAGGGGAGTAAAGTCACTCCATCATCTGGAAATTGTTTTTCTTCCCTCTCGTCTGCTTCCAGGCAGTAGACAATGTGGTTAGAAGCATTGACTCAGACTACCTGCATCCAAATCTGGGCTTTGCCTCTGACCGTTCAATAACCCTGTGTCTCCCCTCCCTTACCTAGAAAATAAGTGCCTGTATCATAGGTTTGTAGAGAGGATGAAATGAGATGACCAGTGCAAAGCGCTTAGCATGGTTCTTGGCGTACGAAAACCTGAAGCCGTGATAGATTGGTGTTACCAGCATCCTCGGGGGGCCACAAGTGACTTGGCTTCCCTCAAGCTGAATGTTAGCGGGTCTCAGTTACCTGCCTGTCCTACACTTCCCCCTTGCCCTTAGAATGACCTCACATTAACCCGTTCACTTGGCCTGCGAGTGTGACTGTGGCCCCTGGGCCCCAGCATAGTTCTGGGCAAGGTGTAGATCTAAACCCATTGACACTGCAGGGCTCCTTTGGTGACGTTATTTGGGGACCTGGGAATTACAACTAGATACAATACGACTTGTGACAACAAAGGAACATTGATAAATATCTTTTTGCAATAAGTAATCAGAGTCTTGGCTTTGTAATTAGAAATAGATGGCTTTTTTTTTTCAATGTTCAAAAATATTCCTTCTGGACGTTTTTGCCAGGCATGGTGCTGAACAGCCAGGTCAAAGTAGTGAAGAAAGCATAGATTTTCTGCTCCCAGGGAGCTCATAGTCCAGTGGGGGGAAAATGAATGGATACCTAAAGGGTGCAACTGCCACTGGGTGAAGTCGTAGACAGGACATGCCTGGGACGTTAGGGAGAGTGTGGTGTTGTGGAGAACGTTCTGGGGGCTGCTGGAAGCACCAAGCCCTGGGATCCTGTTAGACATGCAGAACCCTAGCTTCGCCCCAGACCTACTGAATTCAGAAGCTGCATTGTAATCAGATCCGCAGTGATTCATATGCACGGTACAGTTCGAGAGACACTTCTGTGGAAGGAAGCTCCCTGGACTAAGTGTTCCTACTGTCTGGCTAGTGGACAGATATGTGACCTCTGGGCAAGTTGCTTAACCTCTCTGGGTCTCCTATGTCTCCTGCATTAAAATAGAACAGAATGAAGAAAAACCAAAAATGGCATATTAGCACTACCTGCTTTGCATATCACATAGCAATATTGTGAATTTTAAATGAACTGAACCGAAACACATAGAAATGCATAACAGAAAACAGTTTTATAAATCTAAGATGTCATAATATTGAGAACCCGGAAGTAACTCTGGGAGGTAAGGGACCTGTGACTCCCTTTAGGAGAACTGGAAAAGGATTGTTCTCGTAAATGGCAGCAATGACCACCATGTGGATGTATGTCTGCAGCGTGGATTAGGCAACATGTGTTTTCTTGGACGAATTTCTGTGGAGTTTCATAGAACTTAATGTCCACGAGCGCTGTCATCATCAACCCTCCGGCTGAACCGGATGGTGTTTTTCTAACTTGCCACTAATACGTATGAATTGTCCTGTCGCGCCTGAGCTGCTGTGTCTGCATGCTGTCACTTTCATAATCTCTGTAGCAACGTAAGTGGCCTTGCATCCTTCCCAGCTCTGTGGTCCTTGAAGCCTTTCGGAAGAGAGGTCAGGAGTTGCCTGCTAGAATCCTCGTAATTCATAAATGGCAACACCTGGAGTTGGCGCACACTGCGCTGAATGTTTTGTGTACATTATGCAGTGCAGTCTGTGCTAACAGATCTATGAGTCATTTCCAGGTTGCAGGTGAAAAGCCACAGGCTCAGAGGCATCCAGGACAACGCCCAAGTTCACACAGGATACCCTGACTGTGGTGACACTGCTGAAAGTGAGACAACCAAGACCCTCGACTCAAAATGATCTGCCGCTAGAACCCTGTCCTTGACCATTCAGTTATCCTCCCGTCAAGCCGGAGAGGTTAATTGCCTCACTGGCTCTTCACTTGGAAGGGCAAGACGTTTGCGCTAAACGAAGCATCTTACGCTGAGGGATGCAACAAGTAAAATGCAACCTGGTGCGTATAAGCTATCGCGTTGTGAAACCTTGCAACGTGTTGACTGTCCACCTTACAGGCACCTGTCTTTTCTAAGGCTTCTGTCTGGAATAAAATGGCGTATGTACTCTCCAGTCATCGAGCCCCATTGTTTCATGTTGTCAAATACGAAGTCAGCCTTTATCAAGAGGAAGTCTGAGATTATTGTACTGCATTCAATGTACAAAGAAACATAAGTCGTATCCATAAAATCATTTCATGACAATTTTTTAATAATTGAAAAAATCTCAAATGCCATTTTGAGCCATTTGTTCCCAAAGAGCTCACAAGTGACATCTTGGTAAATGTGCCAACTGCTTGGGTTTCGTAATAACTTCTTTCAAGTGACAAGCACTCTACAGTTTATGCAGTACTTCAGTGTTTCCTTGAAAGAAATGACTTACTAAACGAAACAAAAAATAAGCCAGGTAGCCATTGTGAAATAGAATGGACAGTTGCTAACTCTGGGGTAGGACTGAAATGAACTGCTTCTGTAGAGACTGGGATCGAGGTTTGAAAATCTTAAATGTGTGGTGTTTGTGTGAGCACGTAGAACAGGTTTTGGTTCTGGTTGCTCTCTGCACGATGATTATTTGCTAACCTTACTGGGAGCGGTCCTACTAACTGAGCTAGCTGAGGGCACGTTGCCATGTAGGCCAGTCTGGGATCAGCAGTGAGCCCAGACTTATTTATAAACCTACAGGAAAGGGCCCTTGAGTGTGCTCTGCCTTCTGACTCGGAACGATGGTGAGAGAAGATTAGTGAGAGAGCACGGGAAGTCCTTGATGGCCAACTGGGTTTCCAGCCTGAACCCTCTGCCCTTTCTGCCAGGAGCTGGCTACAGGCTGTTTTCTGGATGGTCAGTGTCCCTGGACTGGGGTGATCTCAAGGTACAGAGACTGACCTTTGGGTGTTGTTTACGAAGTTGATTATGACTTGCACTATGGAGATCATTGGCTCAATAAATATTTAGCAAGTACTCATTGCCTATCCGGTAGTGCTGTAGGCACAGGGAGAGACTGTGGGCCCTGTCCTCATAGAGTTTGCCTTCTGGTGGGGGAGGCAGACCACAGACTGATAAACTCACGAGAATTTCAGGTAGTTCTGAATGCTGTGAAGAAAATAAAACAAAGCAATGAGAGAATTTATGTGGGGTAAGAATATTTTAGCTAGGAGGACCTAAGAAATGTTTCCTGAGAAACCAACATTGGAACAGAGCCTTGACTGATGAACAGCCAGCTGAATGGAGACCTGAGGGTAAAGACTTCAGGTGCAGAGAACAGTAGGTACAAAGGCCCTGAGGTAGGCAGAGGTCAGGGAAACATTAGGAAGGCCAATGTGACTGTTGCTTAGTGAATAAGTAGGGACTTAGTTTTTCAGCATTGGTAAAAATCAGCTTCTATATAACTTCTTTAATATTTGTTGCACAATGTGGATGGTTACTGAAACTTTCTCATGGCAAACTGTAAAAAGAATGTGAGCATACCTCATGTTCTGTGTCCTTTGTACTGGCACACGCCACAGGCAACGGACCCTCTCTGAGGACTGGGACTTTTCCATGGTTACCCCAGGCTGACCGTATCCGGCCCCTAACTTGTCGCAGTGCGAGGCAACTTCATTGCTCTACTCGTTAATTTTAAAAGCTGTGTTTTTAGGACAGCTTTTTAAAAACCATAAGCAGAGCAAAAATTGTGTCTGCTGTAGTTTTTTAAACAACAGCTTTATTATTATAATTCATTTACCATACAATTCATCAATAAAGTGTAAAATCCCGTGATTTTTAGTATATTTACCGTGTTGTGCAACCATCAGCACAATTAATTTTAGAACATTTTCACCACCTACAGAGAAATCCCATTAGTACCCATCAGCAGTTCCTCCCGTCTGCTCCCAATGACCCCTCCCCCAGCAGCCCTAGGCGACTACCGACTCTCTGTTTCTACAGAGCTTCCTAATCGGGGCATCTAATATAAATAGAATCATCCAATATATATTTTGTATTTGGCTTCTTTATGGCCAAATAATATTCCATTACATGGATACATCACAGTTTAGTTATCCACTCACCAGTTGATGGATGTTTGGATTGTTTCCACTTTATGGCAATGATGAATAGTCCTGTTAGGGACACTCATGTATACATTTTTTGTGAAGACATATGTTTTCATTTTTTTTTATTTAGATATTTACCAGTTAGTGGAGCTATTGGGTTATATGATAACTCTACTTCTAAACCTTTCTTTTCTTTTACTTTTAAACTTTTGAGGAACTGCCAGACTATTTTACAAAGGAGCTGCCCCACACCTATGGGTTTTGAAAGGTTTTCTTTTTATCCCTAGGGGGAGAAAGAACACTAAAATAAATAAATAAATAAACAAATAACTTTTTTTTTTCATTTGAGGGAGAGAGAGTGAGCGGGGGAGGAGTAGAGGGTGAGGGAGAGAGTCCCAAGCGGGCCCACGTGGGGCTTAATCTCAGGACTTTGAGATCATGACCTGAACCAAAATCAAGAGTCAGACGCTTAACCGACTGAGCCACCCACGTGCTCCTAGAGAACATTTTTGTCACCTTGATAATCCTCAGGATTTCAAATATTAAATAGGTAGATCATGAAAAAAGGCTAAAGATGAAAGCACATGCACCTTTCTCTAGATTTGATTTGGTTTTAAAATCTTTAATTATTTTCTTTAGATCTCTATCTTATGCTATCTAGCAATCACAACTTATTATTTGGGTTCCTTATCACCCATTTCATTTCAAAAAGTTAATTGCATAAAAAATTCCTGACATTTCCTTCAAGTACCTTAGGTCCAATAAAAAAAAATCCAGGTTAACATGAAATACTTTTTCAGTGATGGAGATTAGATTTATTTGATTACTATTCATTGGATACCTGCCCTAAGCCAGGCATGTTCAAGGTGCTGGGTAGTTTCCTCTCTGCTTTCTACTTCAGAAGATTCACTTTATTAGCTATGTGGTTGTGGTTGGAGGAATACTGTGTAGTACAAATGATTCTTTTTTTTTTAAGATTTTATTTATTTGAGAGAGCATGTGAGAGAGAGAGCGAGCATGAGAAGGGAGAGAGGGCAGGAGGGAGAGGGAGAAGCAGGCTCCCCGCTGAGCAGCCCGAAGCGGGGCTTGATCCCAGGACCGAGGGATCACGATCTGAGCTGAAGGCAGACGCTTCACTGACTGAACCTCCCAGGCGCCCCACAAATGATTCCTGTAGTTTGTTTTCCATAAGTGGACTCTTTGCAGATTGAATTTTTGGCTTTTGGTATTTATCAGCTGCGTACTTCCTGTAACATATACTCTTCCAGCTGCACATAGTGAGTCCAATTTACTGCAGATTATCATTGTCAGCATAACGACAGTTTATCCACCCCACAGCAATATTCATTTCTTGATTATCTGGTGGTATATTGTAACACTATTGGTTAAAGAATCTGTTGGAAAATAATCTTGACCAGCCAAGGAAAAGTTGAACTAACAGCCTTTCCAAGAATTACATCTAAGCCAGAATTCAGCCCTTGAGTTCATTAAGACTGTAGTTGACAGAGAATGGACCCACGTCGATACCTGAGGAACGACTCGTCTTCTTGGTTAAAAGGCTAATTTTCAGACTTTGTTGCTGGACTTTGTTGATTTCCTGGACTGGTTATCATACCTGACTGCCACTACAGAAACTCTTCTTAAATGAATTTCAAGAGCTCAGATGCAGGTTTTGACGAGGTCTTCTTAGATGATATTATACATGACAACCATTCATTATCACTGTAAATTTGTCAGTGGATAGACGGTCCCTCTTCGAGCTATGTTCAGGAGAGGTAAGATCAGAGCCCTAGCTGGGTTTCTTTGGTCTACACGTGAGAACAAGCACTCAGATAGCAGTTACTATGTGTTAGGCTTATTCTAAGCATTTTATTTGGTTTCATTCACTGAATCTTCGCAACGACCATGTGAGATTATTCTCATTTTGCAGATGAGGGAACAGGACCAGGAAAGATAAGGAACCTCATCACGGTTGCAAAGCTAACAGGGAGTCTTGGTTTGTGCTCCTGTTTCTATTCCCTCTGCCTCTTATTATTCAACCCCATGGAGCTTCTGTTTCTTCATTTGCGTAATTAGTAGACTGTCGAGTGTGAAGTTGTACCTGTGAGTCTCCAAGGCCCACTCCAGTTCTAAGACTCGGTTAAGATTAGCAGTCTCAAAAGGAGCATTTATGACCATGGGTGGCTAAGAGAAATAATCAAGCCACAGAGTATCCTGGGAATGTTAAAGTACTCAGAAGCAGCCTCTTCAAGCCTCCGAGGATGTTTGGATGGAAGGAAATGCCCATGATTAACGTTGTACATAATATTGAGAGTTCATTCAGCTTCTCCTTGGTGGGTATGATCAATCCAAGTATTTGTCCTGTGGGTCCTACCGCTCTAGGTTTAGAGACGCAGTGATTTTTCTCTAATACAGGGTGCTGGATTTGTGGGTAATAGGGCTGTTGGATGCCTCTGTCTGAGCCAGCCGTACATCTCGGGTTCGATGGTTGTGCGCTTGTTTCTTCCAGAGGATCTGGCCTTCCTCTCGGGTCTCTTTAGCCTAATAACCAACGCTGATTCTTCTTGCTCAGGTCAGGCCTATTTCTAGTGAAATTTGAGCGTTTTCTCTGCAGGCACCACGACTCACTGTACTGGTTCTGAATGGGCTCCTTGCTCTCTGTCTCTGCTGCGTATGTTCACCCAGCTATGACTGTGTTACCCAAACCAAGAATCAGAAAACGTGAATCTAACAGAAGAATTTTGTACCATTTCAAATTGCAAAATGAATCTCGGAGATAGATTTTAGATTTGGAGTTTTGGGGAATTTTTTTGTGTTTTATTGGAACAATGAATATAATATTTGAAATTTGGCCTATTGTAGAGGGTTCCCTGGTGTGAGACACACTCCCCTAATTTTCCAACAATCCCTTATAAAGCTCTTAGGGGAAACCTGGAGGCCATCACAAACCTTTCTTTTTACCAATCCTCTTGTGGTAGTTCTTAATCTCTCAAACTGGTCCCCTTATCTTTTCATAATTTCATACGTTTTACATTTTCATAAGTTTTTTCCTCGGATGTTTAATCGGCCTCCTAACTAGCCTCCCTCCCAGTCTATCCTCCGATGTGGTTTCAAGGATTGACCATTTCGAAACACAAATCCAACCGTGTCACCCCGCTGTTTAGAAACCTTCAATGCTTCCTCTTTGCTTCCCTGAGAAAGACTTCATATGGAGACAAGAACTCACACGGTCTAACCTGTTGGAGAAGATATTTATTGTGTTTTGGCTAGTCAGAAATCCAATTTGCTTTTGGAGAATTACCTCTTCTTCAAAGTACTCTCAAAGTGCCCCATGTTCCCCTAATTGAGAGATGGTAATCTTGCCCAAGCCAGGTCAGTAATACTCTTTCCTCTGGGACTCTCAATCTGGAACAAAAACTTGCAAGGATGGAGAAAATAGTCAGAGCCCATTCATTTGCTGATGAGACCGTGAGTCCCTGCCAAGTAGATCTCTAAGTGGACTCATGTCCTCTTGGGGTCTCCATTTACGCAATCCTGCCGAGAGATGGGAACCGTTGCTTGCAATCTAAAGCTCTATTCTGGTTTACCTTCTACTTCCCACAAATACTTTATCCTTAAGCCTTTGTAATTATGCATTGTAGTTCTCAGTGTAGTCCCTAACATAAGAGGCTCTTATGCCATTAAGACTGCAAATGCTCTTCCCTCTCTCTTGGATGCCTCCCTCTCCAGCCAAGCTGTATTTCTGTTTCTGTGTTCCCTTAATGCAGCATGAGTACCCTGACTGAGGTACTTAGCACATTCTCGTCACTATTCGCCTGTTGGTTTTCCCTCCTAGACTGCAGGACCCTTTGTTTTTGTCTAATGCCTGGTACAAAATAAATGATTAAGAATTATTCGATGACTGAGTAAATAAGAATAAATAAGAATTGACAGTATATTTTCTAGTTCATGCATGGAGATTTGTGTTACCAACAACAGATTTCAGAAGATGGGTTGCAAGTTGTAGATGATAGAATCAACATAGATTGCATAGACTAACCATAACGTAAATTGCGGTTGAGATTAGGGCAAATTTATCAGAATAAGGGTGGTGATGGTCACTAAGTCTTGTGACAAATACATAGCATCTGTTTTACTAGCTAATTTTTTTTTAACTAGGTGAGTAATTTTAAAACGTTATTTTAAATACAACTTGGTTAAGTAGCGTAGTACTTAAGAGCACAGACCCCCGAGTCAGACAGCCTGGATCTAAACTCTGTATCTCTGTTTTTTCATCTGTAAAATGGGGGAAATAGTACCTACTTCTTAAGTAGTGGTTCTGGTCATCTCCATTTGCCACTCTTTCCCACTCAATTCAGTTTCTGCCCTTCTTTGTCCTGCTCTGTGCCCAGGAGACCCACAAGTGGTCAGCACCTGCTGGACTCCCTCAGTGCCTGGCTTCTGCTCGGCTTTGGCCGGTGGTAAGCACCATCAAGAGGCATGAGAACAGACAGAGAGGCAGGGGTATTCTCTCCACACTCATTTTGGCACTTTGTCTCTGACACTCAAACTATGTCTCTTCCCAATTCCAGCTCCCTTCCGGGGGTTCCCTCCTTTGCCAGCTCTGCCTTCCTAAGTACTGGTAACACTAGGTCTTCCTTTTGTTACATAAGGGAACACTGTCGTCTTTGGGTGCTTCTTGCTTATGCCTTTAACCCTGCCCACAGTGCTAAAATTATTTCCCTTAAGATTCCTTTGCTTGACTCTCTGGAATGTCTTCTGTTTCGTGTCTGGAGCTTGACTAATACACTGTGTCAATAAATTGCTTAAAAATGTGAGCTATTATTATATGTAATTATTAATATTGAATGTTTAATTATTAAATTTAAAAATGAACATTAAATACCATTAACAGAACATATTTAAATTAAAGTAAACAGATAATTATAAATATTAAATATTGTTATGATATTAAAACATTTATGGCCTCAATTGGGTAGAAAGCAGGATTCACATCCACCTTTAAAATAAAGCAGAAGACTTCAAACGTGTTTCAGCTGTGCAGCTGGTTGTTCCGCCTGTGGTTTGGAATAACTGCCAAGCTCTTGGCTGGAAAGTTGGAGAAGCTGCAGGGTGTGGGTAGGAGGGAGAGGGCCGGGCACACCTTTCCCGTGCGTGCGCCTGAGCTGGTGGGAGCAGTCTGCTCGTGCTGTTAGGCCGATACCATTTGCACTCTTCTGCCTGAGTCCAAACTCTTACAGAACGTGCTTGACTGTGCACTTTCGTCCCTCAAGGGTGTATTTTTTCCTCTACAACGTCTAGTTTCATAGGTTAGCTACCATGTTCGAAACCAGGCTCAAGAAGCCAAAGGAGCAGCGTGTTGCCTCATTCTCAGGCGACCCTATTTTCAAACTCAAAAAACGCAAATGTTTACTCGCCGAAACCGTGTGGTAAACTATTTGGATTGTCTATGATTTTGGACCGCATAGACCCTGTGCACAGAGTAGAGGTCAGGCTTTTTCACCTACATCATGTGGTGGAGAAGAGAATGCTGGAACTTCCCATCTGGAGCTGAGATGTTGTTTGGGGCGATCTCAAACTTTGTTACTTACTGCCCATAAGTCAGACACTCAGGCAGAGAACCATGAACAAAACTGGCACGGTTTCACAAAAACGTTCCGTTCAGAGGTCTTATGTTGATTTTAAAACAACAGGAATCAATTCCACCTGCATCTTCCAAAAAAGACATTGAATTCATTGGTACATTTGAACCTGACAGCCTGCCTTTGGGATTAAACCCTTCTCCGGTGATCTGTTATTCAATGTCATCATAGATCGTATGAGCTGAATTTGTAACAGACACGATTCCATGAGAGAATTAAAATGTGAGAAATGGTCTGAAACTGTCCTGGACACATGAGGGAATTTTCTCCTTCCCTCCTTCAGTACATTTCCGGAGGATCTCCTATGCCCAAGCACTGTGCTGGGTCCTGAGATAACGCTGTGAACAGGGACGGGCAGGAGCCATACGGCCTCGACTCACGAGTGTGGCCCCTGCACTCACACTGCCTGTCTGCTTACAGCTCGGCAGCTTTGTTGCTCTCTGACTTGGGGCAGCTCACTGAACCTCATGGGGCCTTAGTGTCCCATCTATAAAATGTAAACTCTAATTAAATATATATATATATATATATATTATATATATAT